>NC_036838.1:48686058-48765775 GCF_002910315.2 Salvelinus sp. IW2-2015
CCCCATTCCATCCTCTATTCCACTCTGCTCTGCTGTTCATGTGAAGTCACAGATAGACAGGTCATCTGAACCAGCCTCATCCATTGCACAATAACAATGGTTAAGTTGGAAATAACTGGCTCTGACTGGTAACGTCCTGCTGCTGTAGAGGTCAAATGTCTGGTCAGTGGATGGTATTATCATAGAAATATCCTCAGCAAGCAGTTGAATAATGAGAAATAATAATTTTACTGGAACTGTTGGCAGGAGAGGGATTAGTTATAATGTTATACCAAGGTCTTGCATTTCTGATGTATGGGTTTAGCTAAATAATGGGTATGACTGTGAGAACGGCGGTGGTGGATTGGCTTCATGTTTGAGAAGGAACAGCCCCTTTTGCCCCGCACCCCTCCTTTACTGACGCCCCTGGCTGTGTTCATTGGTGACACTGCAGCCTGGCGGCCTGCATTCCTGTGCATCTCCCCACACAATGGCGCACATCTCTGACATTCCTCTGTCACCAGTGCCCACTGGGAGCAGCCAGGCCTCTGCAAACCACCACAAAGCGCCAAGCAGGATTCCATTTGCCTGCCCCAAACCTCATCTCACAGTCACCATCCCTACAACTGAGAGCAGTATCCCTAAAGGAATGTTGTCACCTCCGTTTACACATTTTTATTGTGTAACAGAGTTTAAAGTCAAACAGTCTATTGATATGTATTACATTACAAATACAACTAAATCAGCTGTAATAAATGATGATGACACTTTAAAATGGTCTACTCTACTGTGATGACCTGCTGGTATCAATGAAGGTTCACCGTTTGTGACATTGAAAGGAGTGAAGGTGACTGATGATGATTGCCCTCCTTCTTCATTTTTTCCTCCCTCTCAACCACTCTCGCTCTCAACTATCTCAATATATCTATTTTTCGCTTGTTCTCCCATCCATATATTCTATCTCCTCTCCATCTCTCGTCTATTTTCTCTATCCAACATTCTCTCCACTCTCTTCAACTCTCTCTGACGCCACAGAGAAGCAGACACCTTTTCCTCCTGCTGACTCAGTAATCAGCCTGAGGCGGTGGGTTTGAGGTGGGGGTGTTGGTGGCAGAGAGCGAGGCCGCGAGCAAGGGGGAAGTGCTGGGCTCCCACATCAGGCACACTAGCGTATCACATGCAAAGAAAAAGAGCTGGCTAATGGCTTTTACAATGGCACCCTGCAAGCTGTGTTACATGACCACAAACCGCTGTCTCCTCTCTTCCAACAGTCTACTCCATACTGAACACAGTGACCATGCAGGCAGACATGCATGCACACGTGCACACACGCACACACACAAACACAAATAAACACATTCTTATGCAGATGAAAGTGTGTGAAAATGATTTTCCAGTGTGCTTTTGCAAGGTAACTGCACTGGTTATTAAAGTCAATATTTAGATCTTGGGGGTGGGTCCATCCCTGATTCACGTATTCCTCCTCCTGTGTCACATTGGTGATGGTAAGCTGAAGACGCTACAGACCACTTGATCCTCACCCTGAGCAGTGGGGTGACCTTCCAGGAATCTACCTTCTGTTTTCAGTGGGAAAGTGCCTTTGCATCTGTGCTCTGTTTCTGAGGCAGTTTGCACACTGCACAGAGGGTAAAGTCAACACTGTGAGGTAATATACGAGTGGAGGAGAAACAGTCAGCCAGGTTAAAGGTTAGAGCCAATAGTACCCTACCTGCTCATCTAACTGTGGAGAAAAAAAGGTACGGGAAAAAGAACACACACTGAGGCAACACTTCAATCTGTTTTCAATGTATTTTTTTATGCAATTTTATTGTGTCTACCGAACAGCCAGTGGGTATATGTAAATATCATACCAAAAATAACTACACATTTATGTCCCACTTTATTGTGAAAGCATTGCAAAAATTGTATTAGCCTATTTAGGCTACATGGTTGGTACAGTACTGTAGCACTTACAAATGTTAAATATCTTTGCAACTTGCCCAATTTCAGAGATTTTAAATAYAATTTGCGTGATAAAACGTGAGGGAAGGCTTAATACAATAAATGAGTTTGTTTGCAAATGTAATAGATGTACAACATTTGATTAAAATCAATATGCAGTCACACCAACCACATTGTACAAATGTGTATATATTGTGTAATTATACAGTAACATAAAATTACACCTGGTTACAGTTTGTAACTACTACATAAATGCTTTAACAACACTTAATATGAAATGGGACTATGGTGCACAATTTCAATTAAACGTATTCCAAGCCATTTCTCCACATATACGGCTCTGAGAAGTCCCTTAATCCGGGCTCTCGAGTGGCGGTCTAAGGCACTGCATCTCAGTGCTCGAGTCGTCACTACTAACCCTGGTTCGATCCAGGGCTTTAACACATCCGGCCGTGATCGAGAGTCCCATAGGGTGGCGCACAATTGGCCCAGCATCGTCCGGGTTAGGGAAGGGGAAGGGGTATTTTATCATTGTAAAATAAGTCTTTGTTCTTAACTGACTTGCCTAGTTAAATAAAGGTTAAATAAAAAATAAAATCTGAACAAGCTTGCAGTACTGAAGTTTGTGATTGCGTTATATACATTTACCTTTTAGATCTACAGAAAGTATTAAATGATTGCCATCATCTCATGGACATTTTATGAAGATACATTCTAAGATCAACTCCACTGCATGTATTGTGAATATGGTTGGTTCTGTGCATTTCAGCACTGTTCACCGGGCAGAAACTGTCACATTTTGTCCAAGGACTTTCCTTTCATCATATTAAACTTTTACCAAAACTTGAAAATAACTAAAAAGGTTGGAACAGTTCTAATGAAAAATACCCTATAGAGTTCACCGAAAGAGACAAGTGCACAACAATGTGCTGTGCTTGGTGTTTCTCTTTTCCTCTGTTAATGAATGCAGAGGTGACCTGTTTGTCTGAGGAAGAGAGCAGAGGGGAAGCCTGATTTCCACTCATATTATCTCCACCACACAGCCCCAGCCAGCGAGTCTTCAGTGCCTTCACATCCAGGGGTCCCTCAGGAAGCAGCCGTCCATGAAGGTCAAAGGTCAGCACAGAGAAAAAAGACACTCATCCTTTCATTTGTCACGAGTCAAATGAGTGCATTGGTATGGAAAATAGTTTATTATTAGGGGTTCACAGCAAAGCTGTGCAACCTAATGTTATTCTTAGGATTGTTTTTTCCTTGAGATAGTCAAATAACTCAAGCATAGATTGGTAACTTTTTTTCTAATTTGGAACACAGAAACTAGAAGCCTTGAGTACTTGGTCAAAAAGAATTGCACCGATTAGCAAATAAGTGCAAGTGCTTATAAGTGCTGTTATAAGCAGTCTCACTTAAACCCTCATATCCGCTTCCCTGTGGGATCTAGAGACTTGAAACTTTGTATGTCGCTGTCTTTCTTCAAGCTGAATACATTTGCCTCAAGCACCAAAAAGGTCTATCAGGATAGATTTTCCTCCATCTTCAAATTTTTGAAAACCTTTGAAAAAACGTATTCTCATGAACAATAAGTCCAAATAACAACAACTCGGTATGTAGGCCCATGGTACATCTCTTAACTTAGTTTGAGAAAAGCTAAGGGATTGTTTAAGAGATGGCTGAGTTATTAATGAATCAGGAAATCAGATTTCCATTTAAATCCATTGTAAATCCACTCCACAATGGACTATCAATTTGAAACCTTTTAGGGTCAACAAATACATTACCATGATGAACCATGTTAAGTTTGGCTTTGATATCCTAAAAAATAAGGAAACTATGAACAATTCACTTTTTGGACTATGTCATGCTAATGCTTAAAATAATCTTTAAAAATGTTTTCTCGCGGACTAAAAGTCAGATTAACGCAAAATGTGGTCTTTGAACTCATCACAATAGTCCCTAAAGAGTATGAGAAAATAACATTGATGCATTCAAAAATGGCCACACTATACCAGTAGATGCATATTAGCACATACACTAATATACTAAAATGTGCAAAAAATATTTCAAAAATATTCTCATGAATCAAAAAGACCAAATGACACCACATTTGGAATGTAGGCCAATGGTACATCTATCTTCGTTTGAGAAAAGCTAATGTACTGTTCAAATGATGGCTGAGTTATTGACAAATCATAAATCAGATTTTACATGTCCATTTAAATCACTGTATATCATCTCCACAGTGGCCTATCAACATGAAACTTGTAATCGCTATCATGGATGTCCCTTACATGAACCACACTAAATTTGGTATTGATACCTCAAAAAACAAGGAAACTATTAATGACTAATTCTTTGCATATGTAACGCTAATGCTCAAAATCATATGTAATAATTTTCTCCTCATGAACCATACCTCAGATTTTTTAAATAGACTCATGATTGCACATAAAGGAAGATAGTTCCTACCATTGTCTCACATCAGATACCGCAACGGCTGTCTGCACTGATCTGTCTAATAACTCGAAAACACTCATGGGATAGCTAAAAAYAAGTCCGGCTACAATATACAAGCTGACATCATCCACTGGGTTAAAAGGGTCAATACATGACACATTTTGATATTTTAAAGAATACAGACAATTTCCAATTAATATTTTGAGTTGATATGCACCATATCCTTTGGATATGCACCATATCTTGGCAAATTCCGAATGTAGATGTGTTTTTTAGATATATATAATATTGGGATTACTCTGAATATCACACATGGACATTTCTTATGGCCGGATATGACCTCATTCAATATCCTGAGATATGCGACATCCTACTTTCTCTCTTTATGTTGACAAATACTGACTGTATACATTGCATATTTGTGTTTTCTCAGCACATTCAAGATATGAAGCTATATTGATTCCAGATATCCTTCTCTTGGCTGAGGTCCATCTCCGGATCTTGATAGGCTTTTCGATATGCTAAAAATAAGGATGATTTCTGATGCATTTCTGAGTTTTCAGCACATGCTCAATAATTTGACAAATATTAAATCCATATCATTCTTTCAGACGCTAGCTATAATTCTTCTATTCCCTCTGGATAAAGTAATGTGCAAACCATAAGCTGTCACGAGCTGACCTTAGAGAGCCTTTTTATGTCTCTGGTTGGTTTGGTCAGGGTGTGATTTGGGGTGGGCATTCTATGTTTTGTTTTCTATGTTTCCTTATTTCTATGTTTTGGCAGGGTATGGTTCTCAATCAGGGACAGCTGTCTATCATTGTCTCTGATTAGGAATCATACTTAGGTAGCCCTTTTTCCCTCCTTTCAGTGTGGGTAGTTAACGTTGTTTGTGGCACTATAGCCCTGTAAGCTTCACGGTTGTTTATTTCGTTTATTGTTTTGCTGGCGACATTTTAAGTAATAAGGAAAATGTACGCTCACCACGCTGCACTTTGGTCTTCTTCCAGCATTGGCCATGACAGAACTACCCACCACAAACGGACCAAGCAGCGTGGTAAGGGGGAGCAGCGTTTTCAGGAGGACTGGACATGGGAGGACATCCTGGACGGCAAAAGATCCTGGACATGGGAGGAGATCCTGGCCGGAAAGGATTGCCTGCCGTGGGAGCAGGTGGAAGCATCGAGGAAGGCGGAGGCAGCGAGTAAAGGGGCCCAGCGTTACGAGGGAACACGGCTAGCACGGAAGCCCGAGAGGCAGCCCCCCAATTTTCTGGGAGGGGGCACACAAGGAGATTGGCTGAGTCAGGTTGGAGACCTGAGCCAACTCCTCGTGCTTACCGTGGGCAGAAGCGTGGTAATGGCCAGGCACCGTGTTATGCGGTGGAGCGCACGGTGTCTCCAGTGCGCATTCACAGCCTGGTGCGCTACATCCCAGCTCCCCGCATCTGCCGGGCTAGGGTGAGCATACAGCCAGGATGGATGGTGCCGGCTCAGCGCGTGTGGTGTCCAGTGCGTCTCTTCGGCCCAGGATATCCTGCACCGGCTCTGCGCARGGTGTCTCCGGTGCGTCTGCACAGCCCAGTGCGTCCTGTGCCAGCGCCCCGCATGCGCAGGGTGAAGATAACCATCCAGCCAGGACGGGTTGCGCAGGCTCTACGCTCGAGACCTCCAGTGCACCTCCACGGCCCAGTGTATACGGTGCCTCCGCCAAGAACCAATCCTCCAGTATGTCTCCCCAGCCTGGTGAGTCCTGTGCCTGCGGCCAGAACCAGGCATCCTGTATGTCTCCCCAGCCTGTTGAGCCCTGTGGCAGCTCCACGTACCAGACTGCCCAAACATCTCCTCACTCCAGTGATGATCCATGGCACAAAGCTTCCAGTGATGATCCATGGCAAGAAGCCTCCAGTGATGATCCATGGCACAAAGCCTCCAGTGATGATCCATGGCAAGAAGCCTCCAGTGATGATCCATTGGCACGAAGCCTCCAGTGATGATCCATGGCACGAAGCCTCCAGTGATGATCCATGGCAAGAAGCCTCCAGTTATGATCCATTGGCAAGAAGCCTCCAGTGATGATCCATGGCAAGAAGCCTCCAGTGATGATGCATGGCACGAAGCCTCCAGTGATGATCCATGGCACGAAGCCTCCAGTGATGATCCATGGCACGAAGCCTCCAGTGAGGATCCATGGCACGAAGCCTCCAGTGATGATCCACGCAAGAAGCCTCCAGTGATGATCCATGGCACGAAGCCTCCGAGTGGTGATCCATGCACGAAGCCTCCAGTGAGAGTCATGGCACGAAGCCCGCAACGAGGGTCCAGTCCAGAGTCTCCAGCGACAGCTCAGTCCGGAGTCTCCAGCGACGGTCTCACAGTCCGGAGTCTCCAGCGACGGTCCCAGCAGTCCGGAGCCTCCAGCGTCGTTCTCCAGTCCGGAGCCTCCAGCGACGGTCTCCAGTCGGGAGCCTCCAGCGACGGTCCCCAGTCCGGGGCCCGCAATGAGGGTCCCCAGCCGGGGCCAGCTACGAGGGTCCCCAGTCCGGGGCCCGCAACGAGGGTCCCATCCAGGGTCGGAACGAGGGTCCCCGCACCAGAGTGGCACCAAAGTGGGGTGAGCCAGAGGTGGAGCCGGGTCTGCGTCCCGCACCTGAGCCGCCACCGCCTGGCGGCTAGATGCCCACCCAGACCCTCCCCTATAGGTTCAGGTTTTGCGGCCGGAGTCTGCACATTTGGGGGGGGGGGGTACTGTCACGCCCTGACCTTAGAGAGCCTTTTTATGTCTCTAGTTGCTTTGGTCAGGGTGATTTGGGGTGGGCATTCTATGTTTTGTTTTCTATGTTTCCGTATTTCTATGTTTTGGCCGGGTATGGTTCTCAATCAGGGACAGCTGTCTATCGTTGTCTCTGATTGGGAATCATACTTAGGTAGCCCTTTTTCCCTCCTTTCAGTGTGGGTAGTTAACTTTGTTTGTGGCACTATAGCCCTGTAAGCTTCAGGGTTGTTTATTTCGTTTGTTGTTTTGTTGGCGACATTTTAAATAAAAAGGAAAATGTACGCTTACCACGCTGCACTTTGGTCTTCTTCCAGCATCGGCCGTGACATAAGCACTGTAAATGGTTTCCTAGCAACAAGAATCATGTATTTTCAGCTGTGGAGTTCCAACTGTCATTTTTTTACATTTGGGCACCACAAATTAGTGTATAACATTAAACCGCGTTTAGTCGAACTGACAACTGGAGAAACAAGGAAGTGAGAAGCTGTTCAGAAAATACCTCAAAGAAGTTAACGCTAAAGTGAGTAGCTATTAATAACAAACTTGTATGCCATCTGTAAATACAATAAAATTGTTAAATTACAAGCCTTGTTGGTTAAGCCACAAAAAAAGAAAGCAACCTTCCCACTAGCTATGATTGGCTTAGATAATGAGTGGGCTGGACATGCTGAGAGATGAGTTTGGATTGGTCTGGCATATAGAAGGCTTCTGTCTATTTGAGCTCATCAGTCTGTGTTGGTAATCCTGTCGAACGCTGCTTTTTTTTWATGTATTGTGTAGTGGAGCTGCATAGGTGTTGCTCTCCACTTTCTGGAGGATCAAGTTTTGAAATCAGTGGAATTAGAGTATGATAGCTAAAGAGATGGAGAAAACACCTGTTTCTGGATTACATCTTCAAACTAAGGGCAACCGTGGCATGGCATTCCTGACAGTGAGACACGCCCATAATGCATGATGATGTATACAGGTAAGATAGTCTAGCGTTAGCTAGCTACATTTTCAGACATTACACATTTCTAATTTTGACAGAAAGTGGTTTCATTTCAAGCTAAAGTGTACTGTTAGCTAGCTAACGTTAGCTGGCTGGCTCCCTAGCAGACATTATGACTCGTATCCCAGAGCAGTTTGCTTTTCTAGTTAGAGCCTAATGTTAGCTAGCTAACGTTGAATCTGGTTGGTTAGCTCCCAGCACTGTGGCATTGTTGGCAATGTGTTCAATGTTGTTTAACTAGCTAACGTTAGCTGGCTGGCTTGTTAGCTAACGTTACATGACGTGTGTACAACACCCCTAAACGTCTGCAAAAAAAGTGTAATGAAATTGTTGTCAGCAGAGCTGGTTAGGCTGTTTTCATGTTATCCCTAGGTAAACAAATCATCGGCCAGAACATCAGGTGTGCGCTCCGAGAGCGAAACAAGATGGGTGGGGCTAAAGCTTAAAACTTCTTAGGTTTAGCCCCCTTTTTTCAATTGTCGCCTAAAATAACATCCCGAATCTAACTGCCTGTAGCTCAGGCCCTGAAGCAAGGATATGCATATTTGTGGTACCATTTGAAAGGAAACACTTTGACGTTTGTGGAAATGTGAATTGAATGTAGGAGAATATAACACAATAGATCTGGTAGGAGAAAATACAAAGAAAAAAACAACTGTTTTTTTTCTACCACCATCTTTGAAATTCAAGAGAAAGTTCCCAGTTCTAGCCATCACTCTAGTTGTAATTCCGATGGTGTCCACAAGATGGCAGCAGTGTATGTGCAAAGTTTCAGGCGGATAACTTGAAGTATGAGCAAACTATATGACATTTAGTGTGAAGTCACCCAGGTATATTTGGGCAAATCATGAAGGAGACATTTGCATTCATATTACATTTTTCTGCAAGAATATTGTCAGATCTGTATACTTGGACTTTGATTTAGCTTTTCCAGTATTAGTAGCCATATTATAAGTTCAACATTTGCAAAACAACCAGTTTTCATAACTTCATAACTCTGAATATTCTTATAATTTTTGTCCAAAAGGAAAAGGCATGCTGTCGCACAATGTTAGTAGCTACATTTTACGACAGATACAGGGTTTCCAGATACTCCCGTAAAGCCCAGCTCATTGGCTATCTAGCTAGCTTTGTTTGACCCCGATTGGCGCTTATTTCACAAAGTTAGAGTTGTTCAAGTGAAGACCACCCGCGTCATCGCGTGCTATGACCACATTTGGTGTCCTATAGGATATACTACACCCCTAATGATATAGTGAAGTCTGGTTACGTTTTAGGATCTCTGAGGAATATGTACGAACTTGATTTGACTGGTTGAAACAWTGTTTTGGGTTAGATTTTCACAGATTCTCTTCTTTGCAAATTGAACGAGTGGAAATATAAAATTAATCGTGCATGCTATATGGACCTTTTTAAGTTAGGAAAAATGATTTTATCTACCAAAACGACACTTCATGTTATCTCTGGGACCCTTTGGATGATAAATCAGAGCAATATTTCAGAATGGAAGTACACATTTCACCTTCAGAGGTGAATTGATCAAACCTATCGCGGTGAAAAAAAGGGTTTTGTTGTTAGGAGCTCTCCTCAAACAATAGCATGGCATTTTTTCACAGTAATAGCTACTGTAAATTGGACAGTGCAGTTATATTAAGAAGAATTTAAGCTTTCAGCCGATATAAGATYCTTATATGTACCGACATTTGTTGTTTCTCTAAAATCTGCGTTTGTGACACAAGGCGCTGRATGATTTACTGTCTAAGAGGGTGTGAYCYATCCTGAATGGGTGTAGACAAAGWGGAGCTCTTCACTAGATARCAAAATATTCAAAGGCCATTTTCTCAAAAGTAAGTTTACAAGTTGATCAACTTTCAAAGCAGAATTACTTCCACATTGTTCCTCAAATGCAGTGTATGATATACCCTTTTGTAGCTCTGAGTCTCCAATGTAAAAAACACAATTTCAAATTTTGCTACATAAGACCGAATCCAGGTGGAGTCACATATGACCACTGAAACAAGCWTGCACTTTGCTGCTAGCTGGAGCATGGTTTGGATTGCCATAAMATCAGGTGCATCTATAGCTACCGAGAGCGGAGTGATTTTCAGAATTAGGAACTAGTGTTAGGCGGATGAGCAAAATCAATTTTTGTTTTAGATGTGTTCCATGTCCTACAAGACAGATCGGTTGAGGGATGAGCGTCGCGATCTGACGTAAGACAATGAGTTCCTACATGATAGAGTGCTTGCTTTGTTATGCAACTGGTGTTGTGTCCTTTCCGTCATCCTGTGAACCCCATTCATTGCTGCTCGCAGTTATATTTACTTTTTGTATTCCAATTACTTGTCTATCAAATCAGTTGACTGTGTGCAAAATGCAATAACTGTGTGTAAAAATATAAATAAATACAACTACATGTTTTCACTATAAATGCCAAAAAACGTTGTTCCTGTCATGACAGTACCAATAACCTGGAATGTTATACTGTGCATTGGAGACTTTCACTGCTCTTTCTTCCACACAAGTGAATGAGTAAAATGGTGTAGGATTATGTGTATTATGCAGCACAGGCATGTGTGTGATATATTGTATGCAGTGCACAGAACAGACTTTTAAAAAAGGATTCCGCAGCTTACTTGGCGCCTGATTTACGCACCAGGTGCAAAGTTTGCACTTGTTTTTCCATGATGAAAGTAATAATAGAAGGTATAGTAAGGTGAAAGTAAGAGTGTAAATGAAGAGACATTTGTTTTAATCAATCAATCACTCAACTGTATTTGTTTTRCAATTTTTCTAAAACACATTTGTCACAGCTTTGAATTTTGCGTTTTATTGAGCTCCTTCTTGTTGTAATGACTCTTTCTTTTTCAGCAATCAAATATTTCTACATCAATTAGCCTAATTAGATGTAAGCAAGATGCTCCTTTACATTATGTCTGCCAGTCGCACTTCACTTCTTCTTTATAGACATGAGAAAAACTATTCTCATACTGCTAACAATATGGCCACATGAAGCAAACCTTTATCTCTGTAAAAACAAAATATTCTGGAAAAATAAATATGATTTTTATTTTAAAGCCCCTGGCTTCCATGCTCAATAAATGTAATCAATTAATTAATCAGACCAGCTCCAAATGAATACATAGCTAAGTGAGCCAGCACAATGTCTATAAGTGGATCCAATGATTACTCAACAGATTAAACACAAAGTTGCAGAATAAAAGTATTAATGGCTTTATTGATCTTTACAAGTCTAAAGCAGATGACAATAGATTTCAACACAACTGGACAGGTAACAATGATGGTCATTTGCAGGCAATAATGCATTAATAATACTTTTAAAAGATCTCGCTCTTTTTCTTGTACAATTAATACAAATGTATGTGAAAGAAAAGAACAAAAACATTAGCCACATCTGGCCAGCAGAACCAGCTCCTCAAAATGTAATATAACATAAAAGGATATCTAGAACAAGGAGATACATCATCATCATCACCCATGTATTCATTATATTTGTTATAATAGATAGCCTACGGCAGGCAGAATTAATACATGAATACCACTCAAGTGAAGATTTGAACACAAAAAATAAAAATAATTTCAAATTGTTTTGATGGATGAATCCATTTAAGACTAAATTGAGAGTAGGCCTAGTACATGAATCCAAAAGTAATGTAATTTCATAAACCAGACTGGTTATTCAATTCAACAAAAGTAAGAGGAACTATTTAAAGTATTTTCACGAAGACTTGTGTGACAATGTACAACAGATTTTAGACCTACTAAATAGACAGTTCCATACATGTCCAGCATGCATGATTGATTATAGATTCATATTACAAATCTTATTATCTTAATTTGAAAAGGTGAATTAAATGGTAGGTTTGCATCAAGAACTGGTATGAAATCATTAATATTGTTGAAACAAATAAGCTTATCAATAAAATCAGTAAAATAACTTTGGTAGCTGGTACAAAGAATACACTCACATAAAATACTCAGGCGAGGAAGGGTTGTCACTGGTAGACCCAGTTTCATGGTAACCATTCGAACCAGTCAATTTCTCGCATTTGAGTTTATATGCGTCCCTCTCGCGTGCCAGTCGGTTGAGCTCGTGCTTCAGCTGCTCCACCTGTGTGACAAGGCTGGTCTTCTCGTGCTCAAGAACGTGTTTCTGCTGAACGCGTTTGTAGCGGCACGATTGTGCGTAACCACGGTTTTTCAGGGTTCGGCGCTTCTGCTTCAGACGCATCATGTCGTCCTTGGTCAGACCCCTCAAGTGCCGATTGAGCTCCCTCACTGACATGGAGACCAGCTGGTCGTCCGAGAAGGCGCTCTCCACGTTGAGTCGTCTGTCGTGGCGATTCTGCTGATGGAGGTGGTGCGCACTAAGCTGGGAGTCGGGTGAGTGCGGAGCCGAGCTGTCGAGGTCCTGCTTGTGGTGATATTGATTTTGGCAGTGCATATCTTGCATATCAGGGTGACCCGAGAGACCGTCGGGTTGACGGATAAGTCCAGGGTACTGCTGGACATGGCCGTTGAGGTTATGTGCCGCCCCGTACCCTTCGAATTCTGCTTGGAGAGCCTGTTGGTGACCGTTCGGAGTGGGTTGGTGCCCGTGGACTGTGGTACCGATAAGGGCCTCCACTGCGTCCTCAGGTGTCAGGCCAAAAGTGTGGGGATACATTTGCTGAGAATAACCTCCACTGCTGGGCGTCCAGTAAAGATCATCAGGGTTCCTTTGCTCACCCGGATTGAAACTCGGTGACGATGGCACCGAACTGCAAGGGGTGCTGACCGGGGTAGAGGAGACTGAGTCCGGTCTCTGGAGCTCGCTGCACGGCCCAATGAATGAGTGATCAATCCCCTGCATTGTCTCCTTCTTCACTTCGAACTTCATCAAGTCGAACTCACTGACATAACCCAAAGGGGTTTTCGGCAGACCCAGATTTGTATGCGATTCGGCGGTCATTCTTTCCAGGATCTATTTGTCTTGGCCACTTCCAAGGGGCACAAAACTCTATTCTTTCATGCAGTCTTTTGCAACAATTGCACTATTGATGAGACGCTTCATACAATTAGTAAGTCCGTAAAATTAAATCTACAGTGAAAACACGCGTGCGTAAAAATGGAAAGATAACCGTCCTCTTAATCGGATAGAAGAAAGGTGCTCTGAGTCCACGGCGGGGCCAAAAGCTCTGCATATGTGTAGCTGTCCTGGTTTATGCTTGCGAGCGCACTTTCTTCATAAAGAACCGTTGCATGATGTCACACGGTATAGACTACACCTCCCTGCTCTTCTCCAATAAAAAGACGACGAGAAGGGTAATTTGCATAATAGCTGATGTGTGCGTTTTGACAATCCAACAAAGGTTGAATGTAGAATGATGCCCAACATTTCTTTTACATAGACCTGCAAAGACATATTGTAGACTACATATTTTACAGGCTACTGTGGCCTACTTTATTTAATTTGTGCATATGTTTCTCTTTCTCTCACACACTACCTCACCACTTGATGTATTAAAATAGTTTATTGTGAAAGACCACAAGGGAACTGATGCTGGAATGCAAAGCATCTGAGGACTAAATATTTAGTCTGTAGACTATATGTCCAGGGATATATTATAGTCAATAGGGCTAGTTATTAAAAATGTAGACGCACTAAATTACCATCTGACTTTCCATATAAATAACATAAAACTATCACAGTTTTAAAGTCACAATTGTATTTGGACAATGGTCTTTATATTTAAGTGGAAGTCCATCATGCAAAAACACAATTCAATAATTCTAATAGAGCTGTTGTGCGTTTGCAATAATCCACCACCACCCATAATAAACAAATAGCCTATACTCTCTAGTCCATGACTAGCCCACTGAAAATAAATATTTATATTCCACTTGTATGTGTTATTATTTGATTTCTGGTTAAATTATATGGACAAGCATAAAGGGTGGACCATAGAGTTAGAAATAGGTAAATTATAAATAACTGTATTTCTATGGGGTTTCTCCTGAGAGTTCTGGTAGCCAAATTGTATATTTATAGATCTATGCTGACCCCTTGTGGTGATATGAGGAAAACGTCACTATTGACCCTCAGAGTATACTGAGCAGTGAATGAAAGCTAGTGTTGTGTCATTGTCTGATATCTACCCTGTCATTTTTTCCTTAATTATTTTTTAAATATTGGCTTTTTATAATGTCAGAATGTACAGAGCATGCACAGTAAGTAAGTATGATGATGGTGGCTTGTGGTTCTCAATACCCCCCTCCACTCAGTCTGGCCCCTTGGTTATAGGGTCTGGCATAGCTTTCTCTACCTCTTAAGTTGTTTTTGTCCATGGCAGAACAGATTCTGATGAGAATACCTCATCAGAAACCAAGTGTCCTCCTGATTGATGTGAGTGTTGCAGTTATTCTAAACACCATCAGGATTTCTRTCCCTCTCTCTCACAACATCTATCCCACATGGTCAGAGGCTGCAGCTGGGCACTGGTTATTTGGTAAACATACTGGCTTCTAATGAAATTAGTTGTTTTTTTAGACCAGTGTCAGTAAAGGAACATGGAGAAAATGGAAAGCAGCATAAACATAAAAGCAATGACCAGACTGCACAAGGCGGAAATTATGATTGCTGTAGAACAACTGAGGTATGGAAGAGAGAGAAAGAGAGAAAGAGAAGCTTGGTTTTCTTTACAGTTATGCTACCTGTAGAAACATACTGTGTTGAAATCCAACAAGTTCATTTCAGATAGTCACATATTTTCTTCAGCCGACCTTCCCATAAAAAATCTAACAATATTAGATAAAATATATCATGTAGAAATGTCATAACTGAAATTGATTAAATACATGTTTCAATATTTTTTTTTATGTGCCCTTGCCTACTTATACTAGTTATAGCTGATTAATTGTACATTGTATCTCACTGCAACATTGAGGCTGCATGATGGCAAACTGATCAAGGACCGACTGTACCATCTGCACACTTACCCTAACTACTTTGTGGCCCAAGAGCTTACAGACTGACTGATCAGCCACAAGGAAGCTCTCGATCGGGCAACGGTGGTCTGCCTCATGCAACACCTTATGGACATGACATTGTGCACCATGGTACTGTAGGGCACCACAGTAACATCTCTAAGGGGATATAAAATGCACAGTAAGAGCTTTTCCAAGAGCCTATAGCCCTGACACAGGACCAAGTGTATATTCAACTCCTATTATACACTTCCTCCTACATCAGGGATACCAAGAGCCAAGGAGCTTTGCCAATATACTAACATTGATACAGGAGATCCAAAATGCTGAACTATAAAGTAGGGAAATGTGAAAACATTTTCAGGAAATGTTTCCTTTCTGATCTCTTTAGTTTGTGACAAGTACCCTATGTTCAAGGATGCAACATTTCTGTACCGTTTCCGTAAGGATGATGACATATTTCCATTTAACACTGTCAAGGTCTTCATCCAAGGACAACGATTGTATAAGCAGTAAGAACTACTTTGTTTACCCTGGGGGTCTCTGTCTGGTAGGAACTGGTGCCCTTGAAGAAGTCAAGCCTAGCTTAGGAAGAAGGGTAGCCACATCATCTGAATTACAGAATGTTCTCAGTATGTGCTAGTTTTGGTGATTATGGACTGAAACATTCAACTTTACCAATTGTGTACACAAGTTTGTGTGTAACTGTTCCATTCATTCTGTCTCTCGAGTGCAAAATGGATGTGACATGTTTTGTGTGTGTGGTGTGTTTTGCAGTGTAATAACTGTCAGACTCCATTCTGCATCTAAGGGAGGCGCAGGGTGTTGCATACCAGCGCTCCTTCCCTGGCTGCCAGTTGATCGACTGGTTGCTACAGAATGGAAAGACAGAGAGCAGGCGCCAGGGTTTGGAGCTCTGCCATGCCTTGCTGGAGCATGGCATCATTCATCCCGTTGTGAGATGTTACCTTTTGACCTTTGGCCCATTACATTTGGCTCCCAAGTTGTGCAGCACTCTAAGGCACTGCATCTCAGTACTAGAGGTGTCACTACAGACACCCTGGTTCGAATCCAGGCTGTATCACAACCAGCCGTGATTGGGAGTCCCATAGGGCGGCGCACAATTGGCCCAGTGTCATCCGGGTTTGGCCTGTGTAGGCCATCATTGTAAAATAAGAATTTGTTCCTAACTGACTTGCCTACTAAAATAAAGGTTAAATAAAAAAAAATGGAGGTAATACTGGTTCCCCAGCCTCACAGTTGCTAGCCTACTTAAATGACTTCTATCATAACCAATTAGTATGATGCTTTTTGTGGTCCCCTATATATAGTACCAGTCAAAACTTTGGACACACCTACTCATTCAAGGATTTTTCTTTATTTTTTACTATTTTCTACATTGTAGAATAACGATGAAATAATGCATGTGGAATCATGTAGTAACCAAAAGAAGTGCTTAAAAACAAAATTGAAATATATTTTCTATTATGGATTCTTCAAAGTAGCCACCCTTTGCCTTGATGACATCTTTATACACACTTGGCATTCTCTCAACCAGCTTCACCTGGAATGCTTGGAATGCAGACCAAAGGATAGATTTCCACCAGGCAAATGTCCAATGCTCGTGTTTCTTGGCCCAAGCAAGCCTCTTCTTATTATTGGTGTCCTTTAGTAGTAGTTTCCTTGCAGCAATTCGACCATGAAGGCCTGATTCACGCAATCTCCTCTGAACAGTTGATGTTGAGATGTGTCTGTTACTTGAACTCTTCYAAGCATTTTTTTGGGCTGCAAGTTCTGAGGCTGGTAACTCTCATGAACTTATCCTCTGCAGCTTCCTTTCCTGTGGCAGTCCTCATGAAAGCCAGTTTCATCATAGCGCTTGATGTTTTTTGCGACTGCACTTGAAGAAGCTTTCAAAGTTCTTAAAATGTTCCGTATTGACTGACCTTCATGTCGTAAGGTAATGATGGACTGTCGTTTCTCTTTGATTATTTGAGCTGTCCTTGCCATAATATGAACTTGGTCCTTTACGAAATAGGGCTATCTTCTGTATACCACCCTTACCTTGTCACAACACAACTAATTGGCTCAAAAGCATTAAGGAAATAAATTCCACAAATGACCTTTTAAGAAGGCACGCCTGTTAATTGAATTGCATTCCAGGAGACTACCTCATGAAGCTGGTCGAGAGGATGCCAAGAGTGTGCAAAGCTGTCATCAAGGCAAAGGGTGGCAACTTTGAAGAATCTCAAATATAACATTTATTTGTTAAACACTTTTTTTGTAACTACATGACTCCATATGAGTTATTTCATAGTTTTGATGTCTTCACTATTATTCTACTTCTAATAAAAAATAAAGAAAAACCCTTGAATGAGTAATTTCTATATATATACAGTGGGGAGAACAAGTATTTGATACACTGCCGATTTTGCAGGTTTTCCTACTTACAAAGCATGTAGAGGTCTGTAATTTTTATCATAGGTACACTTCAACTGTGAGAGACGGATCTAAAACAAACATCCAGAAAATCACATTGTATGATTTTTAAGTAATTAATTTGCATTTTATTGCATGACACAAGTATTTGATACATCAGAAAAGCAGAACTTAATATTTGGTACAAGAAACCTTTGTTTGCAATTACAGAGATCAATACGTTTCCTGTAGTTCTTGACCAGGTTTGCACACACTGCAGCAGGGATTTTGGCCCACTCCTCCATTCAGACCTTCTCCAGATCCTTCAGGTTTCGGGGCTGTCGCTGGGCAATACGGACTTTCAGCTCCCTCCAAAGATGATCTATTGGGTTCAGGTCTGGAGACTGGCTAGGCCACTCCAGGACCTTGAGATGCTTCTTACGGAGCCACTCCTTAGTTGCCCTGGCTGTGTGTTTTCGGGTCGTTGTCATGCTGGAAGACCCAGCCATGACCCATCTTCAATGCTCTTACTGAGGGAACGAGGTTGTTGGCCAAGATCTCTCGATACATGGCCCCATCCATCCTCCGCTCAATACGGTGCAGTCGTCCTGTCCCTTTGCAGAAACCATCCCCAAAGAATGATGTTTCCACCTCCATGCTTCACGGTTGGGATGGTGTTCTTGGGTTGTACTCATCCTTCTTCTTCCTCCAACACGGCGAGTGGAGTTTAGACCAAAAAGCTCTATTTTTGTCTCATCAGACCACATGAACTTCTCCCATTCCTCCTCTGGATCATCCAGATGGTCATTGGCAAACTTCAGACGGGCCTGGACATGCGCTGGCTTGAGCAGGGGGACCTTGCGTGCGCTGCAGGATTTTAATCCATGACAGCGTAGTGTGTTACTAATGGTTTTCTTTGAGACTGTGGTCCAGCTTCTTCAGGTCATTGACCAGGTCCTGCCGTGTAGTTCTGGGCTGATCCCTCACCTTCCTCATGATCATTGATGCCCACGAGGTGAGATCTTGCATGGAGCCCCAGACCGAGGGTGATTGACCGTCATCTTGAACTTCTTCCATTTTCTAATAATTGCGCAACAGTTGTTGCCTTCTCACAAGCCGCTTGCCTATTGTCCTGTAGCCCATCCCAGCCTTGTGCAGGTCTACAATTTCAACCCTGATGTCTTACACAGCTCTCTGGTCTTGGCCATTGTGGAGAGGTTGGAGTCTGTTTGATTGAGTGTGTGGACGGTGTCTTTTATACAGGTAACAAGTTCAAACAGGTGCAGTTAATACAGGTAATGATGGAGAACAGGAGGGCTTCTTAAAGAAAAACTAACAGGCCCGTAAGAGCCGGAATTCTTACTGGTTGGTAGGTGATCAAATACTTATGTCATGAAATAAAATGCTAATTAATTACTTAAAAATCATACAATGTGATTTTCTGGATTTTTGTTTTAGATTCAGTCTCTCACAGTTGAAGTGTACCTATGATAAAAATGACAAGACCTCTACATGCTTTGTAAATAGGAAAACCTGCAAAATCGGCAGTGTATCAAATACTTGTTTTCCCACTGTATATATATATATATATATATCATTCAAGGATGAGTACTGTCTATATATATATATATATATATATATATATATATATATATATATATATATATATATATATATATATATATATATATAAATATAGACAGTACTCATTCAAGGGTTATATATTAGATTATTCAAAGTAGCCACCCTTTGCCTTGATGACAGCTTTGCACACCCTTGGCATTTTCTCAACCAGCTTCATGAGGTAGTCACCTGGAATGTATGTCAATTAACAGGTGTACCTTCTTAAAAAGTTAATTTGTTGAACTTCTTTCCTTCTTAATGAGTTTGAGCCAATCAGTTGTGTTGTGACAAGGTAGGGTTGGTATACAGAAGATAGCCCTATTTGGTAAAACACCAAGTCCATATTATGGCAAGAACAGCAAAAATAAGCAAAGGGAAACGACAGTCCATCATCACTTAAAGACATGAAGGTCAATCCGGAAAATGTTAGGAACTTTGAATGGGACAGTACGTCATCCCCAATTCTAAGATTAGAGCTTGAAAATTTTAGCCTCTTGGATTCTGCCATAGAGTTATATTAGAAGTGCCCATCCAAGAAGGCTCAAGGCCATTGGCCACAGAAAGAATGACATCAAATCATGTTATATCTACAGTAACTTTGATTGGACTGATCATGTCAACATCTCACTTTCAATGTRTTAGCTAGCAGTCATCATCAGTTGTCATCAAGTTGACAATCTACTGGCAAATTCTTTTTAATCCTTGTCATATGATGAGAGATAATGAAGAGAAATTATAGATAAAACGTATCGGTGCTCATCGGCCATTGTACATAAAGATTACACAAGTTYGAAATAGCAAACTCTTGTATGCTACAGCATAAATGATGTAATATGCAAGGGAGAAATCTATACTGTAGCTAAAAAAGTAACGTAATACTAAGTGTATGTTGTGTAGTAAACTGTTAGTAGCCCATGTGTCTCACCCTAATAATTTGGAATAGTGCGGTATTGTAAACACATAGTAGTTGTGGTGCTTGGCTTGCACGTGCAAATTCAGCACACACAACATTATAATAGATTATAATAATAGATTTGCGTTATTTGACACGTCAAATTAAAAGCTTATTTAATGTGTCAAATAGTGTTATATAACGTGCATCTTTTTTGACACGCAAAGATAGAAATGGCGTTCAATGTGCCTCACTCTAATAATTTGGTCTATTTTCACCTCCTGTTCTAACTTGGTGGTGACTATAGCCTATAACCTGTTTCAAAGAAATGTAATCATTGAATATTGTAAGAGTTGTCTGCCATATCAGCTATGTTTCTTAAAAGGCAGTAAATGAGGCTGAATGAACTATTTCGCTGCCAGACAAGGCTCCGCTGATAGCCAGGTGTAGCAGTGGTAAGGTGTTTGGACTGCTGTTGGGACAGCTTTATGTAGGCCCTAACAGTTTGTAAGCACCATTTGTTACTGTAAAATTTGAATATGAATTCGAAGGACCAATAAAAAGGATAGAAAAAAACTTAGGTGCTGGGTTTTAGGCTGGTAGCAACCACCACAGGGTGTCCGTTCAGAACATGAGGAAGCAGTAGTTCCAGATCAAGGATTTAATGATGATCCACACACACACACATACAACACCACTCTCTCTGATACTAATTGTGGTTATTTAGCTGCATGCACAATAACATCAGAAATAAAAGCAATTTCTTCTAAGGAGGAAAAATAAGCAGGAGAGAAAAACAGCTTCATCATCAGAATGGACACTATAGACTGCTGAGGCTCTGCCTGGTCGGGTATTACCCTGTCCCGGGAAAGAAGGCTGCTTATTGACTAATAAAATGATGATGATTATGACCTCATTCCAATAGGAAAACCAAAAGAAAGTTGGGGTCTTGGAAAGGAGATGAGCTGGCCGTTTGAACAGTTACCATTATAGTGCAATTAATGTATTGTTTAGTGTTGTGTTGTGTAGTGGCTTTGCTGGCATGCATCCCACTTTTTTTTTTGCCCCACTAAGATTTACATGATAAAATCGCCACTGAAAACATTTTTTTTTAATAATAATATTGAGCAAGAACGTCTTCTTTTTCGGACCTTCTGCCGAGTCTCAAATCCAAAATGCTGGAGTATAGAACCAAATTAAAAGTTGTAGCTTCACTGTCCAAATAAATATGGGGCGGTAGCCTAGTGGTTAGAGCTCTGGACTAGTTACCGAAAGGTTGCAAGATCAAATCCCTGAGCTGACAAATCTGTCGTCCTGCCCCTGAACTAGGCCGTCATTGAAAATAAGAATTTGTTCTTAACAGACTTGACTGGTAAAATATTTAGGGTAGTGTATGACCTTCATTTTCTAGTCTTGTCTCTATTGGGGGAAATAAATATAGTCCCCTTATTTTTTTTATTTTTTTTTAATTTCACCTTTATTTAACCAGGTAGGCTAGTTGAGAACAAGTTCTCATTTGCAACTGCGACCTGGCCAAGATAAAGCATAGCAGTGTGAACAGACAACACAGAGTTACACATGGAGTAAACAAATAAACAAGTCAAATACATGGTAGAAAAAAAAAAAAGAGAATCTATATACAATGTGTGCAAAAGGCATGAGGTAGGCAATAAATCGAATAATTACATTTAGCAGATTAACACTGGAGTGATAAATCATCAGATGATCATGTGCAAGAAGAGATACTGGTGTGCAAAAGAGCAGAAAAGTAAATAAATAAAAGCAGTATGGGGGGTGAGGTAGGTAAATTGGGTGGGTAGTTTACAGATGGACTATGTACAGCTGCAGCGATGGGTTAGCTGCTCGGATAGCAGATTTTTAAAGTTGTTGAGGGAGATAAAAGTCTCCAACTTCAGAGATTTTTGCAATTCGTTCAGTCGCAGGCAGCAGAGAACTGGAAGGAAAGGCGTCCAATGAAGGTTTTTGGCTTTAGGGATGATCAGTGAGATACACCTGCTGGAGCGCGTGCTGCGCATCTCATGTGATGGGGGATGCTGGGGCTTTGTGATCAGAGGTATGGCCCCAGTTTACGTCCAGGCAGTCGATCCTGGAAGCCCTGCTGCAGGGGTTAAGGTAACACAAACATAGTTCCTATTTTTTGTGACATTCTCCTGATTCTTATTGTAAACCTAAGTGAGTCAGGTGAATGGGCAAAGCATTCTTCACCTGGGTTACTGCCAGGTCACCAGGCTGGTGATGACGGGACCTCGCACTGTTGTGTTGGAGGTCATGGAACCACTGGGGTGACCAGAAGTACCTTCAAAATTCTCCAAAACCTGCCTCAGAAATCTCCTGAACTAGCTAAACTATTGTGTGCTGTGTTACAAAGGGGCACAGTGTGGTTGGACATTTGTACAAATTGATCTCTAAGCTATATATTGATCTGTAAGATACTACTTCCAATTTCTTGGGAGACTCTTGAAAAATGTTTTATAAGAGTGCATGGCTTTGTTGTTGAGCACCCATGCTGTAGATTGTTTAGTTAGATAGTATTAGCCTATTCCTGGTGGTGGCTACAGTTGCTAGCCTAGAGAAAAATTGGCAAAACTAACTAAAACTATATCACAGGGTCAGAGTGTAGTAGCCTAGTCAAATACTTTTTATAACTAGCTCATTGTTCTGTCTGTGGCCTAGTCTTCTATGGGCCCACATGTCGTGGAATAGGTGGGTGGCTCCAGTCAGAGTAAAAAATATATGATACTTTTGGACCACTTTCCTTGATTTTACACCCAAGAAACATAGGTGTGACTTTTGAAACAATTAGATACTCAGTACTAAGGGAAGCACATATCTCAGAAAAAAATATTGTACATTTAAAACTTATCTCCCCAAACATTCACTTCCGTCTTTTCCTCCTCGCCATTTTGGATTGACTTGGCTCGGGTTAGTTGGGAACGTTCAAGAGAAGTGCTGATGATTGTCGGATTCAATTGTAACAGTCCAATTGGCCATGTATGCTGTACAATATGCACTAGAAATCCACCCCACATATTGTGGCTATTAGCTAGCAATTAATTGAACGTATATTGCAGATGGCTGAGATTTTGCTAACTAGCTAAACAGCACCACCGGCTTGGCGAGGACGAACAACAACCGCATCATTGAGTTGGATTCATTTGTTAGCCAACGAGCTACCGTTACTTGTTAGCTAGCATTTATCTCAGCAAACCATTTGGGCAGCCAGTTTTTGTGTGGTTGGGTTCGGAGACATACCAGGTAAGATTGGTTAGAGTTGAGGCGCGGTATTTTGTATAACTAGTTATCTAYCTAGTTATGGCGGCAAGTTAACTAGCGAACAAACATGCCTGGCTATCATCGGCTGGCTAGTTGGTCGGCTAGACATTGGCTAGCTACTGCATGCTAGCCAGTTCGCCTTCTGCTAAACTGACGCTAGCTAACAAATAAGGTATCTTAACTAGCATCCATTGTGTATTTTCTTTACCTCACTTCATAATGATTACTAACATTAAACATAACGTTAGCTAGATAACCAACCTTTGACAAAGGATTTGTAACTAACCATCAGAGGTTTAAGTGATGTTAGCTAGCTTAATTCGCTAACGCGTTAGGCCCATATTCGTTTTAGTCTTAATTTAAGGTTAGTCATAAGGTTAGCACTGTGGTTAGGTTTAAAATCACTTAAAGATAAATTGTAGAAATGGGCGGGGTTTATGATTTTGTGGCTATGGTAAGTAGTGACGACCGCATAGCTACATAAGGACGTTTCAGCTGTACAGGAAGCCAATAGATGAGAATAATGTTGTACCAGAATTGAAGTCCCATCATGTCTGTGCCAATCAATGCTGTTCGAATGCAAATAATCTTAAAACGTTATTGCCAAGTACCTCAACTCCACGATGATTTCATCTACGGAGTTGAATGTAGACTATCTTTTTTTATTAACCTACAACGCATTCGAGTCGCTATGCAATCGATACTTCAAATATTACAATGTTTGTCCTCTATTGCGTGCATTTTTTTTGTTTGCTGAAATGCATACTTTTTAATAAGACTTTAATGAAGTAACTACAACCAGCGACTGTTTCTAAATTGCTGTTGCTCTAAGATGCCAATTCAGCACGAATGCGCATGTGCCAATTAAATCTCAACAAGGTAACGGTTGTATTTGATTCATGTTTTATTAAAACGTTTCAACAAACAAACGCTCGCAACAGCAGAGGATAAACTGGTACATGGTAAGGGTTTAAGAATGTGCTTTTTTTTGTATTGACTTCATAGCAAGTCAGTGGTTCATTTAAAACAAAAACTAGTTTGAGATCAACCCTGGATAAAATCATCATGGAGTTGAGGTACTTGGCTAACTTTGTGTATGAGCAGGCCATATGGGTTTGACACGAGTAGTAATAGAATTCTCTGTGATTTATTCTTGCAGTCTGGAAAGATGTATCAACTCCCTGTGAACAACCTCACTAGGATACGAAGAGCAAGGAAACAGGTGAAGGTGGCTCTCTGTGACATTGGACTGGAGTACTGTAAGGAGCAAGCGGAGGTAGGAGAGAAAATAAAACAAGTCATAGCTTTTACCTATCACTAAGGTTTTAGTGTTGTGTGTGCGCCTAACGTAAGAGTTTCACTCATTTTTATAGTCATTTGTGCTTCCGAAAAAAATATGGTGGTAAAAATTAATAGGCATATAATCTAATTTGACAAGTTCCAGCATACAGTACTGTGATTTCTGATCAGAATAATTGTCCCTCTCACATAGGACCTCAAAGAATTTTGCCCCGATGAGAACTATGTGAAGAATACTGTCTGCCTGGAACTTTGTTCATGGGATCCGACATTCTCAAAAACACAGGTAAATGACTCACACTAGAAATGAGAAATTAATTTAATTACCCCTTATTCTGGGGCTTGTAATGATTATAGTACTTCTTTGTTTGTCACAATCATAAATACAACTAGTTTTGGATAAAGGAGCAACCATTTCAATTTTGTAAATGTTGTGATTACATTTTCAAACTCGCCTGTTTATTATTTTAATTTTTTACAGGAGTACCGGTCAAAGCCTTTCTGCTGCACAGAGTGCAACTTCTCTTCCAAGTACTACTCGGGCTACAAAAACCACTTCCGAAATGTCCACAGGCACAACTTTGAGAACCGCATCCTGCTCAACTGCCCTTACTGCACCTTCACTGCGAGCAAGAAGACAATGGAAACGCATGTCAAGGTCTTCCACATATCTAGTGTGGCACGTCAGGGTCTAGGGGGCTACCAGGGGGCTGCTGTGGGGGCAAATAACAAGGTGGAGAAGGCAATGTACTATTGCAAGAAGTGTAACTTCCGGGACCCTCTGTACAATGTTGTGCGAAGGCACATCTACAGGGAGCACTTCCAGCATGTGGTCTCACCCTATGTTGCCATGGTCTCAGAAACATCAGTCAAAAATGGAGCCAATGCTGTCAACGGCAACAACATCCTCTGTAAGCGCTGTCAATTCTCCACCCGTAGTTATGAGGCGCTGGTGCAGCATGTCATTGAATATCATGAGCGCATTGGCTCTCAGGTGACAACCATGATTGGACATGCTAACGTTGTGGTGTCCAGACCGCAAAGCTATGGGATGGCCCAGAAGGGTTCTGTGATGACTGGGGGTCGTACCCTGACATCTGAACAGGTTAGCCATATGGTGGGGGTCCATCTAAAGCAGGGACCTACTGGACTAAAGAATGTGACAAGTCAGTCCTCTATTGCTGGCCAGCGTTTGAACATTCCTGGCAATGGTGGTTTGGGAGAAGGTGCTAATGCTAGTCTTACATCCCAAACACAGAAGTGGAAAATGTGCACAGTCTGCAATGAGCTCTTCCCTGAAAACCTCTACAGTGCTCATTTTGAGAAGGCACACAAGGCTAAGAAGGTATGGGCAATTGCGAAGTTCATCATGAAGATCCACAACTTCACCAGTAAGTGTTTGCTTTGCAACCGTTATCTGCCAAGTGACACGTTGCTTAACCACATGCTGATCCATGGGCTCACCTGCCCACAGTGTCATGCCAGCTTCAATAATGTGGAGAAAATGCTGGATCATGTGGGTCAGGCTCACCCAGATGACTTTGTTGGTCCTCCAGCTGCCTCCCCGCTTACCTTTGACCTCACAATTGGGCAGGCTAAGAACAAGATCATACAGCTTATTGTTATAACCTATAACATGAAGGAACCTGTAGCTGCCCAGGAGCAGTCTATGGCTTCCCATGCTCAGAACAGCTTCCATGCTCCAGTGAAGAGTCTGCATTCAAAGATGCCAGAAAGAAAGAATGACATGCTTGCCAGAAGTCAAGCCACTGTATCTGGCAGCAATGAGGTTGGCAAGACCCTATGCCCACTGTGTTTCACCATCCTCAAGGGTCCCATCTCTGATGCATTGGCACAGCATCTGAGGGAACGACACCAAGTGCTTCAGACGATGCACCCTGTGGAGAAGAAGTTGACGTACAAGTGCATCCACTGTTTGGGTGTCTACACCAGTAACATGGTGGCCTCCACGATCACTCTGCATCTTGTGCAGTGCCGAGCTGTGGGCAGGGCCCAGAAGGGCCCGGGACCAAAGTCTGCCTTAACACTCAACTCTTCTGGTGCAGGGTTCTTAAAGCGTCAGCTACCCACCCAAACCATGTCTGACTCCAAGAGGATGAAGATTAACAATGATGTTGGGTATTACCCCATGGACAAGCCAGGGGAGGCTGTGGATCTAGTGTTGGACCCCAGAAGCTATGAGCACAAGACCTATGAGGCACGAAAAGCCTTCCTCTCAGCCTATTTCAATCGTCGCCCCTATCTAACCTCACAGGAAGAAGAGAAGCTGTCTGCAAGCCTGTGGCTCTGGAAGTCTGACATTGCCAGTCACTTCGCTAATCGACGGAGGTCATGTGAGGGAGACTGTGAGACCAGGAAATTGAAAGTGCTACTTGGCTTTGACATGCAGGCACTCAAGGGACTGAAGCATGACATGGACTTTGAGGAGAAAACCAAGCTCCCCATCACGTCAGTGGAGAAGGCCTTTAAGTCTAGGCCGGCTCTTAACACAGYCCAAAGAAAGCAATGCGAGACAATTAACTGTACCCTCAAGCTAAGTACTTACACAGAACCCATATCTATTGACTCATCTGATAGTGAGTTCGAACCAGAGGACTGTTCCATTGAGAATGGGCAAGTTGACACACCAAAATCTGTGGATGTCACATCTTAAGGAAAATCAAACCTGCCAGAAGAGAGATCTCCAAGCATTGAGGCGCCTAAAATAGAGATGGGCCCTTATCAAGATGGTTGATCAAAAACCTGAATCACCTTCTGTTAGTTTACTACAGACTCTAGGCCTAAATAAGGTGCCTTGGGTCGGTAAGATGATCCATCAAAATGAGAGCAGCCTAAAAGACCTGCGGTACAGGGGAAGCATGACGGTTTGGTGCAGGTAATCCTTACACTCTGCAGTTCTTCAGTTATAGGGAAGTCAGGGAAGGTAGGAGAGACTGACAGGACAAATTAAGACTTCATAAATTCAGTGGGATGCTCAGTTAAAGTAAAGAATAATTACTAATTCATAAATTAGGAACTACACAAGTATAGAAACTAGCTGTTAAAACTTCTGGCTCCAGATAAAGGTATGCTGAAATGGTGCAAAAGAAAATGTATGGTGTCTGTAGCTAATATTGGTGGGAACATTGTACATATTTAGTAGGCCTACATTAGATTATGCATACATTTAGACTGTCAGTTTTAAGTGAAATTCAAAAACTTTCACTTCTTATAGGCATATGGATTGTCCTCCCATATGATGTATTATTGTTATTTCAATTTTAGAGATAGCAGGGTAACATGTATACATACCTATGTTCACTTTTGTTTAAACAAAGAAATTGGTTTAATAAAGCTTTTTTCAAAGAACCTTCATTTGACTAACACTATATCATGTTATTGTGCCCCTCCATTATACAAATATACTCCATTGTAATAAAATAAAAAATAAAATAAAAATATACAGTACCTAGGGTTGCAAAGGGTCGGAAACTTTCCGGGAAGTTAAGCCCTGGATTTGGGGAATTTTGCTTAAATCCATCAAAAAAGTTTGCTTATAACAGTGAACCTTTTTTGTAGGATACACAAGGAAATTCTAGATCTTGTGGCATATTTTGGTTAAACTGCTCAATTCAATGGAATTGCAACCCTCTGCATGCACAGTGCACTCTTCCATCACATGTACAGCTGATTCTCAAGATCTTGCACGCTAATGAGATTCTATTGAGACCACACTACTACACTGAGCAAAGGACTACTTGCTTTCTGGTAAGTTTTGATTACAATAATGGGTGGGGTGAATATATTTTGTATGACAATTTTTTTGTTAATCGTAAATGGTAGCTTACAGCAAAGTGTGTTTTAAAGCATTTCTAACTTGTTAACAATTTCTGCAAGTCAGTTTTTGCTACCATGTGGATTTTGACTTGCTTGAGCCTGCTAACTGAGTGTTAATTCACCTGTTACCATACATGTTTCATTTAAATAGATTAAACTCCTTTGTAAGATTTTTTATTTTAACTGCTTAACTATTTATCTGTACATGGAATTATATATATTTTTATTTTATTTGTTCTTCTAATCTTTACAGGAAAATGCCACGGGCACTATCTGATGTGTGGAGACATTTCACTGCAGCTAATGTAGAAGGAAAAGTTGTGTACATTTGCCAATACTGTGCCAAATCATATGTGAAGAATGCAACAAAGATGCAGAATCATCTGGCCAAGTGCATGAAGTTCCCTCAGTGCTCACATCAAGCAACCTCTGACAAAAGTCCCTCTACTTCTATTCGAGGTGAAAATGATGAATCGGACACCTTATCGATAGCAACAGCTCATGGTACTCCTGGAATCAGAAGTTTTTTTTGACTCAATGGAGGAATGTAATCAGAGAAATGCTGATGAATGTCTTGCTCGAGCTGTGTATGCAACTGGTTCACCTCTGCTCACAGGCAATGTGTATTGGAAGAGATTTCTGAATGTTKTTCGCCCAGCATACACCCCTCCAACCAGGCATGCTTTATCTACTAATTTGCTGGATGCAGAGTTCAATTGAAGGTCAAGCAAATCATAGAGAAAGCAGACTGTATTGCAATCATCTCTGATGGGTGGTCGAATGTCCGTGGGAAAGAAATAATTAACTACATCAACTCCACCCCTCAACCAGTATTCTACAAGAGCACAGACACAAGGGATAACAGACACACCAGTCTCTAGATTGCAGATGAGCTGAAGTCAGTCATCAATGACCTTGGACCACAGAAGGTATTTGCACTGGTGACAGACAATGCTGCGAACGTGAAGGCTGCTTGGTCTAAAGTGAAGGAGTCCTACCCTCATATCACACCTATTGGCTGTGCTGCTCATGTATTGAATCTGCTCCTCAAGGACATCATGGCACTGAAAACAATGGATACATTCTACAAGGGAGCCAGGGAAATGGTTTGGTATGTGAAGGGTCAAGTTATAGCAGCAATTTACTTCACCGAGCAAAGTGAGAAGAATAAGAGCTCCACAATAAAGCTGCCCAGCAACATCTGTTGGGGTGCTGTTGTCATCATGTTTGACAGTCCTGGAGGGGAAGGAGTCTCCAAGAAATGGCCATATCACAGTCTGCCGATATGGACAGCCCCATCAAGAGGATCCTCCTGGATGATGTATTTTGGGAGAGAGGTAAGCAGCCTGAAACTCCTGAAACCTATAGCAGTAGCCATTGCATGGATTGAGGGAGACAATGCCATCCTGTCTGATGTTCAGACTCTGCTTGCAGATGTAAGAGAAATCCATACTGCCCTGCCCACTTCACTGTTGCTCCAAGCAGAGGAAACTGCAGTTCTGAAATGCATCAAAGCGTGAAGACTTCTGCCTGAAGCCCGTACAGAGTACATGTTGGACCCCAAGTATGCTGGCAAGAGCATCCTGTCTGGTTCAGAGATCAATAAGGTCTATGGCGTCATCACTACCGTGTCTCGCCACCTTGGCCTGGATGAGGGTAAGGTTCTTGGCAGTCTGGCGAAGTACACTTCCAATTAAGGGCTTTGGGATGGATATGCAATATGGCAGTCGTGCCAACATATCTCATCAGCCACCTGGTGGAAGGGACTTTGTATCTGAGGCTCTTTCCCCTGTTGCCTCCACCATCCTCCAAATTCCACCATCAGCTGCCTCAGAGTGCAACTGGTCCTTGTTTTGGAACACACACACCGAGGCACGCAACAGGCTGACAAATACAAGGGTTGAAAAATTGGTTGCCATCCGGGCAAATTTGAGGCTTTTTGAGCCTGACAATGAGCCATCCTCAAGGTTGGAAAGTGACAGTGAAGATGAGGCCTCTGATGTTCAAGAGGTGGACATTGAGTAGGTCGAGGGAGAAGACATGGAAGCCTGAGAGGAAGACAACCAAAGCTTTAGTTTCTAGGCTTTCATGTTACAGAGATGTATGTTGAAAATGTCTTTTGGGAGATGCGATGGATCATTGGGGATGATTCAWTTTTCCCTTTCTTTTGTTCAGTGAAATCATCCTATGTGAAGAGTCAACTCATTTAATTAAAGTTCAATTCGTAGCTAGTTATTTTATATATTTTGGAAGGATTTAATAATTTGCAATTGTCTACTTAAGGTAAAATGTTTGTTTCTGTCTCCATATGATATGGTAAATATATCCAATGTAAAAAGCATCTACATTTAAATGGTATTAATATTAATTTGCATAGATTCCTGTTAATTCCAATGGAAAGTTTCCATCTCTGAATATTCCCCAAAATGTGCAACCCTAACAGTACCATTCAAAAGATTGGACACACCTACTTATTCAAGGGTTTTTATTTTCTACATTGTAGAATAATAGTGAATACATCAAAACTATGAAAAAACACATGATTCCATGTAGTAACCAAAAAAGTGATAAATCAAAATATATTTTAGATTCTTCAAAGTAGCCAGCCTTTGCCTTGATGACAGCTTTGCACGCTCTTTGCATTCTCTCAACCAGCTTCATGAGGTAGTCACCTGGAATGCATTTCAATTAACAGGTGTGCCTTGTTAAAAGGTAGTTTGTGGAATTTCTTTCCTTACTGCGTTTGAGCCAAATAGTTGTGTTATGACGAGGTAGTGGTGGTATACAGAAGTTAGCCCTATTTGGTAAAAGACCAAGTCCATATTATGTCAAGAACAGCTCAAATAAGCAAAGGGAAATGACAGTCCATCATTACCTTAACACGTGAAGGTCAGTCAACATGGAAAATGTCAAATACTTTGAAAGTTTCTTCAAGTGGTGTCCCAAAAACAATCAAGCGCTATGATGAAACGGCCTCTCATGAGGACCAACACAGGAAAGACCCAGAGTTACCTCTGCTGCAGAGGATGATTTTGTTAGAGTTACCAGCCTCAGAAATTGCAGCCCAAATAAATACATCACAGTGTTCATAACAGACACATCTCAGCATCAAATGTTCAGAGGAGGCTGCGTGAATCAGGCCTTCATGGTCGAGTTGCTGCAAAGAAACCACTTCTAAAGGATACCAGTAAGAAGAGACTTGCTTGGTTCAAGAAACACGAGCAATGGACATTGGACCGGTGGAAATCTGTCCTTTGGTCTGAGTCCAAATTTCAGATTTTTTTTCTCCAGCTGCTGTGTCTATGTGAGACGCAGAGTAGGTGAACAGATGATCTCTGCATGTGTGGTTCCCACCGTGAAGCATGGAGGAGGAGGTGTGATGTGTGGGGGTGCTTTGCTGGTGACACTGATTTATTTAGAAATCAAGGCACACTTAACTAGCTTGGCTACCACAGCATTCTGCAGCGATATGCCCTCCCACCTGGTTGTGCTTTTTGGGACTATCATTTGTTTTTCAACAGGACAATGACCCAAAACACACCTTCAGGCTGTGTAAAGGCTATTTGACAAAGAAGGAGAGTGATGGAGTGCTGCATCAGATGACCTGGCCTCCACAATCCCCTGACCTCAACCCAATTGAGATGGTTTGGGATGAGTTGGACCGCATAGTGAAGGAAAATTAGCCAACAAGTGCTCCGCATTTGTGGGAACTCCTTCAAGACTGTTGGAAAAGCATTCCAGGTGAAGCTGGTTGACAGAATGACAAGAGTGTGCAAAACTGTCATCAAGGCAAAGGGTGGCTACTTTGAAGAATCCAAAATATATTTTGATTTGTTTAACACTTTGGTTCCTACATGATTCCATATGTGTTATTTCATAGTTTTGATGTCTTCACTATTATTCTACAATGTAGAAAATAGTAAAAATAAAGAAAAACCCTTGAATGAGTAGGTGTGTCCAAACTTTTGACTGGTACTGTATATATTTTACCTTTATTTAACTAGGCAAGTCAGTTAAGAACACACTCTTAGTTACAATGAAGCCTACCCCGGCCAAACCTAGGCCAATTGTGCACATCCCTATGGGACTCCCAATCACAACCTGATGTGATACAGCCTGGATTTGAACTAGGGACATCTCTTGCACTGAGATGCAGTGCATTAGACGCTGCACCACTCTCTATACTAGAGATTATACTCCAAAATCTTTGGGGGAACACGTTGACATAAATATCTGAACACACGGATAATCTGCCCGCGATAATTTGAACACGATCTCAACTTCCGGTGTGTCTTTGATTGGTGATTCATTTTGTGAGAAGGCGGAACATCCGATCTACGTGAACAAAACTGGCCAATGGCATTATTGGCCTTCTCGCCGCTCCAATTCGCTTGAAATATGTCGTTATTTTAAATGCTTTTATGCACAAAAATTTAATTTACCTTTAAAAAAACTCGATGCTTATTTATTGAAAGGTACATCAGTCTGATTTGCAATTGTAAGTATGACAGACCATGATATTTTAAAGGATTGGTTTAAGAAATATTGCTATGGAGATGGGAAGCTTGTATAGTGAGTGTAAAAGCAGCTGTCATGTGTAGCTAGGTAGCGGCGATGCTAATTTGCTAGTTACGTATACATACATACATTTGACTTATTTTATGAATACTGTATTAAGAAATTACTGCTTGTTTGTCACTTGTACCCTAGGTGATATTAACTTGATCTCAATACGTTTGTTTTTGAGCTTTGAAATCCATTTATATGGCAGTAGCGCAGCATTAAAAGCAAACACATTTTGACAATTTGTTGTGCACTCTTGTCAAACGTGCTATAATGTAAAATAGTAGCTATATTAGCTGGTTCGTTGTATATAGCCAAAGAAGTGCATTGTTCGGTGGAAATTAATATGATGGTTATAGCTTTAGATAGCCAAGACCGATAGCTTGCTACCTGACATCAAAGCGGCGCCCCAATGGTATGGCGTAATAAGTTTCATACAGTATGTGTCTAAAAAAACAACAAAAAAAACATCTACCATACCCAACAGACCTGGGTTTAGCAGTGCAGTATTTCAATGTGATTGTGATGCTGCTGGGGCAGAGTTCCATTCTTAATAACAATGAACAATAGAATCCAGTGTTTTCATGTTTTCTGCACCAGAGAATTTGTGTGAGTGTTTTTTTTCTTCCAGGGTGTGATAACTTGTTGCATCCCAGAGGAAACTGCCAGACAGCAAGCCTTTATTCCAGACATCTCAGTTACAGTGTGAGATATGGCAGAAGAGCCCTGGGGATCCAAATAGAGTGAAAAGTCAATGGATAAAGAGGGTGCATAGAAGGTGGAAAAGATGTCTTACAGTAACAGGGAACTGGTGGTGTTTTTTATAAGCTATAGACTGTCCCAGAGGAATTATTCATGTTGTCAATTGGGGCTGGAGGGTGCAAGTGGACGGACTGAGGGAGATGAGGCCATTGCAAATGGGTCTGTGGGGAACAACCGGAACAGCCGAAGCATTTTGGCGAAGCCCTCATCTCCACAGGGGGTCATGGAGCCAGTGAAAGCAGCACTACGGGACTCAGTGGATGAGTTTGAGCTGCGCTACACCCGTGCCTTCAGTGACCTCTCCTCCCAGCTCCACATCACCCCTGCCACAGCCTACCACAGCTTTGAGAGTGTGATGGACGAAGTGTTCAGGGACGGGGTCAACTGGGGTCGCGTGGTGGGTCTGTTTGCTTTCGGCGGGGCCTTGTGTGTTGAGTGTGTTGAGAAGGATATGAGCCCACTGGTGACACGCATCGCAGACTGGATGACCACCTACCTGGACAACCATATCCAGCCCTGGATCCAGAGCCAAGGAGGATGGGTAGGTTGGAGCTGATACTTTACTCTGCACATTATACATCCTAATTATGGGATTTAGTAATACATTCTCATTGTCAACACTATTGTGCGTGCGCATCCTTTTCTGCACCCACTCTCTCTGAGAAATAGAGAATACCATGATAGACTACACTAAAGGGAGAAGCTACATAGGAGTATTGGGGCAAACAGCTGGGCTGCTAACACATAGTTCACTGTATTAATCTTCCTCTGTTCCTTGAAAGGACTGTTTTGCAGAGATCTTTGGCAGAGATGCTGCTGCAGATGTTCGAAGGTCCCAGGAGAGCATAATTAAATGGCTGCTATTTGGGGTGATTCTGCTTTCAGGAGTGCTGGTCGGCACTCTCATCATGAAGAAACACCAATGAAGTGGTGTAATACGAGCCGCATCTAGTTTACCCCCAGCACATATAAATGCAAAATCAACAAAAATACAACTTTATAGTTTATGTTTACATAAGCCCAGTCTGCTTGTGCACTGACAGAAACCTGATGATTAGCCCTGGCTATAACAGTTTTTGGGCAATGAATATGTAGCTTGGTGAGCTGTCTCACTACTCACCTATCCTGTGCTCTGTAACATTTGTTTTTACATTTGAAAAGTAATACGTAAAATAACATTTTATGACATTATTTTCTTACTTTTATAATTATTGGTTTTATTTTTTTAACTTGGATAGAGGGTGTTGCATTCGAGACTGGAGGTGCTTTAAATGGACCTGAAGCTAAGCGTGAATGGGAAAACTACAGCTGGTGTAGGAGGACATAGGAGATTGTTTATGTATTTTTAGGTTTGTGTGTTACCCTTTATACCCTAGTACCAACTACATACATTCTTTCCAAATTGACATTTGACCAATTACATTGAAGATTTTAGAATATTGTTTTTTATTTTGTGGTAACGGCCCAATGCTGCTGTTTTTGTCTTCATATCAAATCATTTTGGTGTAACAATTAAGTACCTTACTGTGATTGCTTTCAATCGAAATGGTAATAAAAAAAAATGTAAACTCCCTTAGCAAGAGAATTTCAGCTAGGACTCTGGTTGTGGTCTTAGTAGGGAGGGGGAACCAGCTCTCGCTAAAAGGGCATTATCATAATTTTCACAGTATTCTACCAACCTCTTAGTGGAAATATATATATATATAAAACACAGCTATATCATGTTTTTTACTGCATTGGGCCTTTAACTGAAACCTCAGTTTCAATGTGACAATTGCTCTAAAATGTTATGTTCTTTCCTTGCTGTACTGGAGTTTCAGGCATGCACTAAATAATAAAACATATTTATGTTTTAAGTGGGGTTTTTTCTATGTGATTCACAGACAACATTTCAACACAGATAGTGGGAACATGGAGAAAGTAATGAATTCAGATCTGTCCATGCTGCATTCTCATAATATGCCTTTAGGGGGTGCATGTGCTCAACAAATACAGTTTCTGGAGCGACTATTTTTCAGCCTCAACTCAGTGCAACATATCAGGAATACCTTGTCCTGTTTCCCAGAGAAAGTGTTGCTCTGAAAAGTTTACCTCTAAGATACTGCCAATATCACATTGTCTCTTGGAGCTCCTCGCTAATAGAGTTTGGAAATTGTCTACAGTACTGATGGCAGTGAAACATCCAACTTGGTTTGGAATCATAGTCCTTCTACCCTTGCACAATTAAAAGAAGACATCACAATCCCTTTTAATTTAATATTTGAATGTATATAATTGTAAACACCAATGAAGTGGCTTAATACGAGCCACATCTAGTTTACCTCCAGCACATATAAATGCTAAATCAACGAAAATAGAACTTAAGAGTTTGTCATGTTTACATAAGCCCAGTGTGCTTGTGCACTGACAGATGATTAGCCCTGGCTATAACAATCCCTTTGAATTCAATATTTGAATATTTATATATATACATGTAGTTGTAAATCATGTATATTTATTTCTTATCCTACTTTTTTGTTGGTCTTTTTCAACAAAAATATTTTCAAGAGTAGGTACAGAACATATACAGCACATACTAAACATAACTCTGCAGTCATTTCACAAGAGCAGAAATAGATTCACATAGTGGTGTTTTTTCTTACACAATGTTTATTGATGTATTACTCTGAACAATTATCGCATAGGCTGATACCAAACTTTTAGGTTATTTCTGATAACATACTATTGTATCTATTCATTGGAGCCTACATTATTCAAAACACATGAAGCAATGACTTCTCAAAGAATAATACTGAAAGTGTCAATGGAATAGACAGATGGGAACCAACGGATGGCCTGTGGTTGCTAATCTCTCCCTGTCATTTTTTGCCATTTCCCCAAACCATAGCTGGCCGCACCAGCAGATAAAGCCAATTAAGGAAAGGCTGAATAAATTATGGAAACTCACCAGCCTCTCGGAGAATCTAACTCTTACTCTCTTCATATTCTCATGTCATATTCACTAACTCAGCATCTTCTTATTTTTTTTAAGCTCACAAAACAGTGAGAGGAAGAGCCGAAACCTTGAGAAAAACAAGCAGAGTTGTGTATTAAAAAATAAATTATTATAGAGAGCATGTATTGTATATATACATTATATAATATTAGGAGGGATAGTTATGGGAAATAGAGATGGCTGAATTCTCAGTGATTTATTTCACAAGGCCTTTATACATTGGCTTGACACTATGGTCAGAGAGCCATGGATGTCAGAGAGCCCTGGAAGTCATACTGTATGAAGTTCGTTTTTGATATGCATTCTTCAAAAGCAGGCTGAAGATGATTATGATCCGCTCTCGTAATGAAAGTGGATGTAAGCTTGAGTCTAGGTGGCATGTTCACTGGCTCTTCTTGCAACGGTGGTGTGCTCACAAGGCTGAAACAAAATGTTGCATAAATAAAGGTCCTGCTTCTCCCTGTGACCATCATGGCAGAGTCCTTTCTCCCTGTGACCGTAATGTCAGTGAACCGTGGATTCAAGGGTTGTATAAACACAACTTTGCAAATGACTGTTTAGATCTAGATCTGGTCCATTGAATCTATTTGTCTGGATTTATGTCCACAGCTTGACATGTTCATGAAGATATTATTGTGGTAGTGTTTTTGAAAATAAGTTTATGTACAGGAATGTACAGTAATACTGAAGTCAAAATTATTCTCTTTAGAGAGCTGCTCACAAATGTAGCCTTCTTTATGGTCATGCCTCATGAATAGCTTGACACCACAAATAATGTTGTTTTTTATTAAAAAGTGACTGTTGTCATACTGTCATTTATTAGTTTGATATTATCATTGGATTAATATTACTGTGATAATCATTATTGTTAGATTGATTTGTCTGTTTAGATTGAATAGTCTGTCTATTGTTAGATTAAGTCTGTTGAAGCATGCGTGGGCATTGGGCTGAGTACCTATGTGCACTGCAGAGCCTCTTAGTGAGTAACTGGAGGGGAGTGTGTATGATTGGCTTTTGGCAGCAGGTGGGTGGTTTAGAGTGTGTGGCTTCAGTGATAAGTTATCAGTAGTCTGACAGCCACTGTACTGAATAACCCCAACCCCACTCCCCACCATGAAATAGAAAAAGAGACACTTTCGAGGTCACAACTTCTATATTATATTGAGATGTACTTGTCCATACCAATCTGTACATATAGCAGTCCGAATGTTGTCTAGTTCAGCCATGCTACATTTTACATTAAAAAAATGTAATTTAGCAGATGCTTTTATCCAAAATGATTTACAGTTAGATATTATCACATGATATTGATTTGAACATGTTTATTCTGCCTGTAAGCTGATTTTAATCAGAATATCAAACTGTCATATCATATTTGTTTCTGAGTTATTACAAAGCAAATTATGTTTGTTGTTAATACATGACCTTTGCGTTCACGCACCATAGCAAACAGCAGGGAAATTGTGTAATGCATGAAACACCATGAGCATGCAGGTGTTTGTGGAACACTGTGTGTGCCCATGGTGTGTGTGTGTGCGCATGTGTCATTTTTTGTTCACCTAACGGTAAGTAATGTCACATCAATCTAAATTTAGAACCTGGCACAAGTTCCTCACTTGAGTTAAATGTTTTGTCACTTTCCCGCAGCTTAATGGAAAACCGAGGATTTGCATGTCTGGTGCCTCCAATACAATTCCACTGTCAGAGTCCTTACCCCAACAGAACCTGGACAAAGACACCATTATACCTCAGCAAGTGAGAGTACAATGCCACTATAGTGATACTCACTGCAGCACCTGAAACAGTCCTGATAATTTAAATACCATTTACACATTGAAAACGAGCAACTTGTGCCTAAACCCAGGTATTTGTTTAGAAATTAACCAGAAATAGTATAGAYGTTTTCTTAATATTATCATTCATGTTTTATTGTTTATGTGGAGCTTTTAAGAAATTACAAATATAGAAATGTAGCAAATGCAAAACAATTTCACATTTGAATGCCCTTTCACATTGGTCTACTAAAATCATAAACATTTGAAAAGGGATATGGCAACTGMAGTCGGTGCGTATTTACAAAATACAGCTACAAGCTCATACCAGTGTTAGCCGTATCAATGATCACAGTGGGACGTATAAACTTTACTTTTATTATTTTACTTTTCATAAACATAGAATATGCCTTTTAACAAAATACAGTCAAATTATTCTGTAAAAGTTTTTATTTTTTGATCTTGAAAAAATTAGCCACCATATTATGTCCAGTGTTTAGACAAGATCAACTTCACACGCAAAATTGGTAAGCAAGTATAAATGCATTTATGTACAGGGCATCCATTGTTACAAAGAAGCTTTTCCTCAGTAGGCTACTTTGTGTCTGTATGCTCTGTATGTTGCTGCCTTTATGGGTCTGCATATGCCCAGGTCTGTTTCACACCAGAGTGGGCACCATGGCAGTGTTTGGGTGTTGGGTGTAGGACAGGTTGGCAGACGGGTGCAGGCCGGAAGGTGGGGGGAGGAAGTGAGGGGTGTGGCTGTAGGAGAGCAGTGACCCTGGGCCCAGGGAGTAAGGGCCCCCGTGGTAATCGAGGGTGGGACCCTGTGATAGGTCAGGGTATTGCTCCAACATGGCACTCATCTTGCCCTTCTTGTTCTTGTTGGACACTTTACGGTTTCGTGTTTGGATACCGTCTTTCTTCATAGTAAGGGGTCTGTTGACCTGTGAAAAGAGAAGTGTGCCTTTACTTCATATACATAAGTTAGTACATTCTCTTTCTCCGTTATTACCCTGATACTACTATACTACATGAGGTAGATCTAAAACAAACCGCTCTTGCGGTTCAATGACTAGGGTTCAGTAGCTTGGAGTTGTGTGGGGTTTTGTCTTTTTAACCAGTGAAGGGGTGCTAGCTAGAAGCTGGTAATAGTAGCTCTCTAGCAGTCAGTATACTGTATCAGTGTATCTTGTTCATTGACTCACGTTGTGCAGCTTGAAGTAGAGTCCACAGGCATTGCACACAGGCTCACCGCTGGCATTCCGTCTCCACAATGTGGTGGTGCTGGTGTTACAGTTGGCACATTGTGTCCCAGCCCTCTTACTGACAATCTGAAACAGAGAGAGAGGAATGTACGTCAATTCTGTGGATGAAAGGTGAGTTCCAATGTTCATTTGGATTCTTTGAGTTTTTCAATCAATAGGTTGGCATGTCAACACAATAGAATTTACAACTGATTAGCTTATCCAATCCTTGTGCCATATCATACCAGTCTTTTCTTTGGCCGGATCAGGGGACGGTTTTGGCCATTCATCTTGTGATAAAGCCCACAGGCGTTACACAGGTAGTGTCCTGTCCCATCTCGACGCCATAGAGGGGTGTTAGTGGCTCCACAGTTGACGCACTCCCTGGCGTCTGCCACAAATCACAAACACACTACATCAGTCTCCTACTGGTCATTTGTTCCCAAAGAATCATCTGAAATCCCAAAGGATGTTCAGAGGAAAGCATGGGTGGATTGGCCATCTGGCAATTCTGGCAAATGCCTATTGGGCTGGATCATTTTTTAGTTGGGTGGGCTGGTTGAAATTAATACACACACATACGAAAAAATCTAACTATATAAAAATAAAACAATGAAAAAACTTAAGATGGCTGGCGGACCATGGGCATGTTGCGCAATTTCTGTTATACTAATATAAACTGGACAAAAATATAAACGCAACATAAAGTGTTGGTCCCATGTTTCATGAGCTGAAATATAAGATCCCCAGAAATGTTCCATATGCACAAAAAGCTTATTTCTCTCAAATTTGGTGCACATATTTGTTCACATCCCTGTTAGTGAGCATTTCTACTTTGCCAAGATAATCCATCCACCTGACAGGTGTGGCATATCAAGAAGCTGATTAATTATTATAGATCAAATCCCATTAGCGGGATCGATTTGACAACATCCGGTGAAATTGCAGAGCGCCAAATTCAAATTCAATTATTAGAAATGTTAAACTTTCATACAATCACAAGTGAAATACACCAAATTAAAGCTGAACTTCTTGTTCATCCAGCCACCGTGTCAGGTTTCAAAAAGACTTTACGGCGAAAGCAAACCATGCTATTATCTGAGGACAGCACACCGCATACAAACACATGCCAATCATATTTCAACCGTCCAGGCGTGACACAAAACTCAGAAATAACGATATAATTCATGCCTTACSTTTGAAGATCTTCTTCTGTTGGCATTCCAATATGTCCCATAAACATCACAAACGGTCCTTTTGTTCGATAAATTACGTAGTTATATCTCCAAAATGCCCATTTATTTGGCGAGTTTGATTCAGAAAAACACCGGTTCCAACTCGCCCGACATGAATACACATTATCTAATGTTACCTGTAAACTTTGTCGAAACATTTCAAACAACTTTCCTAATCTAACTTTAGGTATTTTAAAACGTAAATAATCGATAAAATTTAAGACGCTATAAACTGTGTTCAATAGAGGATAAAATGAAAGTGGAGCGAGCTTCAGGTCACACGCCCCAAACAAAAGAGTACACTTGGCTATACACCCAGAATGGAAAGGGCTACTTCTTCACTACTCAAAGGAAAAACATCAACCAATTTCMAAAGACTGTTGACATCTGGTGGAAGCCATAGGAACTGCAAGCATATTTCTATTAAAACGTGCTTGCCATAGGAAACCAATAGAAAACAGATTAGCTTTAAAAAAAAAATCCCTGGATGGATTGTGCTCGGGGTTTCGCCTGCCAAATCAGTTCTGTTATACTCACAGACATTATTCAAACAGTTTTAGAAACGGAGTGTTTTCAGAGTGTTTTCTATCCAAATCGACTAATAATATGCATAGCTTCTAGGCCTGAGTAGCAGGCAGTTTACTTTGGGCACGCTTTTCATCCGGACGTGAAAATACCGCCCCCTAGCCCAGAGAGGTTAAGAAAATATTGTATTTTTACTCCATACATTTTCCTTGACACCCAAAAGTACTCGTTACATTTTGAAATGGCTAGGAAAATAGTCAAATTCACGCACTTATCAACCGAACATCCCTGGTCATCCCTACTGCCTCTGATCTGGTGGACTAACTAAACACACATGCTTCGTTTGTAAAATATGTCTGAATGTTGGAGTGAGACCGTGGCTTTCCGTAAATTAAAAAACAAGAAAAAGGTGCCATCTGGTTTGCTTAATGTAAGGAATTTGAAATGATTTATATATATTTTTTTTGATACTTAAGTATTTTTTAAACCAAATACTTTTATACTTTCACTCAAGTAGAATTTTACTGGGTGACAATTACTTTTACTTGAGTAATTTTCTATTAAGGTATCTTTACGTATGATAGTTGGGTACTTTTTCCACCACTGGAAATGTTATACGATCAGAACACATTTTTCTCTCAAGCGCATGTGGGGGAGAGGAGAGTGGCTCACTCATCACAGCAGCAGGCCTCAGCGAGTGCACAGGCACAGGGGCAGGGAAGACAGTTTAAATACAGGAATCATGAGCATAATGCACTTTACTGTTTGACTAAATCATGGTTTTAGCCTTCCAAAAAACTGGAAGTTTTGATTGAGGTGACAATGTAGAATGTTTTTTATTTTCTTATTTTTTTAATTTCAGCTTTATTTAACCAGGTAAGCCAGTTGAGAACAAGCTCTCATTTACAACTGTGACCTTGCCAAGATAAAGCAAAGCAGTGCGACTAAAACGACAGCACAGAGTTACACATGGGATAAACATACGTACAGTCAATAACACAATAGAAAAATCAACGTACAGTGTGTGCAAATGTAGTAAGAGTGATAGATGTGCAGATGATGATGTGCAAGTAGAGATACTGGGGTACAAAAGAGCAACAAATAAAAAAAATAACAATATGGGGATGAGCTAGTTGGGTGTGCTATTTACTGATGGGCTGTGTACAGGTACAGTGATCGGTAAGCTGCTCTGACAGCTGATGCTTAAAGTTAGAGAGGGAGATATAAGTCTCCAGTTTCAGTGATTTTTGCAATTCATAACAGTCATTGGCAGCAGAGAACTGGAAGGAAAGGAGGCCAAAGGACGTGTTGGCTTTGGGGATGACCAGTGAAATATACCTGCTGGAGCACATGCTACAGGTGGGTGTTGCTATGGTGACCAGTGAGCTGAGATAAGGCGGGGCTTTACCTAGCAAAGACTTATAGATGACCTGGAGCCAGCGGGTTTGGCGCCGAATACGAAGCGAGGGCCAGCCAACGAGAGCATACAGGTTGCAGTGGTGGGTAGTATATGGGGCTTTGGTGACAAAACGGCTGGCACTGTGATAGACTACATCCAATTTGCTGAGTAGAGTGTTGGAGGCTATTTTGTAAATGATCGCCGAAGTTGAGGATCGGTAGGATAGTTAGATTTACGAGGGTATGTTTGGCAGCATGAGTGAAGGAGGCTTTGTTGTGAAATAGGAAACCGATTCTAGATTTAATTTTGGATTGGAGATGCTTAATGTGAGTCTGGAAGGAGAGTTTACAGTCTAACCAGACACCTAGGTATTTGCAGTTGTCCACATATTCTAAGTCAGAACCGTCCAGAGTAGTGATGCTAGTCGGGCGGGCGGTTGCGGGCAGCAATCGGTTGAAGAGCATGCATTTAGTTTTACTGGCATTTAAAAGCAGTTGGAAGCCACGGAAAGAGTGTTGTATGGCATTGAAGCTCGTTTGGAGGTTTGTTAACACAGTGTCCAAAGAAGGGCCAGATGTATAGAGAATGGTGTCATCTGCTTAGAGGTGGATCAGAGAATCCCCAGCAGCAAGAGCGACATCATTGATATATACAGATAAAAAGAGTTGGCCTGAGGATTGAACCCTGTGGCACCCCATAGAGACTGCCAGAGGTCTATTTGAGAAGTAGTTGGTGAACCAGGCGAGGCAGTCATTTGAGAAACCAAGGCTATTGAGTCTGCCTATAAGAATGTAGTGATTGACAGAGTCGAAAGCCTTGGCCAGGTCGATGAAGATGGCTACAGTACTGTCTTTTATCGACAGCGTTTATGATATCGTTTAGGACCTTGAGCGTGGCTGAGGTGGACCCATGACCAGCTCAGAAACCAGATTGCATAGTGGAGAAGGTACGGGGGGTTTCGAAATGGTCCGTGATGTGTTTGAAATGATAGATTATCGTAGATTTATCGGTGGTGACAGTGTTTCCTATCCTCAGTGCAGTGGGCAGCTGGGAGGAGGTGCTCTTCTTCTCCATGGACTTTACAGTGTCCCAAAACTTTTTGGAATTATTGCTACAGGATGCAAAGCTAGCCTTAGCTTTCCTAACTGACTGTGTATATTGGTTCCTGGCGTCACCTGAAAAGTTATTCGATGCTAATGCAGAACGCCACAGGATGTTTTTGTGCTGGTCAAGGGCAGTCAAGTCTGGGGTGAACCAAGGGCTATATCTGTTCTTAGTTCTACATTTTTTGAATGGGGCATGCTTATTTAAGATGGTGAGGAAAGCACTTTTAAAGAACAACCAGGCATCCTCTACTGATGGGATGAGGTCAATATCCTTCCAGGATACCCGGGCCAGGTCGATTAAAAAGGCCTGCTCACTGAAATGTTTTAGGAAGCATTTGACAGTGATGAGGGGTGGTCGTTTGACCGCGGACCCACTACGGACGCAGGCAATGAGGCAGTGATCGCTAAGATCCTGGTTGAAGACAGCAGAGGTGAATTTAGAGGGCAAGTTGGTCAGGATGATATCTGTGAGGGTGCCCATGGTTATGGATTTAGGGTTGTTTGATCATTTGTGTGAGATTGAGGGCATCTAGTTTAGATTGTAGGACGGCCAGGGTGTTAAGCATATCCCAGTTTAGGTCAACCAACAGTACGAACTCTGAAGATAGATGGGGGGCAATCAATTCACATATGGTGTACAAGGCACAGCTGGGGGCTGAGGGGGGTCTATAACAAGTGGCAACGGTGAGAGATTTATTTCTGGAAAGGTGGATTTTTAAAAGTAGAACCTCAAATTGGAAAGGTGGATTTTAAAAAGTAGAACCTTGAATTGTTTGGGCACAGACCTGGATAGTATGACAGAACTCTGCAAGCTATCTCTGCAGTAGATTGAAACTTCGCCCCCGTTGGCAGTTTTATCTTGTCAGATAATGTTGTAGTTGGGGATGGAAATTTCAGAATTTTTGGTGGCCTTCAGACACGGTTCAGACACGGCTAGGACATCTGGGTTGGCTGAGTGTGCTAAAGCAGTGAATTAAACAAATTTAGGGAGGAGGCTTCTGATGTTAACATGCATGAAACCAAGTCTTTTACGGTTACAGAAGTCAACAAATGAGAGTGCCTGGGAAATAGATGTGTTGCTGGGGGCTACAGGGCCTGAGTTAACCTCTACATCACCAGAGGAACAGAGGAGGAGTAGGATAAGGGTATGGCTAAAGGCTATAAGAACTGGTAGTCTAGTGCGTTGGGAACAGAGAATTAAAGGAGCAGATTTCTGAGCGTGGTAGAATAGATTCAGGGCATATTGTACAGACAAGGGTATGGTAGGATGTGAATACAGTGGAGGTAAACCTAAGCACTGAGTGACGATGAGAGAGGTTGTGTCTCTGGAGGCACAAGTTAAGCCAGGTGAGGTCTCAGAATGTGTGGGGGGTGGGACAAAAGAGCTATCTAAGATATGTTGGGCGGGGCTGGGGGATCTACAGTGAAATAAAACAATAATAACTAACCGAAACAGCTGTAGACAAGGCATACTGACATTACGGACAGGCATGTGTAGCCGAGTGATCATAAACGCAACATGGAACAGTTTCAACAATTTTACTGAGTTACAGTTCATATAAGGAAATCAGTCAATTGAAATAAATTCATTAGGCCCTAATTTATGGATTTCACTTGACTGGGCAGGGGCGCAGCCATGGCTAGCCATGGGAGGGCATAGGCCCATCCACTTGCGAGCCAGGCCCACCCACTAGGGAGCCAGGCCCAGCCAATCAGAACAAGTTTTTCCTTACAAAAGGGCTTCATTTTAGACAGAAATACTCCTCAGGCCTCCTGAGTGGCGCAGGGGTCTAAGGCACTGCATCGCAGTGCTAGCTGTGCCACTAAAGATTATTGGTTTGAGTCCAGGCTCTATCGCGACCGGCACATTGGTGCGGCTGGCTTCCAGATTAAGTGGGCATTGTGTCAAGAAGCAGTGCGGCTTGGTTGGGTTGTGTTTCGGAGGATGCATGGCTCTTGATCTTCGTCTCTCCATACGGGAGTTGCAGCGATGAGACAAGACTGTAGCTACTAATTGGATACCATGAAATTGGGGAGAAAAAGGGGGTAAACATTTTTACAAATTTAAATAAAAAATAAATACTCCTCAGTTTCAACAGCTGTCCGGGTGGCTGGTCTTAGACTATCCTGTAGGTGAAGAAGCCGGATGTGGAGGTCCTGGGCTGGCGTGGTTACACATGGTCTCGGTTGTGAGGCCGGTTGGACGTGCTGCCAAATTCTCTAAAGCGACGTTGGAGGCGGTTTATGGTAGAAAAATGTATATTCAACTATCTGGCACCAGCTCTGGGGGACATTCCTGCAGTCAGCATGCCAATCGCATGCTCCCTAAAACCTTGAGACATCTGTGGCGTTGTGTTGTGTGACAAAATTGCACATTTTAGAGTGGCCTTTTATTGTACCCAGCACAAGGTGCACCTGTGTAATGATCATGCTGTTTAATAAAGAATGTAGTGAAGTAAAAGTAAAAGTAGCCAAAATATAAATAGTAAAGTACTTAAGTAGTACTTTAAAGTATTTTTTATTTAAGTACTTTACGCCACTGAACATTTCAAAATGCAATTGTGGTTAAAACACAGCTTTGGAAGCTTTGTTCCCTTGTCACTGTCAAAGAGAGGAGGGTCTCAGCTTTCTGTAGTTATAATTGTTATTTCTCAACTCTGAATATTCAGCTCAATAGCTACGATTTGGTATGGCTTTGAGGTATTGAGTAGAACTTGAGCGAAATGCACTTGTTGTTGAGGGCATAGGCCTATAAGTCTCATTGTTAATACTGTCGGGCTGTTAAGGTGACCATATTACCACCACACAATCAAATTCACAATAAAATTCCACATGACCATTTAGTCATGGTAACTTGGCTTCTCCAAGCTCTGATGCTGCTGATGGTCATTAGTAGCCTACCAAACTTGACAACTGTCAAGTACTCAGGACTCTATCGTCCCTCTAGTCACTCTGACATCAATGCAAATGTTTACGAAAATAAAATCAAACACTTCATGAGAGCCCATGAGCTCATGTTGCGCAATATTTCTATAGGCTAATGCATTTGCTTAGAAAACAGAGTTTTGATGGCCTCTATTAAAAAGAGGATCCCAACAGCTTTCTAAAGGCTAGGCCTACTTTATTTATTTATCAACTTTCCTAATATTAAGCACAATGCTTCACTTTACAATAGGAGTATAGCCTACCAGGCTGGCATGAAAATGAACAAAGGGAAAAGCGTCCTCCATTCTCTATTTAGGTGCATAGATGACATGTCTTTTTTCCCCTCATGCTCTGTCCGAGACAGACATGTTAATGGTCCATTCTAAATCCAACCTAATTTCACACATATTTTGCGACATTCTCAAATCATAGTCGCACACCTCATTCAGCCTAGCCCATAGGCCTATATGTTTTGATAATGTTTGTATCACAACTAAAGTGGCCAAATAACTTCTTAAAATTAAGCACATTATTCTGCTTTACAACGGGTGTAGAGCCTAACAGAAATACATAGGCAGCACGAGTTTCAAATTCGGGGAAAATCATTTTCACCATAAAAATGCACCTTTATAATAGAGCATTACATGCATAATCGCATTTGCGGTCATTTTTGAGAACAGTGTTTTCCGCTAATTGATTGCATTTTGGAAAAATCGCAATTATAGCCTACTGCCGTGTGCGATTTGCTACACTTATAATATGAAGAAATAGTCTAATAGTTTATCAACATTTTAAGCAAAATGTTCTGATCTGTTGCATCACCCTCATTTCTTTWAAAAAYWWTTTTGATGCGAGTGGTTGTATTAATTTGGGATCTGTCGCATCCCACAACTGTCCCAGAGTATGTTTGGAATATTTATTTATTGCACAGAAGAACAAGTTGTCCAATAGAATAGGTCAACTTCTGTACGATGGGGGATAGTAGATTGACATAGGCTAATGCTTTTGCCTCCTCATCTTATTGGCTGACGAAAAGTAGGCTAAATTTGGACAGTTCTTCTAACATCTTCAATATGCGCCTCGGAATTTGATAAGAGTGACACGTGCAATTGCATCCCCGATGTGCCTGTCTTCACTTGTAGCCTACTGCTTAGCTGTGACAAGGACCTGATCACGTGACGGGCATTAGCTAATAAGAATTAAGATATCTGAGAAAGCCATGTGAGTGAGAGTGCTTTGGAGCACAGCAGCCGGGAGAAGGGAATTATAATTACACTGAACAAAAATATAAACGCAACAAGCGACTATTTAAAAGATTTTACTGAGTTACAGTTCATATAAGGAAATCAGTCAATATAAATACATTCATTAGGCCCTAGTCTATGGATTTCACATGACTGGAAATACAAATATCCATCTGCTGGTCACAGATGCCTTAAAAAATGGTAGGGTCGTGGATCAGAAAACCAGTCAGTATCTGGTGTMACCACCATTTGCCTCCTTCGCAAAAAGTTGATCAGGCTGTTGATTGTGGCCTGTGGAATGTTGTCCCAGTTCCTCTTCAATGGCTGTGCGAAGTTGCTGGATATTGGTGGGAACTGGATCACACTGTCATACACGTCGATCCAGAGCATCCCAAACATGCTCAATGGGTGACATGTCTGGTGCATGTGCAGACCATGGAAGAACTGGGAAATTATCAGCTTACAGGAATTGTGTACAGATCCTTGTAACATGGGGCCGTCCATTATTATGCTAAAACATGAGGCGATGGCACCGGATGAATGGCACGACAATGGGCCTCATGATCTCGCCATGGTATCTCTGTGCATTCAAATTGCCATTGATAAAATGCAATTGTGTTCATTGTTCGTAGCTTATTCCGGCCCATACCATAACCCCACCGCCACCATGGGGCACTCTGTTCACAACATTGACATCAGCAAACCGCTGTTCCACACAACGTCTGCCATCTGCCCAATACAGTTGAAACTGGGATTCATCCATGAAGAACACACTTCTCCAGTGTGCCCATGGCCATCGAAGGTGAGCATTTGTCCACTAAAGTCAGTTACAACGCCAAACTGCAGTCGTGTCAAGACCCTGGTGAAGACGACAAGCATGAAGATGAGATGGTTTCTGACAAGTTTGTGCAGAAATTCTTCACTTATGCAAACCCACAGTTTAGTCAGATGTCCTGGTGGCTGGTCTCAGATGATCCTGTAGGTGAAGAATCCGAATGTGGAGGTCCTGGGCTGGCGTGGTTACACGTGGCTCTGCGGTTGTGAGGCCGGTTGGACGTACTGTCAAATGTTCTAAAACAATGTTAGAGGCGGCTTATGGTAGAGAAATTAACTGGAAACAGCTCATGTGCACATTCCTGCAGTCAGTATGCCAATTTCACGCTCTCTCAAAACTTGAGACATCTGTGGCATTGTGTTGTGTAACAAAACTGCACATTTTCACGTTTGCTTTTATTGTCCCCAGCACAAGGTGCACCCATGTAATGATCATACTGTTTAATCAGCTTCTTGATATGCCACACCCGTTAAGTGAATGGATTATCTTGGTAAAGGAGAAATGCCCACTAACAGGGATGAAAACAAATTTGTGTACAAAATATGAGAGATATAAGCTTTTTGTGCATATGGAACATTTCTGGGATGTTTTATTTCAACTCATGAAACATGGAACCAACACCTTACATGTTGCGTTTCTACTTTTGTTGAGTGTACTATATTCAGCCCAATGGCACAACGGCCACTTTGGCCGCAAAAGGCATGGATTGTTTAGGGGCATTACGGCCACACAAGGGGGATGCCACGGGAAATTCGAGGCCTGGTGAGAATAATATCAAGTGCTTGTCAAATTGTAATTGAGTGACTGATGAAGTATGTGCAGCCTGCAAAAAAAACAAAGAAAAGCTCATGCCTTTCATGCAACCTTTTTCAAATCATCATTAGAGTCGCATCATGCAGCCTTAGAATGTATTAAAAATCAAAACATATAGCCAATGGTGGAAAAAGTACCCACTTGTCATACTTGAGTAAAAGTAAAGATACATTAAAGGAAAATGACTCAAGTAAAAGTGAAAGCCACCCAGTAAAATACTACTTCAGTAAAAGTCTAAAAGTATTTGAATTTAAATATACTTAAGTATCAAAAGTAAAAGTATAAATCATTTTAAATTCCTTATATTAAGCAACCCAGATGGCATGATTTTCTTGTTTTTTTTTATTTACCCATATCAGGGCCTAACATAAAGACAACTCAGAGAATGCTATTCTGTTTTTCTGAAATAGACTACATTTTCTTCATATCATGTTTCTTTAAACCTGTCTAAAATAAATAATGGATTCAATGTGATGGTGTAGGCTATATTAAATTGATTTATTAGACTTTTTAAAATGTAGATGTTCCAAATGTCTGCATCAGTGAATTGTAGGCTGTACATGGAAGCCAGGAAATGCTAAACGTGTTTATGTTAATTAACTGTCAATTACCATGAGACTGGCAGTTATTTTCTTGACAGTCACCAGCTGACAAAATGTAATGACCGCCACAGCCCTACTGTAGGTGGTAGCCTACAACTGCAATGTTTTTTTAAGACATTACATTTACTGTTGGATGAATACATGGCTACTAGCAGTGGGTATTATATTTAGAGTTAGCGATCTAGTTAATGTGTTTTGAGTTTCCACTTCCTCAGGTATTGAACCCCAAATAATTAGCCTACGATATTAGTTAGTGCACATAAAGATGTATGTAATTAAGTAATCTCTACTGAACCCCCCAAAAATCAGGCTATTCTGGAGTCCTATTTTGCTCACCTGGTGGGGACAGCCTCATCTTATTACGTAGTTTGGGGGAGTAGGAGGAGGGGTTAATCCATGCCCCTGGAGAGTAGAGGCCTGCTGTGCTGTAGTCCTGTGGAGAGGTTATGTACGAGCTGTAGGGGCCCAGCATCTGCGAGTGGGAGTGGGGAGATGGTGTGTAAACACCCCCAGCAGCTGAAGTCAGATTCAGAAAACTGCTTCCACCACCTCCCCCTAAAGGACTCAAGCGCTCGGCCTTCAAGGCCTCCTGAAGCCTGGGACTTTCCTTGCCATCCCTGCCTGGAGAGGAGTACCCATTTCTGCAGGAAAACGAGGATGTGGCACTGGAGGCATAAAGGGAGGTTGGGGTGTGTGGGTGCAGTGGAGTCTTGGTGAAAGGGTTGCTGGTCCAAGTAGAGGTTGATGGGTTGTAAGGAGAGCTCAGAGAGTGGCTTCCAGGCCCTTCTAGCCATTGGAGGTTGCTTGGGAGAGAGGGCGAGGAGTACACTTGGCGGACTGTACGAGAGAGATACAATAGACGGGCATAGTTGTCAGGGGAGTCCCTCATTACACATTTTTCAAATACTTTTATATTCAATGTTAATTTAAACTCTGAAAGGTCAACATAAACGTTTTAAAGTTATGTTAGGTTCCACACTGCTGACCTGAGCTGTGTCTGTAGGCTGATGGAGCCCTGCTGTGGCTGGGGTTGGAGAAGTAGGAGGGCAGGCTGGTGAAATCAGTCTCATGGTTGGAGAAGAAGGGCTCTCCCTCCTCTCCTGCAGGTAGTAAGCCAGGCTCTGAGGAGAAGCTGGCCAGGGGATCAGAGCTGAGCAGAGCCGGAGACACCCAGTGAGACTGTTCAGTAGAATCCTCCATGTTTACAGAGATAACCACTGACTCTGAAACAACAGAAAGGATTTGGAGAAATCTGCCATTCTTAGGGAGTCCCAGGGAATAGATCTAGTTGGGACCTGATTTGACCTATAGAAACAACCAGACAGGACCAGCATCTCAGTAGGCCGATGTGATTTACATTCAATAATGTTGTTTGTGTGGATGCCATTTTAAAGAAACCCATGTAACTTCAAGACATGATGGTCCCTCGACAGCAGCAGTTCTTTTCTAACTTCCCTTTCAAGAATCCTCATTTGCCTGTGGCTGAAAGTAGACCCTAATAATTAATAAACCTATCTGTAATTACAAACAGTGAACAAACGTTTGCTGACTACAACAAATGACCTTTATAGGAATTCATATTATGTGTTTTATAAAAACAGAATATGAGAGAAACATCCCTGGGCTAAAACAGTGAGTTCTTCTAAGGAAAAAACTAATACAAATTGTAATAATGAAATTGAAAACAGTTCATTCAATGGAAATAATCTGTTTATAGATGTTCAGCACTTACATGGTGCTGGTGCTTTGATAATTTGATATAGTTCAGTGACAATTTTGCATAATATAAAGTGAGTTTATCACATTCAATGGAATTGATGGTATAATTAATCTCTGCAAACAACGGAAGTATGGTCTGCTCTGTAACAGACAGTGCAGGGTGTACAGTAGTTAGTAGTAGACACAATGTTGCACCATATCTTTATTCACTTGTGATAAGGGAAAAGAGGAGCCTAATAGGGTCTGATGGAGTCTGAGAAAATCAGATAGAGTACATTATTGTCCTACTTAATATACCTAGCACCAGTGATATGACGGAATCAACTAATCCCATCTGATTAGTAGAAATCTATTGCAACACAATTACTGCTGACTAACAGCCAGTGGACCATAGAAAACCACTGTTATGGAACTTCTCTTAATAAAAAAATTGTGCATAATATATCAATGCTATCACTGCAATAACAACAACAAAACAATTTGCCCAAATAATCACAATAGGAAAATAGTGAAATGACACTGTAAATTTCCAATGGTATAGGAGAGTTTTACTCTCATTGTATACCATCCGTTATGGCAAAAATACATAGATGTCAAAATTGTAAAGTGAAATAGTTACAATTCAAATGTTAATGAAAATGCTTTATGTTAAATTAAGATTCAACTCAAATTATTAATCCAACTAGATGAAGAGAAGTAACATACTAGAAATAAAGACATGATGAGCAATTAAGACCCATGTTGATAAGTGTACACTTGTCTGGATATAAATAATTCAACAATGCCCTCCTTTACTGTAACTGTAGTGTTACAGTTGTAGCTAGGGTTACCAAAATGTAACATGATGAAAAAGTTTAAGAACTTTATCTAAAGAAGCCATTGCCACTTTTATCTCCCATAGTGTTGCAGCCAATCAATCAACGAATGATCTGGAGTAATGCAGAATGCTAACTTCCACAGGTTCCAGTTTCACACCATTACACTTCCACTGTCACTCACAGGCTGATAGTGTGTACAGTGGCACTGTAATGTGACAGAAAAGCTGTACCTACCTGAGGTCCCTGTGAGGAGTGGATGTCAAAGGTGAGTAAAGTACGGCCGCAGTAGAAGGATACCCAGCTAGGTGAGAGATTAAGAGATCATTCAGCCTGAGGTTTGTATCTGTGTATGTGTGGGAAAATCTCCAGAAGACTAACTGAGTTCTAGAACCCCTCGAAAATGACTGAGATTAAGGTTAGAAAGGGAGCGATGGGAGGGGTTGGGGAGAACCTTTTTGAAAGACACACCTCCTTGTCCTGCTATACCAAGAGATCTAATTTGTCTGTTAGGGTAGACTCACTATAGTCAGTCCCAACTAGAAATTGTCAGCAAATGTATCAATACCCAGAAACTCTTTATTATGATCATTATTTACTTCTATGTTATTGATAGGAATGGTTAACATGAACAGTTTTTAATATTTTCTGTATGATTCCATTTATGTCATGGTATTGTTGTATAAAAAAGGGGTGTTGACGGGTATTAATGTGGCTTGTGTCAGTAATATCTGGACTAGCCAACTAAACTCAGCTCCACGATTTACAATAGATTTGAACTGCAACTAGTGTGGGGGGACTGGAGCTCCAACGTCACATAAAATTACGTTTTTATCAAAAACGACATATTTCAGCACCCCAACAATAGACTGTAAATGTGTGCTGTTCTTTGGGTGCTGAAATCTGTCATTTTTTTATAACATTTTCATTTTATGTTTGGTCGGAGCTCCAGTCCGCCCACACTAGTCGCCGCTCAACTCTATCTCAAATCGTGGGGTTGAGTTTGCTGGCTACAGTTGAAGTCAGAAGTTTACATACACCTTAGCCAAAGACATCTAAACTCAGTTTTTCACAATTCCTGACATTTAATCCTAGTAAAAATTCCCTGTCTTGGGTCAGTTAGGATCACCACTTTATTTTAAGAATGTGAAATGTCAGAATAATAGTAGAGAGAATGATTTATTTGAACTTTTATTTCTTTCATCACATTCCCAGTGGGTCAGAAGTTTACATACACTCAATTAGTATTTGGTAGGATTGCCTTTAAATTGCTTCACTTGGGTCAAATGTTTCGGGTAGCCTTCCACAAGCTTCCCACAATAAGTTGGGTGAATTTTGGCCATTCCTCCTGACAGAGCTGGTGTAACTGAGTCAGGTTTGTAGGCCTCCTTGCTCGCACACACTTTTTCAGTTCTACCCGCAAATGTTCTACAGGAATTGAGGTCAGGGCTTTGTGATGGCCACTCCAATACCTTGACTTTGTTGTCCTTAGGCCATTTTGCCACAACTTTGGAAGTATGCTTGGGGTCATTGTCCATTTGGAAGACCCATTTCGACCAAGCTTTAACTTCCTGACTGATGTCTTGAGATGTTGCTTCAATATATCCACATAATTTCTCATCGTCATGATGCCATCTATTTTGTGAAGTGCACCAGTCCCTCCTGCAGCAAAGCACCCCCACAACATGATGCTGCCACCCGTGCTTCACGGTTGGGATGGTGGTCTTCGGCTTGCAAGCGTCACCCTTTTCCCCCCAAACATAACGATGGTCATTATGGCCAAACAGTTCTATTTTTGTTTTATCAGACCAGAGGACATTTCTCCAAAAAGTACGATCTTTGTCCCCATGTGCAGTTGCAAACCGTAGTCTGGCTTTTTTTTTTGCAGTTTTGGAGCAGTGGCTTCTCCTAGGCTGAGTGGCCTTTCAGGTTATGTCGATATAGGACTCGTTTTACTGTGGATATAGATACTTTTGTACCTGTTTCCTCCAGCATCTTCATATGGTCCTTTGCTGTTGTTCTGGGATTGATTTGCCTTTTTCGCACCAAAGTACGTTAATCTCTAGGAGACAGAACGCGTCTCCTTCCTGAGCAGTATGACGGCTGCGTGGTCCCATGGTGTTTATACTTGCGTACTATTGTTTGTACAGATGAACGTGGTACCTTCAGGTGTTTGGAAGTTGCTCCCAAGGATGAACCAGACTTGTGGAGGTCTACAGTTTTTTTCTGAGGTCTTGGCTGATTTCTTTTGATTTTCCCATGATGTTAAGAAAAGAGGCACTGAGTTTGAAGGTAGGCCTTGAAATACATCCACAGGTACACCTCCAATTGACACAAATTATGTAAATTCCAAGCTGTTTAAAGGCACAGTCAACTTACTGTATGTAAACTTCTGACCCACTGGAATTTTGATACAGTGAATTATAAGTTAAATAATCTGTCTGTAAAAAAGTGTTGGAAAAATMACTTGTGTCATACACAAAGCTATAGTTTGTTAACAAGACATTTGTGGAGTGGTTGAAAAATGAGTTTTAATGACTCTAACCGAAGTGTATGTAAACTTCTGACTTCAACCATACGTCTCAACCAATGTCTTGGACTAATAAAATGTGTATGTCAGAATTTCACTGTCTCTGAATTTCACTGAATTTTGCGCACTGGAATTCTTCTCAGTATCTGCTCCTGAATTACAATCTTCATTGAGTTATGCAAGCAGCTTGCAGCAGGGACTATTTTTGTCTGTTGATGGATATGCATACAACGCTGATAAGACCCACATCGTAAAAAGGAGAGATGGGCATTTTAACAAAACAAATAAAAAATGCAAAGAATACATTTCTCTGTGGTTCTGCACAGCTTAGAGTGGAGGACAGTAATGCAAATTGGGAGAGGTGCTGCAATCATGGAGAGAGATATGGTCTGGACACAGGCAGGCTTCAGACAGGCCTCACTCTGTCACAATCATTTGGTAGTCAAAGCATCCTCGACTTTCCTCCTCCTTTGTTCATTTACGGTTTTCATGGAAATTAGGAGAGAGTTAGAGAGAAGTGAAACCTTTCATTGCACAAGAAACACGTCCTACTGTAGCTCACTGCCTGTAACTGTCTTTTTGAAGTGGAAATGTAAGAGAATTTACATGAACAACTGCTGTATAGTCCCTGTTCCTGTCATGGTGATAGAGAGCATTCAAATACACAATATTCAAATTAGAACAATTCAGAGGAACTATATCTGTTGATGAATTAAGTATTCAATCTTAAGTCAGAGAGATAATTTTGAGCCTTATGGCTCACTCAAAGAAAGAGAAAACAATGAGGATGAGGTCCTGACTGTGTACAGCTGGGTTTGTGTGAGGAGAGGAGAGTGGTGGAGAGCGGTGGCGAGGGATGTGGCTGGTGACACTCAGTGAGCTGCTTGTCTCTGATAAGAGGTTATCAAGATGAAAGGGGGAGGCCGGGAATTACGGGCCTAACACTGTCACCCAGCAGACACAGAGGAACACTGTCACCCAGCAGACACAGAGGAATATACAGTAGGTATTATACTAATCATAAAATGTTTATTCTATTCTACTGAGCCATTTACTTTACGTTCGTATCCTTTTATTTTATTATTTCTTACTGTTGTTGAATTTTTGAGAAGGAACCTGCAAATAAGCATTTTGTTGGACGGAGTATACCATGTGTTTCCTGTACATACAACCAATAAAACCTGAAACCCTGCAAAGCCATGCCACTCTTAATACACAAATGTACACAAGTTAAAAAACACATTTACACACACAGATACATCTCTGTCTATGCACTGACACACACACAACACACCACACACACACACACACACACACACCACACAACACACACACACACACACACACACACACACCACACACACACACACACACACACACACACACAACACACACACACACACACAGAGAGAGAGAGAAAGATATCTGAAACTGACAAGTGGAACCTATAATATACAGTTGAGCAGTTCTATGATATGGTTATGACATGATGATGGGGGAGGGGGGACAGCGGTGGCAGACCAGTGGCCATTGGGGTCAGACCTCCAATTCCGAAGAAACAGTCTTCTGTGTATGCAGTAGTGTTTATCTCTACCACACAGAGGCTGCTGAGCCATTCTCAGATACCAGTATACCCCCCTGTCTCTCTCTCTCTTTCTCTAGCTTCCTGTGCCAGAAAGAAATCTCCTGGGGAATCTACACAGTTTATAACGGTAAAAGACAGATTATTACACAAATTATTTGGATTTTTACTATTAACTCAATAATGGTCCATATTTTTTAAATGTTTGTTGTAAGTAACCAATTATAGGCTGGTACCACACCCCAACTGTCATAAAACACTGACACACCACAACATATGTGTGCAAAGAACTCTAAGCAAGGCTAATGTCAGCACTTGCTCATCTGATACACGAGAGACAGATATGCATGTCTTACAGAGGTCCTGGAAGAGAAGAGCACAGCTTAGCAACAGATCATATTCATAGAGGTTTCATTTTTATATATTTTATTCAGCAATAGGAAAATAAAAATTGTTATTAACATTTTTCACTACCATCTATTGCCCTTCTTTGTAGTTCTCCCACTAGTAAATGTTATTCTAAATATAAAATCAGAATGACAAAGATTTCTTCTACTGTTGCAAGTGCTTGAAATACAATAAAATACCTTTACTGTCTAAATCTATCTTTCCTGTTGGAAAATATAAGATATTTCCTATTTGATACTCTGACTTCCTATCTTTTTGCATTATGATAATGAAATCAAATGTTGAATATATTTATCAAAAGTAAGATAAACTCTTGAGTGTATTAATATATGATATAAGATCTGAATTGATCATGGCATTAATGGTGGTTATGGTGACTATCATCACACCTTGGAACAGTGAGAGCTGATAGAACCCAGCAGGATTCCTGAAATCCTTGAGTAGGCCCATATCAACTCAGCAAAAAAAGAACATCCTCTCACTGTCAACTGCGTTTATTGTCAGCAAACTTAACATGTGTAAATATTTTGTATGAACATAACAAGATTCAACAACTGAGACATAAACTGAACAGTTCCACAGACAAGTGACTCACAGAAATTGAATAATGTGTCCCTGAACAAAGGGGGGGTGGTCAAAATCAAAAGTAACAGTCAGTTCTGGTGTGGCCACCAGTGCATTAAGTACTGCAGTGCATCTCCTCCTCATGGACTGCACCAGATTTGCCAGTTCTTTTTGTGAGATGTTACCTCACTCTTCCACCAAGCACCTGCAATTACCCGGACATTTCTGGGGGAATGGCCCTAGCCCTCACCCTCCGAAAACAACAAGGTCCCAGACGTGCTCAATGGGATTAAGATCCGGGCTCTTCGCTGGCCATGGCAGAACACCGACATTCATGTCTTGCAGGAAATAACGCACAGAACGAGCAGTATGGCGGTGGCATTGTCATGCTGGAGGGTCATGTCAGGATGAGCCTGCAGGAAGGGTACCACATGAGGTAGGAGGATGTCTTCCCTGTAACGCACAGCGTTGAGATTGCCTGCAATGACAACAAGCTCAGTCCGATTAAGCTGTGACACACCGCCCCAGACCACGACGGACCCTCACCTCCAAATTGATCCCGCTCCAGAGTACAGGCCTCGGTGTAACGCTCATTCCTTCGACGATAAACGCGAATCCGACCATCACCCCTGGTGAGACAAAACCGCGACTCGTCATTGAAGAGCACTTTTTGCCAGTCCTGTCTGGTCCAGCAACGGTGGGTTTGTGCCCATAGGCGACGTTGTTGCCAGTGATGTATGGTGAGGACCTGCTTAAAACAGGCCTACAAGCCCTCAGTCCAGCCTCTCTCAGCCTATTGTGGAAAGTCTGAGCACTGATGGAGGGATTTTGCGTTCCTGGTGTAACTCGGGCAGTTGTTGTTGCCATCCTGTACCTGTCTCGCAGGTGTGATGTTCAGATGTACCGATCCTGTGCAGGTGTTGTTACACATGGTCTGCCACTGCGAGGAACGATCAGCTGTCCATCCTGTCTCCTGCTAGCGCTGTCTTAGGCGTCTCACAGTACGGACATTGCAATTTATTGCCCTGGCCACATCTGCAGTCCTCATGCCTCCTTGCAGCATGCCTAAGGCATGTTCACGCAGATGAGCAGGGACCCTGTGTTTTTCAGAGTCAGTTGAAAGGCCTCTTTAGTGTCCTAAATTTTCATAACTGTGACCTTAATTGCCTACCATCTGTAAGCTGTTAGTGTCTTAACGATCGTTCCACAGGTGCATGTTCATTAATTGTTTATGGTTCATTGAACAAGCATGGGAAACAGTGTTTAAACCCTTTACAATGAAGATCTGTGAAGGTATTTGGATTTTATGAATTGTCTTTGAAAGACAGGGTCCTGAAAAAGGGACGTTTCTTTTTTTGCTGAGTTTATAACATCATATGACCACCCTCTGGTGGTGGAAATGTTTCAGTAGCTGAGGTTCATTCATTTTAAATGGAGTGTCTTCATTCAATGGGAATAATAAGATCACTTTCAAATAATTGGCTCAGTTGTTGAGGGACTTTCCAAGATGCCAGGCTTCTTGCTTTCTGCTTTCTGCGCTGGGAGGGGATTGCGTGCACTGCATTGAATGGAATATTGAAATCTCAGGAATGTACTAAACATGTTTTGTAGCTTATTTTCCAAGAAACTTGGCACAAATTGTTCAAATCAATAACCAGCTGAATAAATTAAGAAAATGTATGTGGACAAAAAAAGGAGGATTGTGTTTCAAACATGGAAAAATTATATGTTGGAATATATTTCAATAAAATATAAATATATTTAAATATATTACGAAAATGTATTTGTCAAAAATATAAATAAATAAAATGTATGTACATATATTTGTAAAATACACACTCACTGACTCAATCCCATAGAAAATCTGTGGGCAAAACTGAAAAAACATGTGCGAGCAAGGAGGCCTACACACCTGACTCAGTTACACCAGCTCTGTCAGGAGGAATGGGCCAAAATTCCCCCAACTTATTGTGGGAAGCTTGCGGAAGGCTACCCGAAACGTTTGACCCATGTTAAACAATTTAAAGGCAATGCTACCAAATACTAATTGAGTGTATGTAAACTTCTGACCCACTGGGAATGTGAGGAAAGAAGTTAAAGCTGAAATAAATCATTGTCTCTACTATTATTCTGACATTTCACATTCTTAAAATAAAGTGGTGATCCTAACTGACCTAAAACAGGGAATTTTTACTAGGATTAAATGTCAGGAATTGTGAAAAACTCAGTTTAGATGTCTTTGGCTAAGGTGTATGTAAACTTCAGACTTCAACTGTACATAAATACATGTACATCCATGCTGTTAAAATACATGGAGTGTACAAAACATTAGGAACACCTTCCTAATATTGAGTTGCACCCTTTTTTGCCCTCAGAACAGCCTCAATTCATCCGGGCATGGACTCTACAAAGTGTCGAAAGCATTCCACAGGGATCCTGGCCCATGGTGACTCCAATGCTTCCCACGGTTGTGTCAAGTTGGCTGGATGTCCTTTGGGTGCTGGACCATTCTTGATGCACACTGGAAACTGTTTAGCTTGAAAAACCCAGCAGCGTTGCAGTTCTTGACACACTCAAACCAGTGCATCTGGCACCTACTAACATACCCCGTTCAAAGGCACTTAAATCTTTTGTCTTTCCCATTCACCCTCTGAATGGCACACATACACAATCCATGTACGAATTGTCTCAAGGCTTAAAAATCCTTCTTTAACCTGTCTCCTCCCCTTCATCTACATTAATTGAAATGGTGACATCAATAAGGGATCATAGCGTTCACCTAGATTCACTTGGTCAGTCTATGTCATGGAAAGAGCAGATGTTTCTAACTCATGACATAATTGGACAAACCTAAGTCTCATTTGAAAATAATACTCATTGGCAATTCTGGGTAAGCCCGAAAAATGATATTAGACAACACTGGCCAATGTTATTACTTTTCATTATTTATAGGTATTTCCAAGATGGCGTAGCAGTTGGGCGTCTGTTTTATTTGTCTTGTCCCATCCCGTGTATATATCGTTTTCTTTGTATATATTTTATACATATATATATTTTTTTTAATCTCAATTTCCATCAACGGACTGAACATACTCTCCTGCAACCCTCCTCACCGAATGTGGTATGGATCTGCTATTTTTTTTATACTTTAGAACCGGAACCCCCATCAGAAGCTAGCCAGCTAACTAGCTACTAGCTAGTAGTCAGTTAGCCACTGCTAGCGGTCATTACTGTTAACGCGGACATCAGCCAGGATCAGCCCGGTCAATTCCTGCTAGTCTYCACAACGCGAAATCAACCCAGAGTATATCGGACTCCTTTTTCTCCACCACATCTCCGGATTACTACTGCAAGCTTTGAACCTTTACTCCAGATCATCGCAGCTAGCTTGCTGCTATCCGAGTGGCTACTCTTGGCTAACATCTCTGTCCTGAAGCAAGCACCAGTTAGCTGGAGCTAGCCTCGAGCTAGACCCATCTCCCGGCTAGCTGAAGAGACCCCTCAGACAATTCCTGGGTTTCAATACCTCTTTTGCCAATTGGCCTGGACCCTTAGCTGCCAACACAGAGCCCCGCAGATCCATCACGACTGGTCTGTCGACGTAATCCGTCCAAGGAGGTTTCAACAGGCTCTTCCGTTGCGACATCCCCCTGAGGCCCATCTGCTAGCCTGCTATCCCGGCCTGATAGCTGTCTGAATTGCCGTGTCTCCAGCTCGCTTAGCTACTCACTGGACCCAATGATCACTCTGCTACAAATGCCTCTCCCTAATGTCAATATGCCTTGTCTATTGCTGTTTCGGTTAGTGATTTTTGTCTGATTTCACTGTAGAGCCTCCAGCCCTGTTCAATATTCCTTAGCTAGCCCTTTTTTTCCACCCCCCACACATGCGGTGACCTCACCTGGCTTAAATGGTGGCTCTAGAGACAAAACCTCTCTCATCATCACTCAATGCCTAGGTTTACCTCCACTGTACTCACATCCTACCATACCCTTGTCTGTACATTATGCCTTGAATCTATTCTTCCGCACCCAGAAATCTGCTCCTTTAACCTTTACTTAATACCCATCCCGGATCCGGGAGCATCCTCATCAAAAAAGCTGACTAGCATAGCCTAGCCTAACGGGACAGGGATATCATATAATATAATTTCATGAAATCACAAGTCCAATACAGCAAATGAAAGATAAACATCTTGTGAATCCAGCCATCATTTCCGATTTTTAAAATGTTTTACAGCAAAAACACAATATGTATTTCTATTAGCTAACCACAATAGCCAAACACACAACGGCAGGTTTTCACCATGTTTCCACCGCATAGGTAGCTTTCACAAAACCGACAAAATAAAGATATAATTAATCACTAACCTTGAACAACTTCATCAGATGACAGTCTTATAACATGTTATACAATACATTTATGTTTTGTTCGAAAATGTGCATATTTGAGGTATAAATCATAGTTTTACATTGCAGCCACCATCACAAATAGCACCAAAGCAGCCAGAATAATTACAGAGAGCAACGTGAAATACATAAATACTCATCATAAAACATTTATGAAAAATACATGGTGTACAGCAAATGAAAGATAAACATCTTGTGAATCCAGCCAATATTTTCAATTTTTTAAGTGTTTTACAGCGAAAACACAATATATATTTCTATTAGCTCACTACAGTAGCCAAACACACAACGCAAACCGACAAAATAGAGATAAAATTAATCACTAACCATTTTTTATTTATTTATTTATTTAACCTTTATTTAACCAGGTAGGCAAATTGAGAACACGTTCTCATTTACAATTGTGACCTGGAACAACTTCATCAGATGACAGTCTTATAACATCATGTTATACAATACATTTATGTTTTGTTCGAAAATGTGCATATTTAGAGCTGCAAATCGTGGTTATACATTGTGAATACGTAGCAACAATTCATCAAAATCTCCAGAGATATTTTGGACAGTCACCTAATCTAATCAAAGAACTCATCATAAACTTTACTAAAAAATACATGTTGTACAGCAAATGAAAGATACACTGGTTCTTAATGCAACCGCTGTGTTAGATTTTTAAAAATAACTTTAGTAGAACATACAGCATGCAGTATTGTGAGACAGCGCTCACATATTCTCCGCCTTGTTGGAGTCAACATTTACCACAAAAATACGAAATAACATCATAAATATTCTCTTACCTTTCTTGAGCTTCCATCAGAATGTTGTGCAAGGAGTCCTATTTCCAGAATAAATCGTTGTTTGATTTTAGAATTTCCATTTCTTGTGTCGAATTAGCAACTTTGGCTAGCCATGTGGCGCAAACATGCCCATCTTCTCTTAGCGCATGGAACGAAAAATTCCAAAATTCCCAATAAACGTTGAATAAACTGATCAAACTCGGTTGAAAAATCCTACTTTATGATGTTTTTCTCATATGTATCAAATAAAATCAGAGCCGGAGCAATTCGCCGTGTATAACGAACGCTTTTCAGAAGAGAATGTGAGGRTCCCCTGCGCGCCGTCGATAACTGCCAAAAGAGCTGACGTGTCATTCCAAAAGCTCTTATTCGGCCTCAGATCAAGCTAGACACCCCATTCAACCTTCCACTGCCTGTTGACATCTAGTGGAAGGCGTATGAAGTGCATACAGATCGATAAATAAAAGCCAGTTGAATAGGCAGGCACTGACACAGAACCTCGTTTTCAGATTTTTCACTTCCTGTATGGAAGTTTGCTGCCAAATGAGTTCTGTTTTACTCACAGATATAATTCAAACAGTTTTAGAAACTTCAGAGTGTTTTCTATCCAATAGTAATAATAATATGCATATTGTATGATCTAGAACAGAGTACGAGGCCATTTAATTTGGGCACGATTTTTTCCAAAGTGAAAACAGCGCCCCCCTATTGACAAGAAGTTTTAACTCTCTGTTCCCAACGCACTAGATGACCAGTTCTTATAGCTTTTTGCCATGCTCTTATCCTACTCCTCCTCTGTTCCTCTGGTGATGTAGAGGTTAACCCAGGCCCTGCAGCCCCCAGCATCACTCCCATTCCTCAGACGCTCTCATTTGTTGACTTCTGTAACCGTAAAGGCCTTGGTTTCATGCATGTTAACATTATAAGCCTCCTCCCTGAGTTTGTTTTATTCACTGCTTTAGCACACTCCGCCAACCCAGATATCCTAGCCGTGTCTGAATCCTGGCTCAGGAAGGCCACCAAATATCCAGAAATTTCCATCCCCAACCTATAACATTTTCCGACAAGATAGAACTGCCAAAGGGGGCAGAGTTGCAATCCACTGCAGAGATAGCCTGCAAAGTTCTTTCATACTATCCAGGTCTGTGCCCAAGCAATTAGAGCTTCTACTTTTAAAAATCCACCTTTCCAGAAACACGTCTCTCACCATTGCCACTTGTTATAGACCCCCTTCAGCCCCCAGCTGTGCCCTGGACACCATATGTGAATTGATCGCCCCCATCTATCGTCAGAGCTCATACTGTTTGGTGACCTAAACTGGGACATGCTTAACACCCTGGCCGTCCTACAATCTAAGCTAGACACCCTCAATCTCAAATAATTTATCAAGGAACCTACCAGGTACAACCCTAAATCCGTAACCATGGGCACCCTCACAGATATCATCCTGACCAACTTGCCCTCCAAATACACCTCTGCTGTCTTCAACCAGGATCTCAGCGATCACTGCCTCATTACCTGCGTGCGTAATGGGTCCACGGTCAAATGACCACCCCTCATCACTGTCAAACGCTCCCTAAAACACTTCAGCGAGCAGGCCTTTCTAATCGACCTGACCCGGGTATCCTGGAAGGATATTGACCTCATCCCGTAAGTAGAGGATGCCTGGTTGCGCTTTAAAAGTGATTTCCTCACCATCTTAAATAAGCATGCCCCATTCAAAAATGTAGAACTAAGAACAGATATAGCCCTTGGTTCACCCCAGACTTGACTGCCCTTGACCAGGCACAAAAACATCCTGTGGCGTTCTGCATTAGCATCAAATATCCCCCGCGATATGCAACTTTTCAGGGAAGTCAGGAACCAATATACTCAGTCAGTTAGGAAAGCTAAGGCTAGCTTTTTCAAACAGAAATTTGCAGCACTAATTCCAAAACGTTTTGGGACACTGTAAAGTCTATGGAGAATAAGAGCACCTCCTCCCAGCTGCCCACTGCACTGAGGATAGGAAACACTATCACCACCGATAAATCTACGATAATTGATCATTTCAATAAGCATTTTTCTACGGCTGGCCATGGCTACCCCTACCTTGGCCAACATCTCAACACCCCCTGCAGAAACTTGCGCAAGCCCACTTGCGCAAGACACTCTAGACCCAGACACTCTAGACCCAAACTGTTATAGACCTATATTCATCCTGCCCTGCCTTTCTAAAATATTAGAAAGCCAAGTTAACAAACAGATCACCGACCATTTCGAATCCCACGTACCTTCTCCACTATGCAATCTGGTTTCCGAGCTGGTCATGGGTTCACCTCAGCCACACTCAAGGTCCTAAACGATATCAAATCAAATCAAATCAAATTTTATATGTCACATACATATGGTTAGCAGATGTTAATGCGAGTGTAGCGAAATGCTTGTGCTTCTAGTTCCGACAATGCAGTAATAACCAACAAGTAATCCTAACTAACATATTCCACAACTACTACCTTATACACACAAGTGTAAGGGATAAAGAATATGTACATAAGATATATGAATGAGTGATGGTACAGCAACGGCATAGGCAAGATGCAGTAGATGGTATAGTGTACAGTCTATACATATGAGATGAGTAATGTAGGGGTATGTAAACATAAAGTGGCATACTTTAAAGTGGCTAGTGAACATGTATTACATAAAGATGGCAAGATGCAGTAGATGAGATACAGCTACAAGTATAGACATATAACTATGAGAGAGTAAGTAGGTATGTAAACATCTATATTAAGTGGCATTGTTTAAAGTGGCTAGTGATACATTTTTACATGAATTTCCATCAATTCCCATTATTAAAGTGGCTGGAGTTGAGTCAGTATGTTGGCAGCGGCCACTAAATGTTAGTGGTGGCTGTTTTAACAGTCCTGATGGCCTTGAGATAGAAGCTGTTTTTCAGTCTCTGCGGTACCTGCTTTGATGCCACCTGTACTGACCTCGCCTTTCTGGATGATAGCAGGGTGAACAGGCAGTGGCTCGGGTGGTTGTTGTCCTTGATGATCTTTATGGCCTTCCTGTGACATCGGGTGGTGTAGGTGTCCTGGAGGGCAGGTAGTTTGCCCCCGGTGATGCGTTGTGCAGACCTCACTACCCTCTGGAGACCCTTACGGTTGTGGGCGTAGCAGTTGCCGTACCAGGCGGTGATACAAGCCTGGTATCATAACCGCCATCGATAAAAGCAGTAAACTGTGCAGCCGTCTTCCTTGACCTGGCCAAGGCTTTCGACTCTGTCAATCATCGAATTCTTATCGGTGGACTCTATAGCCTTGGCTTCTCAAAATGGCTGCCTCACTTGGGTTCCCCAACTACTTCTCAGATAGAGTTCAGTGTGTCAAATCGGAGGGCCTGTGTTCCGGACCTCTGGCACTCTCTATGAGGGTTGGCCACACGGTTTCAATTCTACGGCCGACTCTTTTCTCTGTATATTATGAATGATATTTGGCTTGTGGGTACCCCTTGAATGCGACTTTTCTTCTGGAAAGAAGCTTGGAAAGGGCAGATCATTTTCTTTTTGAGATTCCCTCCCCTTTTCTGAGACACAACGTAAGGTAAAATTACTACGCTGAACAGAAATATGAACGCATGTGTCCTCCTGGTTCTGATGACTGGCGTATCTGCTGCTTTCCTGATTCATTGTAACAATTTGTAGAACTGTCATAAATGCATGTAGATGTATATGCATTAAACAAATAATATGATTATATTAGATCCTAATAATTCTTCAAAAATGTCTTCATAAAGCACAAGACCACACATTTGGAAAACGAAAGAGGATTATTATATGGAGAAATAAGTGGGGGGTGGGGGGGGGGGGGGGGGTGGGTGAGAGAGCGAGAATCTCTTTCCAGGTGTAGGGAGAGGAGTGGGTTTTAGGTGATGGTGGGTAGGTGGACCCAGGTGCTCCGCCATTTTCTGCCACTGCAATGAAACCAACAACAAAGTGAACAAACAACATTAAGATAGGTCAAATGGACGAATTCAATAAGTAACTTTTATGTTTACATTTTTTCCTAACACAACGTACATACTTCTGTTTTGGGACACTTGTGGATATGACAGAGGCGCATGTGAATGCACAAATGGAGGGGTGAGGGAAGAGACTAATTTGGTATTTGTATTTATTTCAGTCATCATTCTTTTTATTCTTACACCTGATAGAATGGTTATGTATTTTAGTCATTGCCTCAAACATAGCAATACATGATGTTGATAACTTAGCTGACTTTCACTGTCGTTGTCATTGCTGTACACTAACAAACAACTAAGATAATGTGCTGTACTATAGAGATGACAGCCCACACTCACATTGTGGACAGTGGAGACAAAGAAAATAGATAGGTTCATGTACCATTGCACTTCTTCGGTTCTGTCTTTTCTGGCACTCTGCAGTGCCAGTGTCCTTGGCCATGGTCACAAAGGACCCCTGCATCTCTTCCACTGTGAATTTAAACCTGAATGAACACACAGACATGATTTGTATTGAAACTCTTAGGTGGCACATACACATTTTCTGGTCCAAATGCACTCCCTACCCCTCCTCCTTGGCCCTGACCTAACCCTTCGATTTTTCTGACGGGTCTGGGTAGGCATAATCAGGAAAGTGGTGGAGCTCACACCATATTGCTTGCACATATACAAATATCGAAAGGGTCAGGGCCAAGGGAAAAGGTTAGGGAGTGAACTGGGACTGGCTAATTCAATATGGGGTAAAGCCCAAAGCACACGGGAGCCTTTTTTTTTTACATGCGTGAACGAGCATGCTTATGCTGGACATAGAATGCATGGGAGTCAATGAGAGAAAACATACAGGCTTTGAGCGTCAACGATATCACAATTATATAGAACACCAAATTAGAATTATATTTTTCTCGCGGTGCAATGCTGATCAAAATAACTGATTAAGGGCACGTTACTAAATTCACTCTGGCTATCTACTCAGATTTCAGATGCACTCTCGCCTGAGTGTGCCAGAGTGCAGAATAACTGATGAATTTACGAACGCCAAACACCAGTTGAAGATGGGCGGTGCCAGTAAACGTCGGCAAAAAAAGCGTAATTAAATTGTTGATAGCAACACAGTTACAGTCACCAATGCTATGGATAACATAAAAACAGCCCAACCACCTCTACCAGGGCGAGTAAAATGGTCAGAGTGAGGTGTTCTCTCATTTTTGTCTGGAAGTAGCTAGCAAGCTAGCCAACCTTAGACTGTTAGCTTGGGTGCTTATCCTGTTAGCTTGGGTGCTTGACTGCCGTTGTGAGGTCAGAACTCTCGGATCAACCCTACTCCTCGGCCAGAGCGTACAGTGTGCGCTCGGAATGCTCCGAGGGCGAAACGCACTGAATTAGCGCACTCTGAGTACCCTCTTGCGCTCCGGAGTGAATTTACGACTGTTTGTGCATTGTTACCGAGTCAAGAATTGTGAAACGCAGGTTAGCGTTTTTCGTCATGCATCTTGTTCTGGAGGTGGCTCTGTAGAGTGGTCACTAGCTGGCAAAGCCACAAAGCCATACCATCTGATTTTAAACCTAACCTTAAATGAAGGCCAAATAATTTGTACAATATAGCCACCTGGCCTATTTAAGGGGAAATCGCCCAGTTCTGCCTCCAGGACAAGACCGGTGACAATAAATGTCAACATGCTTGTGAAGTTCAGTTAGCGTCTATTACTATAAATAAGTTTAACTGCAGGCCAATAATATGTATAAAATAGCGTTTATGAAAAACAATGTAGCAATGTATGAATGCAACGTTATTTTACATTTATAAACTGGATTGTGTTTCAGAATTATATATCACATTGTCAATGTCATTTTCTTGACCTTATCACTGTTGTTGCTTACAGCCGATTTGTTTGTAGAGTTCAAACAAAGTGGTTCAAATGAATAAAATATGGTTTAGATATTGAGTGGGTTGTTTGTAGAAAAGGAATTCAAGGAATTGTTATGATTTTCCCTAGGCTTCCCTAAGTTTCCCTAAGTTAAGTTGTGTGGTTAAAAATATATATTTTAAGATGTAGGCTATGGTTTATCTGAAAAATAGGCTACCTATTTGGGGGAAAAATGCACCAGCTACTCCTGTTTATTTAGATCATCGACATGTAGCCTGGGCTATGTCTGGAAAATGTGAGGAATGAGGCAACTCTTTATAATGGCTTTTCCTGACAATGATGGAGTACACCTTGTTATTTCTTCTTTAAGATTCAGATTTCTGGCTTACATACTGACCACACCGCCTGCGTTGCGTGCGCAAGCGTTGTAAAATAAATGTACACATACATGTTATTCAATCATTTCATCCAAACTGCTTGTGCGCATCAACGAGTGTCAACGAGCTCATAGCCATGAGCTAAAATAGAACTTGGTTCTATTTTTGACTGCTTCACATGCTGCAAGTCCCCCCTCTCCCATCTCCTCCTTGGTTTTTAGGAGCATACATGGGTGATTGATCCACACTCCAGTCCAGTTGGTGGTGGTAATGCACCTTAAAGTTGGTTGCCAACCGCCATATAAAGTCCACAGAAGAAGAAGAAGAAGAAGCCTGAAGGAGGAGAGATTACTAGAAATTAACTAGGTTTCCCATTTTATCTGTGGATTAATTGTCGAAGTAGAGAACATACAATTTTTTATGAGTCAAAATTGGTCCAAATTCTACAAAGAACCAGAAAAAAGGACCTTGTGCATTTCAGGTAAAAAAAAACAACCTAATGTTTATATCCCAGGACAAATTAGCAAGCAACAGTAATCTAGCTAAATGTCCATGAATGTTTCATGTGTTTCAACCTGTCCCCAAATTAATATAGTCAGTTCCCTCCATCACCACGGCCCCTCAACTGCCTCCTCCACGGTATCCACGTTCACCTGGTTGGTTGGCCTACAAGCCAAAACTGAAAACCATGCATACTATTAAGTAATACACTTTTGTGGCATAATTCATTTACAAAAAAATACTAAATTACAAATTACAACAGTATTTGCAATGGTTCAAATCATTTGGTTGCAAATGTGACTGAGACTGAGTACATGTTGAGACTTGTTAGGCTACTCATTTTCAATAACCACATATGACCACAAAAGTCTGTGTATGACCAGTTTCAGTAAAATAATGTGGTTGCAAATGTGACTGGCTATATGCCTAAATCATAGACAATCTACATAAATCATAGGAATTAGAATTACTAGTGATGCCACAGGGATTATGGGAAAAATAAAAAGCCTAAAATGTCAAACACAGGTCCATAACTGCATTGTTGGTTAAGGGCTTGTAAGTAAGAATTTCACGGAATTGTAGATGGAGATTCTAGCACTCGTCTGGTGCTTAAGGTATTGAAACAAAGACATCATTTGAGAATCAACTGTTCATTCATTTGAATGGCAATTGAACACATTTAAGGGTGGTTCACACTAAAAACTACAACTTCAGTCAATATTTTCTCACTATAGATTTTATATATTTTAAGTGTCTTTGTTACAGTTGAGTGCATGATGCACTCCAAAAACGTGAGAATGCCAATCAACTGTTAATCAACGTTTGCTTCCTATCATTCAAACCAGAAACAGAAACAAATTTTCAGTTCTGAAATACCCAATTATTTTTCAAGTGTTCCACTCCGCTAGCCAGCACCTCGCCTAAACAGGTGTGCATTTTTTCTGCCTCCAGAAATACCCAATTCTAACATTTAATCCAATCTGATTGCCGAAATCTGATTAGAAAAGTTTAGAAAAACTTGGTCCGGTTGATTACTATCATTCACGCCTGTGTCTCACTCTACATAACTGATGCCTGAAACCAGAGAAACAGACATACACCGATGAAGGTGGACACCGAAACGTTTGTGTTAGTTTTCCACCCCTGCCTGCTGAAAAGCAAAAAAACAAAAGAGGAAGTTTGAAAGTTGTATATATTTTTGTGTGCAAACCACCTTTCATTTTTTGGACTTCGTTGTATATTGGTTTAACACAAAAACATTTGTTGTTTTTTTCATGCTTTTTTTCATAAAAAGACTTCACTCATCCGCTGCTTATTCGGCTAGTGTAACATCATTGGTTATAAATTAAGTAAAGCATATTTGTGTTCATCTTCATCCATCCCTTATGGGACTTTATTTGCGTATTCCCGTATAGAGAGTCATATGAAGTTGTTTGTGAAATGGAAAGATCCAACTACCTCACAAAATAACTTTAATTAACCCAACAACAAAAAAGAACAACTGTCACACCCTGACCGTAGAGAGCTTTTTATGTCTCTATTTTGGTTTGGTCAGGGTGTGATTTGGGTGGGCATTCTATGTTCTTTTTTCTATGTTTTGTATTTCTTTGTTTTGGCCGGGTATGGTTCTCAATCAGGGACAGCTGTCTATCGTTGTCTCTGATTGGGAACCATACTTAGGTAGCTTTTTCCCACATGGTTTTTGTGGGTAGTTAATTTCTGTTTAGTGTTTTCACCTTACAGGACTGTTTCGGTTATTCTCTTGTTTATTTTTGTTATAGTGTTCAGTTTTAATAAAACAAGCATGAACACTTACCACGCTGCGCTTTGGTCCGATGATTCCTCTTCTTCAGACGACGAATACCGTTACAACAACAGATTAATCTACAGACACAGACAATTTACTTACCATTGAAGTAGAGGCTAGTGCTCTGGCTGGAATCCATGCAACACTGGAAAAGTTGTGTGAGGTAGCAGGGCTGAGGGGGAGTTTGTAGTTTAGCCAGAGTGAAATTCTCACGCTCCAAGGAGAGAACAAGGCACTCACAGCCAAGGTAAAAATCCACGATTCCAACATGGATTGTCTACTCAGGGAAAACAGGGTGATGAAGGAGTCGCTACTAGACATACCAAGTCGTAGCATGCATGAAAATAAAACATTTTCTGGGATTCCTGAGGATGCATCCAATAATCCAGAGGGCGCGATCAGAGAATTCCTGCAATCCGCTTTGAAACTTCCTTTAGAGACTGTAAACAATGTGCCTTTCCACCGTGTACACACACTTGGAGCGACAAGACCAAAGGTCCCTGGCCGATCATCGCAAAATTTGAATACTACCAACAAAAGGAACTGATCAAAAGCAGGGGAAGGGAGCTTAAAGGGACCAAATTCGGTCTCAATGACCAATTTCCAATGGAGATAAACGAACGTCATAAGAGACTGTATCCGGTACAGAGGKAACAGAGGGAGAAGGGTAAGCGTGCCTTTCTCATTGTGGACAAACTCTTTATAGATGGACAGCTATTCCCGAGACAGCTTCATAACGCCATTGCTGTACTAATTTCTACAGGGACTTCAGGTTACGAAAAAAATTAAGTATGGGAACTGTAAAAATATATGAACATTATGAAGTGGATATGAACACACACGTACTCAGTTACATGCTCGCTTACACATACGGACTTATACATACACATACACACTTGATCTCGCTCTCTTCTCTCACTTTCTCTTCTCTCACTTTCTCTTTTCTCTTCTTTTATTGTCGAGAACTGTTTTATAATTTAATATGTTTCTTGTTTGTCTATCTTTTTTATGTATTTGTCTACACGTTTATATATGTTTACAACAAGCAAGGGGAAGATATCAGAATATGGGCATTGGGGAATAATAACATATTTTGTACGGAATACATTTGTACTGTAGTGAAGCCGTCTCTAGAGTAATGCAAGGTCTCTTTCATGATCATGTGAAACGTCAATTGCTATGGAAATGCTGGGATGTGTTTTTCATTGATGTTAAAGGTAATTACGATGCAACTATGACGGCGATACGATATGGATTACAATTATCATCATAAATATTAAGGCTATACGCACTACATGTTACACACATAGACATTCAACCATGCAAATTGGCAGAGTTATTATTTATTTGGACAGCACACATTATAGTCTTACTCTTATACAGACATCGTACACACTCACTAAATCACATCCAATATCATACACATCAACCTACTCAGATTTACTACACACAAAATACCTTGTCTCAATTTTCTAACATCTGTGGCATTGGCTCACAGGCAAACAGGCAAGATAATAAAACAAATATTGCTAGAACCTATTTCTTGAATTCTAAATATCAGACATTTGAAAGCTCCAATTTTGACTGTCATAATACCTCTGATGGCAGTAACTTTACAAGCACTAATTATGGTCAATTTAGACTGAGAATAGTATCTAGTTATGGTAAGGGGTGAAATAAGTATAGCCAGTTATAATTTTAACGGTTTAGCAGATTATAAAAAAAGAAGATCAGTCTTTACGTGGCTAAAAGAAAAGGAATATAACATATACTGTTCACAGGAAACTCACTCTACATCCTTAGATGAAGTTGTGTGGAAAAAGGAATGGGGTGGTGAAATAATTTTCTGTCATGGACAAAGGAACTCAAAAGGTGTGATGATATTAATTAACAAAAATTTCGATCTGAATGTGCAAATAGTCAGGAATGAATCGCGTGGAAGGTGGATCTTTTTGAATATGAAAGTGGACGAAAAAGAGATTTGGCTCATTAATCTATATGGTCCAAATCAGGATGATCCATACTTCTTTGAAAACATTTATACCAATTTATTAAACTTACAGGCAACAAATGATCAAATCATTATGGTAGGAAACCTTAACACAGTGTTGAGTACCTCAATGGACCGTAAAGGTAATCACTCTACAAACTATCATCACCGTGACCTTAAGGAAATCACAAATATTATGGACACATTAGAAATAGTGGATATTTGGAGACTAAAAAATCCCGACCTAGTGAGATATATCAGATCATCATCTAATTGGCATTCACATAACTCTTATAGATTTTCCACGTGGACGGGGATATTGGAAATTTAGTCAAAGTTTACTGGAGGACAACTTATTTTTAACTAAGACAAAATAATATATAACAGAATTTTTCCAGTATCATATTGTAACAGAATTCGTCCTCCTCATCTAACGAGGAGTAAGAATTGTCGGACCAATGCGCAGCGTGGTAAGTGTTCATGATGAATCTTTAATGGAACAAACTGAACACTGAAAAACAAAACAATAAAGTGAACGAACGAAAAAAACGAAACAGTTCCGTGTGGAACACACAGACACGGAAGACAACCACCCACAAAACACAACAGAAAACAGGCTACCTAAATATGGTTCCCAATCAGAGACAATGACAAACACCTGCCTCTGATTGAGAACCATATCAGGCCAAACAAAAAACCCAACATAGAAACACAAACATAGATAACCCACCCAACTCTGGACCATACTAAAACAAAGAAAATACAAAAGAACTAAGGTCAGAACGTGACAGTACTCCCCAAGTGCGGACTCCGGCGAAAACCTCAACCTATAGGGAAGGGTCTGGGTGGGCATCTGTCCGCGTGGCGGCTCTGGCGCTGGACGTGGACCCATCACATAGTCTTAGTCCGCTTCAGTAGCGTCTTTAGAGCGGCGACCCTCCCGCCGACCTAGGACTGGAACCCTACTAAAGGGCCCACTGGACTGAGGGCAGCTCCGGACGGAGGGCAGCTCCGGACTGAGGGGCAGCTCCGGACTGAGGGGAGCTTCGACTGAGGGCAGTTCCGGACTGAGGGCAGCTCCGGACTGAGGGGCAGCTCTGGCAGCTCCTGACTGGCGGGCGGCTCTGGAGCTCCTGTCTGGCGGCGGCTCTGGCAGCTCTGACTGGCGGGCGCTTCTGGCGGCTCCTGACTGGCGGGCGGCTCTGACTGGCGGGCGGCTCTGGCGGCTCCTGACTGACGGGCGGCTCTGGCGGCTCCTGACTGACGGGCGGCTCCTGACTGGCGGGCGGCTCTGACGGGCGGGCGGCTCTGGCGGCTCCTGATTGACGGGCGGCTCTGGCGGCTCTGACTGGCGGGCGGCTCTGACTGGCGGGCGGCTCTGGCGCTCCTGACTGACGAGCGGCTCTGGCGGCTCCTGACTGACGGCGGCTCTAGCGGCTCAGACAGACGGGCGGCTCTGACGGCTCTGGACAGACGGGTGGCTCAGAGGCGCTGGACAGATGGGCGGCACAGACGGCGTGACAGACGGGCGGCTCAGACGACCTGGACAGACGGGCGCTCAGACGGCGCTGGACAAGCGGGCGGTCGACGGCGCTGGACAGACGGGCGGTCAGGCGGCGCTGGACAGACGGACGGTCAGGCGGCGCTGGACAGACGGACGGCTCAGGCGGCGCTGGACAGACGGACGGCTCAGGCGGGTGGACAGGGGGAGACTCAGGCCTGCCGAGGCGCACAGTAGGCTGGTGCGTGGTGCCGGAACTGGTGGTACCGGCTGGGAACACGCACCTCAGGCGAGTGCGGGGAGCAGGAACAGGGCATACTGGACTCTGGAGGCGCACAGTAGGCCTGGTGCGTGGTGCCGGAACTGGTGGTACCGGCTGGGAACACGCACCTCTAGGCGAGTGCGTGGAACAGGAACTGGAGGCCTGGTACGTTGTGCCGGCACCGGAGGGCTGGTGCGTGGGGCTGGCTCGGTGCTCGAGATTGTTTAAAAATTTGCCTTGTTGCTTAGTGCAGATTGCCATTTCTCATTTTCGATTAATTGAAAATTATACTTTTGTCAAAGTATCTCTCTTTTCCAAACAAGCATTGCAGAGTGGCTACAATTTAAATTTCATGCCTTGAAAAGATAGAACATATATTACAAACAAATATTATTGCTGAACTCAAATGTGCTTGTTGATAAAATACCTGTATTTATGGGAAGATGTTTGAAAATAGTATTTTGTTTTAATTATATTGTAAATTGGAATGGGAGAGTTATGTCATTCATGGAGTTATCAGAATTGTACGAGAAGGTCTGCTCAATCAAGGTACAACCAATTGATTACAGTTACCCAAAAATGGAGGAGGCAGGTGGCAGCGGAGGAGGTAGGGAACTGGTCTGTCTGCCAATATAAAGGATCAAAACTGGTGGAGGAATAAAAATAGAAAAAATAGGAAAGTATACCAGTTTCATTTGAGGACAGGATGTTGACAACTGTGCCATACAGATTGCAAAATAGTTGGAAGAGATTTTTTGATGTACCGATTCCATGGTACAGGGTGTATGAGTTGATATATAAAACAATGCAAGATTCAAGACTTTGTGCTTTTAGCTAAAATTATTATATAGAATTCTTGCCACCAACAAAATGTTGAATATTTGGGGCATAAAATCATCGAAGCTCTGCAGATTTCTGTGTGAGGATACAGAATCAATAGACCATTTTTTTGGTATTGCCCTCAGGTCAGCCTGTGTCTGGTCTCAGGTTCAGGAATGGCTGAAAATGCATAGCATTGATCTAAAATTGACACTAGAAATAGTCACCAGACTTCTTTCTATGGTTAACATGACATGACCAGTCCAATCAAAGCTACGGTAGATATAACGTGATTTGACGTCATTTTATCTGTGGCTTCTTGATGGGCACTTCTCTATGGCAGCACCAAGGAGCTAGAAATCTTTTTAGCTCTCCCTGTAGATTTTGTGGTGAATAATGTGCCATGAGTGACAGAACATGTGAGCAATAACAGTGCAACTAGACAACATTACCAACCCTAGCTCCGTATTTTCGGCTGGATGCCAACACCAAAACAGAAGCATGGAGCTAGGCTGAAAAACCTGCATTTTGTAGCTGCCTTACTCAAAAAGCAAAAAGAGAACATATTTGTATGCAGCTTTATTAACAAATTATTTTATATATTGTTTGCAAATTGATATGTGACATGTTGAAATGCAAAATAAATGCAAAACAGGCACATACAGTGGGGAGAACAAGTATTTGATACACTGCCGATTTTGCAGGTTTTCTACTTACAAAGCATGTAGAGGTCTGTCATTTTTATCATAGGTACATTCAACTGTGAGAGATGGAATATAAAACAAAAAAAGAAAATCACATTGTATGATTTTTAAGTAATTAATTTGCATTTTATTGCATGACATAAGTATTGATACATCAGAAAAAGGAACTTAATATTTGGTACAGAAACCTTTGTTTGCAATTACAGAGATCATATGTTTCTGTAGATCTTGGACACAGGTTTGCACCACTGCAGCAGGGATTTTGGCCACTCTCCATACAGACCTTCTCCAGATCTTTCAGGTTTCGGGTGTCGCTGGGCAATACGGACTTTCAGCTCCCTCCAAAGATTTTCTATTGGTTCAGGTCTGGGAGATGGTAGGCCACTCCAGGACTTGAAATGCTTCTTACGGAGCCACTCCTTAGTTGCCCTGGCTGTGTGTTTCGGGTCGTTGTCATGCTGGAAGACCCAGCCACGACCCATCTTCAATGCTCTTACTGAGGGAAGGAGGTTGTTGCCAAGATCTCCGCGATACATGCCCATCCATCCTCCCTCAATATGGTGCAGTCGTCCTGTCCCCTTTGCAGAAAAGCATCCCAAAGAATGATGTTCCACCTCCATGCTTCCGGTTGGGATGGTGTTCTTGGGTTTGTACTCATCCTTCTTCTTCCTCCAAACACGGCGAGTGGAGTTTAGACCAAAAAGCTCTATATTTGTCTCATCAGACACATGACCTTCTCCCATTCCTCCTCTGGATCATCCAGATGGTCATTGCAAACTTCAGACAGGCCTGGACATGCGCTGGCTTGAGCAGGGGGACTTGCGTGCGCTGCAGGATTTTATCATGAGGCGGTAGTGTGTTACTAATGGTTTTCTTTGAGACTGTGGTCCCAGCTCTTTCAGGTCATTGACCAGGTCCTGCCGTGTAGTTCTGGCTGATCCCTCACCTTCCTCATGATCATTGATGCCCCACGAGGTGAGATCTTGCATGGAGCCCCAGACCGAGGGTGATTGACCGTCATCTTGAACTTCTTCCATTTTCTAATAATTGCGCCAACAGTTGTTGCCTTCTCACCAAGCTGCTTGCCTATTGTCCTGTAGCCATCCCGGCTTGTGCAGGTCTACAATTTTATCCTGATGTCTTACAACAGCTCTCTGGTCTTGGCCATTGTGGAGAGTTGGAGTCTGTTTGATTGAGTGTGTGGACAGGTGTCTTTATACAGGTAACGAGTTAAACAGGTGCAGTTATAAAGGTAATGAGTGGAGAAAGGAGGGCTTCTTAAAGAAAAACTACAGGTCTGTGCGAGCCGGAATTTTTACTGGTTGGTAGGTTGATCAAATACTTATGTCATGCAATAAAATGCAAATTAATTACTTAAAATATACAATGTGGCGCAGTGTCTAGGCACTGCATCGCAGCGCAAGCGCGCCACGAGACTCTGGTTCGGCCCAGGCTCTGTCGCAGCCGGCCGGACTCTATAGTTTTTTAGCTAAACAGGTGGGGCTCAAAACAACCCAGAATGACTGCGTATTACATAATTAATGGGAGACAAGGTTGGTTGTGCTAACCTCAACAGGTGCAGTTATGTCCTGGACAATTTTGTTTATCTGCTTCACACACATCCATGTGCTTTTCATGGGATATCTATTAGATCTTACAACAGTAAGAGCTTATGGTTTCCAAATTGCATTCATGTAGGCTAAGATTATCACCATCACATCTTGGTGCACAACTGCTAAAGCGGTTGACTCGAATTGTGGGTTTGAGCCCCCTGTATCTGTTGAGGAAAAACTGTTATTGCCAGTGCTTTCTTCAAAATGCATTTGAGGAGTGGATGATTATAATAATGCAAAAGCCTATAAAACACTGTAGGCTGTATGTACAGTGCCTTGCAAAAGTTTCATCCCCTGGCATTTTCCTATTTTGTTGCATTATAACTGTAATTTAAATGGATTTTTATTTGGATTTCATGTAAATGGACATACACAAAATAGTCTAAATTGGTGAAGTGAAATTAAAAATTACTTGTAACAAAAAAAAAAAAGAAAGTGGTGCGTCAATATGTATTCACCCCCTTTGCTATGAGAGCCCCTAAATAAGATTGGTGCAACATTACCATCAGAAGTCACATAATTAGTTAAATAAAGTCCTGTGTGCAATCTAAGTATCACATGATCTCACATGATCTCGTATATATACACTGTTCTGAAACACATAAGCAAGGGGCACCACAAGTAAGCGACCATGAAGACCAAGGAGCTTCTCAAAGTCAGGGACAAAGTTGTGGAGACGTCGAGATCAGGGTTGGTTCTAAAAAATATCTGAAACTTTGAACATCCACAGAGCAATAAATCATTATAATAAAATGGAAGAATATGGCACCACAACAAACCTGCCAAGAGGTGCTGCCCAATAAATTCACAGACCAGGCAAGGAGGCATTAATCAGAAGGCAACAAGAGACCAAAATAACCTGAAGGAGCTGCAAACCTCCACAGCAGAGATTGGGAGTATTGTCCATGGACC
>NC_036838.1:48766812-48807683 GCF_002910315.2 Salvelinus sp. IW2-2015
TAGCCGCTCCGAGTAGCGTCTTAACGCGACCCTCGCCGCCGACCTAGGACTGGCAACCCTACTAAAGGGCCCCACTGGACTGGGCAGCTCCGGACGGAGGGCACTCCGGACTGAGGCAGCTCCGGACTGAGGGGCAGCTCGGACTGAGGGCAGTTCCGGACTGAGGGGCAGCTCCGGACTGAGGGGCAGCTCTGGCAGCTCCTGACTGACGGCGGGCGGCTCTGCAGCTCCTGTCTGGCGGGCGGCTCTGGCAGCTCCTGACTGCGGGGCTCTGGCGTGCGCGGCGCGTGCCTGACTGCGGCGTGCCTGCTGGCGGGGGCGTCTGGCCGGCTCCTGACTGAGCGGGCGGCTGCTGGCGGCTCCTGACTGACGGGCGGCCTCCTGACGCGGCGGCTCCTGACTGCGCGCGGCTCTGCGGCTCCTGACTGACGGGCGGCTTCTGGCGCGCTCTGACGGCGGGCGGCTCCTGACTGGCGGCGGCTCTGGCCGTCGCTGACTGCAGCGCTTTGGCGGCGCTCTGACTGGACGCGGCGCCTCTAGCGGGTCAGGACGGACGGGCGCTCTGACGGTCTCTGACAGCACGGGTGCTCAGACGGCGCTGACAGTGGGCGGCACAGACGGCGCTGGACAGACGGGCGTCAGACGACGCTGACAGACGGGCGCGCTCGAAGACGGGCGGACAGCGACGGCGGCTCAGACGGCGCTGGACAGGACGGGCGGCTCACGGCGCCGCGCACGTGGACAGGGACGCGCTCAGGCGGCGCTGGACAGGGGACGGACGGCTCAGGCGGCGCTGACAGGGAGGAACTCAGGCCGCCGAGGCGCACAGTAGCCTGGTGCGTGGTGCCGGAACTGGTGGGGTACCGGCTGGGAACACGCACTCAGGCGCAGGGCGGGAGCAGGAACAGGGCATACTGGACTCTGGAGGCGCACAGTAGGCCTGGTGCGTGGTGCCGGAACTGGTGGTACCGGGCTGGGAACACGCACCTCTAGGCGAGTGCGTGGAACAGGAACTGGAGGCCTGGTACGTTGTGCCGGCACCGGAGGGCTGGTGCGTGGGGCTGGCTCGGTGCTCGAGATTGTTTCAAATTTGCCTTGTTGCCTTAGTGCAGATTGCCATTTCTCATTTTCGATTAATTGAAAATTATACTTTTGTCAAAGTATCTCTCTTTTCCAAACAAGCATTGCAGAGCTGGCTACAATTTAAATTTCATGCCCTTGAAAAGATAGAACATATATTACAACAAATATTATTGCTGAACTCAAATGTGCTTGTTGATAAAATACCTGTATTTATGGGAAAGATGTTTGAAAATAGTATTTTGTTCTTAATTATATTGTAAATTGGAATGGGAGAGTTATGTCATTCATGGAGTTATCAGAATTGTACGAGAAGGTCTGCTCAATCCAAGAGTACAACCAATTGATTACAGTATTACCCCAAAAATGGAGGAGGCAGGTGGCAGCGGGAGGAGGTAGGGAACTGGTCTGTCTGCCCAATATAAAGGATCAAAACTGGTGGAGGAATAAAAATAGCATAAATAGGAAAGTATACCAGTTTCATTTGAGGACCAGGATGTTGACAACTGTGCCATACAGATTGCAAAATAGTTGGGAAGAGATTTTTGATGTACCGATTCCATGGTACAGGGTGTATGAGTTGATATATAAAACAATGCAAGATTCAAGACTTTGTGCTTTTCAGCTAAAATTATTATATAGAATTCTTGCCACCAACAAAATGTTGAATATTTGGGGCATAAAATCATCGAAGCTCTGCAGATTCTGTTGTGAGGATACAGAATCAATAGACCATTTATTTTGGTATTGCCCTCAGGTAGCCTGTGTCTGGTCTCAGGTTCAGGAATGGCTGAAAATGCATAGCATTGATCTAAAATTGACACTAGAAATAGTCACCAGACTTCTTTCTATGGTTAACATGACATGACCAGTCCAATCAAAGCTACGGTAGATATAACGTGATTTGACGTCATTTTATCTGTGGCCTTCTTGGATGGGCACTTCTCTATGGCAGCACCCAAGGAGCTAGAAATCTTTTTAGCTCTCCCTGTAGATTTTGTGGTGACATAATGTGCCCATGAGTGACAGAACACTGAGCCAATAACAGTGCAACTAGACAACATTACCAACCCCTACGCTCCGTATTTTCCGCTGGATGCCCCAACACCACAGAAAGCATGGAGCTAGGCTGAAAAACCTGCATTTTGTAGCTGCCTTACTCAAAAAAGCAAAAAAGAGAACATATTTGTATGCAGCTTTATTAACAAATTATTTTATATATTGTTTGCAAATTGATATGTGACATGTTGAAATGCCAAAATAACATGCAAAACAGGCACATACAGTGGGGAGAACAAGTATTTGATACACTGCCGATTTTGCAGGTTTTCCTACTTACAAAGCATGTAGAGGTCTGTCATTTTTATCATAGGTACACTTCAACTGTGAGAGATGGAATATAAAACAAAAAAACAGAAAATCACATTGTATGATTTTTAAGTAATTAATTTGCATTTTATTGCATGACATAAGTATTTGATACATCAGAAAAGCAGAACTTAATATTTGGTAAGAAACCTTTGTTTGCAATTACAGAGATCATATGTTTCCTGTAGATCTTGACCAGGTTTGCACACACTGCAGCAGGGATTTTGGCCCACTCCTCCATACAGACCTTCTCCAGATCCTTCAGGTTTCGGGGCTGTCGCTGGGCAATCGGACTTTCAGCTCCCTCCAAAGATTTTCTATTGGGTTCAGGTCTGGAGACTGGCTAGGCCACTCCAGGACCTTGAAATGCTTCTTACGGAGCCACTCCTTAGTTGCCCTGGCTGTGTGTTTCGGGTCGTTGTCATGCTGGAAGACCCAGCCACGACCCATCTTCAATGCTCTTACTGAGGAAGGAGGTTGTTGGCCAAGATCTCGCGATACATGGCCCCATCCATCCTCCCCTCAATATGGTGCAGTCGTCCTGTCCCCTTTGCAGAAAAGCATCCCCAAAGAATGATGTTTCCACCTCCATGCTTCACGGTTGGGATGGTGTTCTTGGGTTGTACTCATCCTTCTTCTTCCTCCAAACACGGCGAGTGAGTTTAGACCAAAAGCTCTATATTTGTCTCATCAGACCACATGACCTTCTCCCATTCCTCCTCTGGACATCCAGATGGTCATTGGCAAACTTCAGACAGGCCTGGACATGCGCTGGCTTGAGCAGGGGGACCTTGCGTGCGCTGCAGGATTTTAATCCATGACGGCGTAGTGTGTTACTAATGGTTTTCTTTGAGACTGTGGTCCCAGCTCTCTTCAGGTCATTGACCAGGTCCTGCCGTGTAGTTCTGGGCTGATCCCTCACCTTCCTCATGATCATTGATGCCCCACGAGGTGAGATCTTGCATGGAGCCCCAGACCGAGGGTGATTGACCGTCATCTTGAACTTTTCCATTTTCTAATAATTGCGCCAACAGTTGTTGCCTTCTCACCAAGCTGCTTGCCTATTGTCCTGTAGCCCATCCCGGCCTTGTGCAGGTCTACAATTTTATCCCTGATGTCCTTACACAGCTCTCTGGTCTTGGCATTGTGGAGAGGTTGGAGTCTGTTTGATTGAGTGTGTGGACAGTGTCTTTTATACAGGTAACGAGTTCAAACAGGTGCAGTTAATACAGGTAATGAGTGGAGAACAGGAGGGCTTCTTAAAGAAAAACTAACAGGTCTGTGCGAGCCGGAATTTTTACTGGTTGGTAGGTGATCAAATACTTATGTCATGCAATAAAATGCAAATTAATTACTTAAAAATCATACAATGTGGCGCAGTGGTCTAGGGCACTGCATCGCAGCGCAAGCGCGCCACCAGAGACTCTGGGTTCGCGCCCAGGCTCTGTCGCAGCCGGCCGCGACTCTATAGTTTTTTAGCTAAACAGGTGGGGCTCAAAACAGACCCAGAATGACTGCGTCTATTACATAATTAATGGGAGACAAGGTTGGTTGTGCTAACCTCAACAGGTGGCAGTTATGTCCTGGCACAATTTTTGTTTATCTGCTTCACACACATCCATGTGCTTTCATGGGAAACATATCTATTAGATCCTTACAACAGTAAGAGCCTTATGGATTTCACAAATTGCATTCATGTAGGCTAAGATTATCACCATCACATCTTGGTGGCACAAACTGCTAAAGCGGTTGACTCGAAATTGTGGGTTTGAGCCCCCCTGTCATCTGTTGAGGAAAAACTGTTAATTGCCAGTGCTTTCTTCAAAATGCATTTGAGGAAGTGGATGATTATAATAATGCAAAGCCTATAAAACACTGTAGGCCTGTATGTACAGTGCCTTGCAAAAGTATTCATCCCCCTTGGCATTTTTCCTATTTTGTTGCATTATAACCTGTAATTTAAATGGATTTTTATTTGGATTTCATGTAATGGACATACACAAAATAGTCTAAATTGGTGAAGTGAAATTWAAAAAATTACTTGTAACAAAAAAAAAAWGAAAAGTGGTGCGTCAATATGTATTCACCCCCTTTGCTATGAAGCCCCTAAATAAGATCTGGTGCAACCAATTACCATCAGAAGTCACATAATTAGTTAAATAAAGTCCACCTGTGTGCAATCTAAGTATCACATGATCTCTCACATGATCTCAGTATATATACACCTGTTCTGAAACACCACTAAGCAAGGGGCACCACCAAGTAAGCGACACCATGAAGACCAAGGAGCTCTCCAAAGGTCAGGGACAAAGTTGTGGAGACGTCGAGATCAGGGTTGGGTTCTAAAAAAATATCTGAAACTTTGAACATCCAACAGAGCACCATTAAATCCATTATATAAAAAAATGGAAAGAATATGGCACCACAACAAACCTGCCAAGAGAGTGCTGCCCAATAAAATTCACAGACCAGGCAAGGAGGGCATTAATCAGAGAGGCAACAAAGAGACCAAAAATAACCCTGAAGGAGCTGCAAACCTCCACAGCAGAGATTGGAGTATCTGTCCATAGGACCACTTTAAGCCGTACACTCCACAGAGCTGGGCTTTACGGAAGAGTGGCCAGAAAAAAAAACATTGCTTAAAGAAAAAAATAAGCAAACACGTTTGGTGTTCGCCAAAAGGCATGTGGGAGACTCTCCAAACATATGGAAGAAGATACTCTGGTCAGATGAGACTAAAATTGAGCTTTTTGGCCATGAAGGAAAATGCTATGTCTGGAGCAAACCCAACACCTCTCATCACCCCGAGAACACCATCCCCACAGTGAAGCATGGTGGTGGCAGCATCATGCTGTGGGGATATTTTTCATCGACAGGGACTGGGAAACTGGTCAGAATTTAAGGAATGATGGATGGCTCTAAATATAGGGAAATTCTTGCTTGAGGGAAACCTGTTTGAGTCTTCCAGAGATTTGAGACTGGGACGGAGGTTCACCTTCCAGCAGGACAATGACCCTAAGCATACTGCTAAAGCAACACTTGAGTGGTTTAAGGGGAAACATTTAAATGTCTTGGAATGGCCTAGTCAAAGCCCAGACCTCAATCCAATTGAGAATCTGTGGTATGACTTAAAGATTGCTATACACCAGCGGAACCCATCCAACTTGAAGGAGCTGGAGCAGTTTTGCCTTGAAGAATGGGCAAAAATCCCAGTGGCTATAGTTGTGTCAAGTTTATAGAGACATACCGCAAGAGACTTGCAGCTGTAATTGCTGCAAAAGGTGGCTCTACAAAGTATTGACTTTGGGGGGGGGGTGAATATTTATGCAAGCTCAAGTTTGATGTTTTGTCTTATTACTTGTTTGTTTCACAATAAAACATACTTTGCATCTTCAAAGTGGTGGGTATGTTGTGTAATTCAAATGATACAAACCCCCCAAAAATCTATTTTAATTCCAGATTGTAAGGCAACAAAATAGGAAAAATGCCAAGGGGGGTGAACACTTTCACAAGAATATACTAATGACAGCCAAGTGTCTTCATACAGTAAGACTGTTGATTCGAGTCCTCTGGACTCGTGATAAACTTATTTAAAAATAACTGCAATACTGCAATGGTTGCAACCAACCTGATGATAACGAGAGTGCAAACTACAATACTACTGTACACTTTGTCATGCTCATCCTCCTCGAGTCAAATAACGTATACAAAGCAGATTATTATTCAAATGTTGTAATCCTACATTTAAATGTACACGTCCATGTCATATTGCCTATGCAATATGATTATTAGGCAATTGTTATGGGATTTTTATGAATAATGACTAAATTATGTATACATTTAACTTAGAACTATAACTAAACAGAATTCTACTATGTTACTGTATGGATGTATGAATCTTATTATAATCATAATACTGAATATAATGTGTGTTTTGTGAAAGTCTGACAAAAGAAATAGCTCCATATTAAATTCATAATCTTAATTTTCAAACTGTTGGCGTCCCTTTTCAACACCATACATGTATATCTACATTTCCAAAGGGGGTGCTCATATGAGATTCGAACCCTTGCCACAATCTGCGACAATTACGTGGTCCAGGCACATTACACAGAAAACCTGCCTAAATGACTACGTAGCACTCACATTGTGATCCATTAAGTGCTTTGAAAGGCTGGTCATGGCTCACATCAACACCATCATCCCAGAAACCCTAGACCCACTCCAATTTGCATACCGCCCCAACAGACACATATAACGCAATCGCAATCCATACTGCCCTTTCCCAACTGGGAGAATGCTGTTCATTGACTACAGCTCAGCGTTCAACACCATTGTGCCCACAAAGCTCATCTGCAATCTAAGAACCCTGGGACTAAACACCACCCTCTGCAACTGGATCCTGGACTTCCTGACGTGCCACCCCCAGGTTGTAAGGGTAGGCAACAACACATCTGCCACGCTGATCCCCAACATGGGGCCCCCTCAGGGGTGCATGCTTAGTCCCCTCCTGTACTCCCTGTTCACCCATGACTGTGTGGCCAAGCAAGACTCCAACACCGTCATTAAGTTTGTTGACGACACAACAGTACGCCTGATCAATGACAACAATGAGACAACGTATAGGGTCACGTGTACTACTATCAGTACACTCGTAACTTAAGCATTGTGAAACTTCTATTCAATCAAATAAACCTCATGTAGCAAATAAGCCATTACATTTTTTTATAGCTAAAATTCGACTCATTGACCTCCATACAATTTAGCGTTCTGTCACGTGCAAGTAAATCGACGATTTGAATTGGCTGATACACATTTTGTGCCGGATAACCTATATACATTTAAATAGTTGCTTAGGTTCACAAGTATGGATGGATCCATTGATACTGGGCGCGTTTGACTTTGCAGCCACTTTAAAGGAGAGGCAGACTAATCTACAAATCACCTTGCATCATAAATCATCATTGTAGAACAATTTACCCATGATACATCACGGTTTCTCAAATAGGGCCATTGGCTTTATCATTTAAACCTAATCTAGCATATGACCTGACCCTTCACCTTACAATGGCCCCCCTGTAGTAACATCCCCCCCAAAACAATACAGCCTCCCATACAGGTTCTGTCCCTAAAACGAAATAATATAAAAACTAAACTGAAATATTTGTATACAACTCTAGCAAATCAAGTCAGAAAAATTACTGAAACTAAACAGAATTTCAAATTAAATTCAGGGGGGGAAAATGTAGAAATAAAAACAAATATTAAAACGCAAAACTATAATAACCTTGGTATCAAGGTATCCCAAAATGACTGGAATGTTTAACAAGTTTATTTTGATAAAAACCACATTACTTCCTACAGTACAAAAAAGACACATTGGAAAATACAGGACAATTCCAGATAACCTGCAAACAGCCGGAAGAAATACACAAGTGTCAGTGCTAAGACCAGCACCTGCCCCAGTGTGGAAGGAAGTCCAGAGAACTCAGCACTGTTGATGACCGACCTAACAAGGGTGTAAAAATCAGTGACTCTGTAGATGTACTGTGGAAGAAAAGAACAGACACATTTGTATACCACATAGAAAGGAACAAACAAGTTTTTTTTTGTTGCATGCATGTCTAGTTTTGCTCAAAATCATGGATGTATATGAAATAGGGTTTTCATTATAGAAGTAAATCTGGAGACTTGAAATCAAGGTGCAAGTACTACAATCCTAAGAGGTAGCAAGTTCACCCATGGCTTCATTACCCAATCTGGCTATTTCCATTCTGAAAACGATCTTTATTTTACAAACTAATGAATACAGTCATTACCACTCCAAGACTTCCCTCTCTATAAAACTCCATGGGTTGATTGATCCTGAGTACAAATATTTTGGTACTGGTAATGCACCTTGATGTGATTTTGAGCAAATCTGTTTAACAAAGAAAGTCATAGCAATTGATCAGGGAGACTATATATATATATACTTATACACACACACACAATGTTTTTTTTATTTTTATATATAAGTCATGACACAAAAGGCAATCGAGAGATGACAAACATGTAAAAACTTTTTGGTACAGGTAATTGTATAAAAGGCAAATATATTTTATTCTTGCTATGGAAGAACTAATTTACAAGTGAGTCCAAACTCTGGCTATTCATCTTCCTTCCCACCAAGACATACCAATTTAAAGACATACAGGTAAACTTCTCAGAAATAACTTGCACATCTCACTTCTGTAATTGGTAAAATACAGAGCCTAAAAAAATGTAATACATGTTTTATTTGGTGGTTTCACATACATCTTCTGCAACAGTATAAGGAACAAAAGTCTCCAAATATATTCTTTCTTGGTCTAAAATAAATTTAGGGTACTCAAATGAATGACCCCAAAAGCAAAGCGTATACAGATTACTAATTGGAAAGGTGGTGTATTGGGGTGGGAAGGAAGGAATGTGGGACTGAAAATATTTTTCTTCATTAAATTGTCCATGTTTGTGTCGCTGTACACACAGCAACACAAACATTGTGTCAAACATAGTAAACAAAATGCACTCCTCTCCACAGGTCTATTTCAAATACCCTTCAGTCCTATTACATTTGCGGTCCTAGTCAGCACAAATACAAAAGCCTTAATTTTTCCATACACTCTGACACAACAAGAACATACAACTGATCAAAACAAATATTTTAAAATATAGTGCCTACCTCAGCACTGCCACCCCTCTTCCCACAAACACTTGAACTATGGGGATGAACAATAATAAACAAAACAAATAAAAGTAGTTTACATTTTAAAAATGCATGGTGATAGACACAGGGAAAAGCTTAAAAAATAGAAAAATAAACTACGCAAAGATCTGCATCATCGCTTACAAAATTTTMGGGAAGATTTTGCAATATTTGTTGTGTGTATGCTGCAAGTCTCAGTCTTAGCAAAGTCTCTGTTCCTCTACAAATGTCTTCCTTTGTCATTAAATCCTTTCTCCACTTCAGAGCCATCAGTCCTCATCTCGGGGCAAAAGCACAGTGATGAGATTACCAGGAGACTGGAGTCCAGTATGATGTTTGTATATATTGGTTTCTTAATTGAAGAACATTTCTGCTTGAGGGAAAACATTTCCCCTTTTGAGGACAAGTGCTTTATTTTTCCATTTTGATGGTTCCTCCCATCTAAACCAAAACTGCCTCCTGTTCAGCACATGCTCAAACTGTATATCATCTCATGTAGTCTCTCTCTCTACACCCCCCAAATATGCAAAAATAAAAGTAACATTAAGCTCAGGCCGGCTCACAGCTTGTGATGCTGCAAATGTTTCTCTACAACTACTGAAACTAGCCAAAAATATGTATAATAAAAGTAGCTAGGGGGAAAGCAAAGAAAATAAACAAAAAAGACTAATGAAGTAAAAGCTATAATGTGCTTTTTTAATTTGTGTTGCTCTACAAAAAAAATTGTCTTGCCTACAGAACTCTCTCTCTTGTTGATTTTCATCTAGGGTTTCTGCTGCCATTTTGCTTATGTTGCTGGCTGGTTGTGGGTCAACTCGTAGATGGGGTGAAGCCAGGATGAGGATGAAGTCTTCCTGTTCAAAAAGGACAACGAGTAGGGCGGGGGGGGGGTCATCTGGGCCATCTCACTGGTCCGTTCTTGCTTTCTTTTGACCAGCAGCCTTACTGCAGTGCAGACAAAGCAAAACATTTATTTTTAAGATAATTTGCCATTGTCGAGTGACCAGTGAGTGATGTAATGTAGGCTAGATGGAACCAGGTACTTACACATCAGGTGAGGACACTGCTGGTCTTTTTGGGGCAGGTTTTGCCGAGGCGCCATCTTTGCTGGACTCTGAAAAGGGGGGAGAAATCCATTCAAGAGAAACCGTACTTAAAAACACAACCCAATCAAGTACAACCATAATTATGATTGACAAGACACTGCTCTATTTTGTTGAACAGCAGAATTTCTAAAAAAAATCAGTCTGCCCACCTTGCAGCCATCGGACTTGTGTGGCAGGGCCATAGCCCTTCTCGTTGCGCGCGGCAATGCGGAAGATGATGGCGGGCTTGGTGGTGTAGTCTATGTGGGCGTTCGAAAGGCTGGTGGACTGCACCAGACAGGAGGGGTTGGGCCCACAGTACACCCGCATGAAGGCCAGCTGGGCTGGGGTGGAGGTCTTGGGCTCGGCTGTCTGGGTGCTTTGGATGGCCAGGTACACAGAATACTCAATGATCTTCCCTGATGTCACCGAAGGAGGCTCCCAGGTGAGGTGGGCACCATCTGGGCTCTGAGGGGGAAAAGATTGAACTGTTGTTTTAATGCAAAACCAGCAAAAATACCATCAACATTCCATCAAACCTAGAAAAAGTTGACAACTTGTGATTTGTCAAGGGTGTTCAAATACAGTAATTGTTTCATGACTAATTTGCATAGTTTTACCTTGCTGATTTTGATGGCACAAGGTGCTCCGGGGAAGCCTGGTAGACAGGTCTTGAAAGCAGAGATCTCTGAGACGGAACCACGACCACAAGCATTGATGCCAGCAACACGGAACTTGTAAGCTGTGCCAGGCTGCAGCTCCATTTTCTTCATCTGGTTATAGTCTGGAATGGCGCCCGAGTCATCCTACAACACACACATCGTTGGTGCTGCAGCAAACTCACTGATCTCTAAGCCATAAAGGCATGAATCCATCCATAAAAAAAAAAATCACCCCCTTTCTCTCCCCATTTTCGTGATATCCAATTACGATCTTGTCTCGTCGCTGCAATTCCCCAACAGGCTAGGGAGAAGTGACGGTCGAGTCATGCTTCCTCCGAAACATGACCCGCCTAACCTGGCTTCTTAACAACCGGCCATTTCAACCGGAAGCCAGCTGCACCAATGTGTCGGAGGAAACACTGTTCAACTGACGACCGGAGTCAGCCTGCAGGCGCCCGGCCCGCCACAAGGAGTCACAAGAGAGCGACGAACCAAGTAAAGCCCCCCTGGCCAAACCCTTCCCTAACCTGGACGACGCTGGGCCAATTGTACACCGCCCTATGGGACTCCCGGTCATGGTCGGTTGTTACACAGCCTGAGATCGAACCAGTGTCTGTAGTGATGCCTCAGGTACAGCGATACAGTGCCTTAGACCACTGTGACCCTCGGGAGATGAATCCATCTTTGAGGCTTACCTCTACTTGAGAATCATCCCCTGGGATGAAGAAGTGTGTGACCACCATGTTTGTCACCTTAACAATTCCAACATCGAACCACTGGTTCTCTTTTTTTACAAGTGTCTTGATATTGGCTGGTTGAGGGTCTAGCTTCTGTATGACAGAGACAAAAAGGGAGTTAGAACATGCTATGCCATTCAACGTTCCTCTCAAATTCTGATCATCAAACTGGCAGGATAAAAACAGGTCCAATATTGGTACTCACCCTGCCCTCGATGCCATTGGCAACCTCTGCTAGAGAAGCTGCAGGTTGCAGGTTGGCTGGACTGGAAACAGCAAATGTGCTTGAGGGGGCCAGAGCTGCAGAGTCAATACGACACAAGAGAGAGGTCAAGTTAGGACCTGGAAAAACACTAGCAGTAAGAAAGAAATACAGTATATATAGAAAGACTTACTCTCCGTGGAGGTGCGCGGCAGCAGTGACGCCACAGCGCTGGAAACGGCTGCAGCCATCTCGTTGTGTCCGTTGCTCTCAGACGTGGGGTCATTCAGGCTGTCTGCGGGGGCCAGGCCCTCAGTGGGCAGGGCTTGGGCGTTTCCTTGCTGCTGGGCCTGAGCCTGGGCCTGAGCCTCCTGGAGCTGCTGCTGCTGATGGACCAGGGCTGCCAGCTCTTGCTGGGTCAGAACGATGGGGATTGTGGTGGTCTGCTGTCCGTCCGAGCCAGAATTACCCTCGTCTATGCATGCAGAGAACGTACATTTTGATTGTGAGACTACGGCAGTTGGGGCGGCAGGTAGCCTAGCGGTTCAAGACCATTGGGCCAGCAACCGAAAGGTTGCTGGTTTGAATCCCTGAGCTGACTAGGTGGAAAATCTGTCGATGTGCCCTTGAGCAAGGCACTAAACCCTAATTGCTTTGGTAAGTCGCTCTGGATAAGAGTGTCTGCTAAATTACCAAAATGTAAATGGGGAGCGGTTGTCTTCACACACATGTAAAGTCTTGAAATTCATCTCTATAATTTACCAACAATCTGAGGGCCATACTTACTCATGGCAGCCTGCTGTGCTGCCTGGAGAACTGCCTGGATGGCCCGGGCCTGGGCCTCCTCAGTGGCTGCAGCCTGTGCTGCTGCAGTCGCAGCCAGCTCCTCTGCAGACAGACCTGTTCCTATCTGTCCCTCTGACATCAGCTCTGGGGGCAACCCAGTCTCCATAGCGGTGTCTCCCCCCTCTGTGGCCGCATCAGTCTGCATGGGCTCTTCTGTGGAAACTGCTGCACCCTCAGTGATCAAAGAAATGGACTGGAGATACAAGGGTAGAAGTTAGCAAGAGTGCAAATTCTTAAAATGGCCAAGATGACTGAATTGTCCATATAATGCATTTATTTTTGGCATTAGTTGCTGATAATTTGCCTAACCATGCCAGTGTGTGATTTATAACTAAACCCGTAGCATGACAATTCTGAAATTGCTAGTGCATCAGTAGTCTAGACTGGCAAAGTATTATTAGTGGTTCTTTTACAGGTACTGAGGGCCCTGGGGCTGGTGTGGACTGGGTCACAGTAGTGATAGCTCTGCTCTGGATGGTGGCTGGGGTTGTTCCTGATGCAGTAGTGGAGGGAATCTCTGTACAGCTGGTGCCACCGTCTGCTCCATCTGCTGTAGGACACGCATTAACACAGTCCATGAAATAACCCTAAAACATGATCCTGTTTTTTAAAAATAAAAACACTGAAAACAACAAGTATGTATTCTAGCGTTATACCTGTGGCAGTAGTTGCCGTGTTGGTGGTGCCAGTCTCGTGGGTTTCACAGGGGGGGTTTGAACACACCCCCTGCACCGTCACTGTTCCTGTCTGGTTCCCAGCCATGTTGGAACTGGCCTGGGATGGGGTGTTGGTGGTCCCCGTTTCGTGGGTCTCGCAGGGTGGGTTTGAGCACACTTTCTGCACAGTGCTAGTCTGCCCGTTACCCATGCCGGACGAGGACTGAGTGGCAGTGTTGGTTGTGCCCGTTTCATGTGTCTCGCAGGGTGGGTTAGAGCAAACTGTAAGGCCCACGGCTGGCTGATTGGGACTCTGCACAGTGCCGGTCTGGGCTGAGCCCATGTTAGAGTGTGCTGTGGCGGGGGTGAAGGTGGTGCCGGTACACAGGTTCTCTGGTCCCTGGTTGCCTGTGGCGGTTCCGGGGTAAGCAGAGGTGGTTGTCTGAGGGGTAGAGGAGTACAGAGATGGGGGGTGAGATGAGCTACTCTGGACAGTATCCATTTTGTTAGTTCCCATGATGGAGTGGGCGGTGGTCGAGGTGTTAGTGGTGCCCGTCTCATGGGTCTCTGACGGAGGGCTTGTACACACCCTCATTGCCCCTCCCATGTTGGTGGAAGAGGTCGTTGCGGTGTTGGTGGTACCAGTCTCGTGAGTCTCACAGGGAGGGTTGGAGCAGACCATGGTGACAGTACCAGGGGCATCCCCGGCCTCAGTGGAGGGCTGCTCAGGGGTGGGGGAGGCCAGGAAGGACACGGGCAGGTCCTGCACTGGCTGAGCTTCAACCCCGCTGGGGGTGGTGATTAGAGTCACCTGGGTTGGCTGGTTCCCCGACTGCAATGAGAGAATATCAGCTATTGACTGAGAAAACCCATTAAAAAAGTGCTCCACATAGGGCAGCATGACATTTCATGTTCCAATTCTCAAAAACATAAATTGGAGCTACATCTACATTTCTGTATAAAGAATAGCCCCTAGCTGTCTTACCATGGTGGAGGTGGACAGGGTAGTGACTGTGGTCAGACTGGCCTGGGCCGCTGACACAGTGATGGCCGTGGGGTTAATGACTTGGCTGGGCAGGGTGGCGATGGTGCCCAGGGTGGTGATGGGAGTTGCCAGAGAGGCATTGGCACTGGCTACACTGCCCCCTGCCAGGCTGGAGCAGACAGTGCCTGTGACTGTCCCCAGGGTGGTGATACCTTGGGGAACAAATAAATCACAAACTCAAAGGGCAGACAGCTGGATGGAACGTGGCCTGAATTTCTTTTACTGCATACTTATTAATTGAACAGACCATTTGCCATCTTCAATCAAGGAGTAATTATGAAATGTCATCCATACCAGTTGTTCCCTTGACGACCAGTGTAGTTACATTGGGCTTGACAGAAGTCATCGTAACCGGGGTGACGAGTCGGACTCCACCCATGGGTACAGTGCGCAGAATGGTGCCAGGTTGGCCCGGAGCGCCCTTCAAAACCACCTTAAAACCACCAAGGGGGAGGTATAATTGAGACGCTAGGGGGCACTATAAAACTCCTCTACTGGGGCAAGACATTTGATAGAGCCAAATGTATTAGTAGCATCAATCAGAGCAGATCCTAATTTAGTCCCCAGAACTACTCAAGCATTTCAACTGCTCCAAAGGCCTTGCTGTATGAGATGTATCGTATGAGACTAAATATAAATGCCATGTGATATTTAAAATGGAAAGTGCCCAAATGTAAAAACTGTGAAACATCTTCAACACCTATAAATATTGTACAATTCATATAAATAATATGCATCTGCTACAAGAGGTTGTAAGGGAAATTCCTGTGAGGTACCTGTGTCAGCCCCTGTTGGCCAGTTGCAGTGCCAAGCTTAGGCATGGTAGTGATGATTTTGCCTGGAGTGCCAGTGGTCATCATCTTGGTGGTGAGAATGGTGTAGGGCATCTTCCCTGTGCTGCTGGTCACTGTTATCAAAACAAAGAAGAATAATACCTGTCAGCATATGCTCCCGTTGTATTGTCCCTGAAACATGTAGCCATTGGGTTCTGACCTGTGGCTCCAGGCTGGTTCATAATAGCAGACATAGGGATGGTCTTGATGATGGTGGTGCCCTGTTTGGTTGTGGTGGGCGACATGCCGCTGATGTTCAGGATGGTGGATTTGTTCCCTGTGCCCCCTGCCTGCGACGTGGTGATGATGGTGGTGGGCTTGCCATCTGCTGAAGTCACCAGCTTCAGTATGGTGCCGGCAGGGAGAGAACCCTTAGTCTATGGGAGACAAAGTGGATTATGAACATGATCAACAGAAAGCCGGCTGAGCCTGTCCATTGCGGATTAGTTAGCTCCTTTTCCTGCACTCATGAAGATAGCTGACCTGTATGAGCTGTGATAGAGGGTTAGTGGAAGCCTGGCCTGTAACAGCTGATGTCTGCACTGGCTTGGTTTGTACCACAGATATCATCTTGCCAAGGCTGGAAATCTGCTGACATAGGAGAGAGACTCAAGTTTATGAGTCACCAGAAAACATCACAGTACTTAGCGTCAGGAGATCAGTGTCTCATGTGAACAACTGAACTGTGAGTGTGGATAGCTACATTACTCCATGCTAACTGACCCAGACAGTTATGCAGATCTATGAACTCAAGCTGTTCCTTCTCTGAGTTTTCCACAGCCACATCTTCTATAATGGGTTCATGCCTAGGCCATATAAGAGTCATATGAACACAGGTGGAAGACCAAAAAAAGAAATCAAAGTGTGCCAAACTATTTCTCAGTTCATGGCATGCATATAAAATCCTTAAGTGGGATCGGGTATAAGGAGAGACATTTCTCACACAGCCWTCTCCCTGTACTCCCTTACTGTTCCTGTCAAGTTCTCTCACCAGAGTGCCGCTGCCTCCCATAGTAAGGGGGCTCTTGACCAGGGTGATTGTCTTGGTTACTCCTCCCACCATGGTGGTAACCACCTGGTGTTGCTGGGCTACGGTGACCGTGCCTGACTTGTGCACAGTGATGATGGGTCGGTTGGGCGAGTTGGGTGACGATACAGTCGCTGTGCCCACCTGAGCTGCAGCAGTCTTCAGCATGCGAGTGGCTGGGTTACTGACCTGGAAGCAGAAAATACAAAATGTTAAGGTGTCAATTCTAAATTGGGCCTTGACAGAGACTGCCTGACAAACCCATACATTCTGCCAGCGAGTTTCATTTTCACAGACCGATATTTTATGAGTCTTACCATGAGAGGAGATGACATCTTGACTGTGGTGGAGCCAGGGGAGACAGCCATGGTTTTGACAAGGGTGGCACCTGCTGGAATGTTGAGCACAGTGCCTGAAGAGGGCGGGATCTTTTGTGTGGCTGCTGCAGCTGCAGCCAAAGCTGCCATGCCACTCATCTGAGGGCTATTGCCGATTGGCTTAAAGGAAAACAAATAGTCTTGAGTGAGACAATACTCTCTTGGCATTACTCGACAACTTTTTATCCTTGAATAACCAAACCAATTCACAACTGTAAATACCGTTCCTTGGGCAATCTGGGCAGGAACCATCATCTGAACCCCTGGAGGAAGTGATGTTACAGTGACAGGGGATTTCACAGCCTGGTTGGCTCGCACAGTGACAAGGGAGGTACCCGTGCCAGACTGAGGGGCTGCAACCTTCAAGATTGCTGTCAAATCAACAGAATAAATGTTCAGTATAGAGCCCTCAAGGCCTTCTTTTTACATACCATTTTGGGCTATGATTATTGAAATACAATGGGCTGTAGAAGAGAACAATGCAAATTATTTGTGACAATAGTCCACAAATTGGTACGAACAACCTCCATAGAACAAGTAGGACATGCATGGTTTTAACTGGCCCACGAGCTGTGGAGGCAGTCTGCGGGCTTCTGGGGATGTTGGGAAGGATAGTAGGGGAGGAAACTTGGGGCACCATAGTGATACCTGTGTGTGGTAGGTTCTGAGCAGAGGGAGCAGCTGGGCTTTTGGGCAAGTTCCCTGGTAGAGAAGAGGTGGCGGTGAGGGCCGGGGAGGTGGCAGCAGCGGCAGCTGGGATATCGTACTTCTGCAGCTGCAGCAGGTAGGTGTCTGCGGTGGACACAGCGCCCCAGCTCACCTCCAGGGAGTTGGTGTTGGCACGGACAAGCTGCACTCTCGAGGGAGCGTGTGGCCTCTCTGTAACCAAAAGACAAAATGGTCACATTTCTTATAAACAATCAACAGAAGCAGAGTAGGCATTACCAATAGCACAGTTGAGCAAATAATGTGGGTTTGCTTTATCAGAGTAAATTACCTAAATAAAGGTGACTCACCTGTCTCAAGGTACCAGAGGTCTTTACAGCAGACTTGGTTGTTCCATGCTTTACGGTAACCGTCACGGCCACTCCAGACATACAACCTAGAGTTGATGGACACAGAACAATGTCCTGCCCGGGCCCTTGGGATATTGTCCTCCAAGGTATCCATCAACACTGATTCCCAGGCCATGGAGTCTGGGGTAAAAAGGATCATGAGGGTTCAATCTTATTTTCTGACAGTAAAATAATTTGACCACCAGGCGACACTGCCATTTATCAATGGAAAGGGGGATACCTAGAAATGTCACAGTGAATGTTTTCACTCAGAATGAGCTTGTTGAAGTAGGTCAGTTCATAATGCACAAATCTAGATAAACATTACTCGACAGTATGTAAGGTTGAATGCAAGTACTAGCACCAATAACTGAAAATGGGGAAGACAAACCAAGATTTAGGCAGGCCAGAGTGTTTGTGCACTTCCATTCTTTCTCATGTGTTGCCACCTTCACGTCATCCATAACCAGGGGAACCCATCCCCCAAAAACAAACATCCTACAATGAGAGGCAGACAAAGAAATCAGAAGCAAGCAGTAACCAAATAGGTTACTGCTGAGAGATTTAACCGATTGTTATCCCAGACACTGAATTGYTCATTTCAACAGGTATTCTGGGAGAACTCACTTGTTTGTGATGGTGATGGCAGAGTGGAGACTCCTGGGCAGAGGTGCTGTGCCATTCACCGATGGCTTGGTCCAGGTCAGGGTGTCTGCAGACAGAGCAAGATCATTTAGAAAATACATTGTCTCTTACTCTAATGAATCAGTCATGTCAAAGGGTTCACTGTTAATAATTTGGTAATACTGTTAACTCAGGAGCCTACCAATGTCAAGAGTCCATAGATCTCCCAGACGACAGCCACTCATCCCTCCATAGATGATCAGGTGAGATTTCTTGCTCTCCTTTTCTGTGTACACTACAGCAGTGTGGCTCTCGCGAGGAGGTGGCAAAACGCCATAAGTAATTGGTATATCCCAGCCTACAACACTGGAGCCAGCACGAAGCTCCAGGGTGTACAGATCATTCAGGTATCTAGTGATGAGAGATTTCAGTCAAAATGTCTTTCCAATTGCTGAAATACACTACAGGTCAAAAGTAATAGAATATCTACTGATTCAAGGGTTTTTCTTTATTTTTAATATTTTCTACATATCAAAACTATGAAATAACACATGGAATCATGTAATAAACAAAAAAGGGTTAAACAAATCAAAATATATTTTATATTTGAGATTCTTCAAATAGCCACCCTTTGCCTTGACAGCTTTGCACACGCTTGGCAGTCTCTTAAACAGCTTCATGAGGTAGTCACCTGGAATGCATTACAATTAACAGGTGTGCCTTCTTAAAAGTGAATTTGTGGAATGTCTTTCCTCCTTAATGCGTTTGAGCCAGTTGTGTTGTGACAAGGTAGGGGGGTATACAGAAGAAAGCCCTATTTGGTAAAAGACCAAGTCCATATTATGGCAAGAACTGCTCAAATAAGTAAAGAGAAACGATAGTTCATCATTACTTGAAGACATGAAGGTCAGCCAATCAGGAACATTTTGGGGAAAAAATAAGTTTGAAAGTTTCTTCAAGTCGCAAAAACCATCAAGCGCTATGATGAAACTGGCTCTTATGAGGATCGCCACAGGAATGGAAGACCCAGAGTTACCTCTGCTGCAGAGGATAAGTTCATTAGAGTTACCAGCCTCAGAAATTGCAGCCCAAATAAATGCTTCACAGAGTGCAAGTAACAGACACATCTCAACATCAACTGTTCAGAGGAGACTGTATGAATCAGGCCTTCATGGTCAAATTGCTGCAAAGAAACCACTACTAATGGACACCAACAAGAAGAGACTTGCTTGGGCCAAGAAACACGAGCAATGGACATTAGACCGGTGGAAATTTGTCTTTTGGTCTGGAGTCCAAATTTGAGATTTTTGGTTCCAAGAGCCATGTCTTTGTTAGACGTGGTGTGGGTGAACGGATGATCTCTGCATGTGTAATTCCCACCGTAAAGCATGGAGGTGGTGGTGTTATGGTGTAGGGGTGCTTGCTGGTGACACTGTGATTTATTTAGAATTCAAGGTACACTTAACCAGCATGTCTACCACAGCATTCTGCAGCGATACGTCATCCCATCTGGTTTGGGCTTAGTGGGACGATCATTTCCCCCCCTACATGTCAATGACCCAACACACCTCTAGGCTGTGTAAGGGCTATTTGACCAAGAAGGAGAGTGATGGAGTGCCGCATCAGGTGACCTGGCCGCCACAATCCCCCGACATCAACCAAATTGAGAMGGTTTGGGATGAGTTGGACCGCAGAGTGAAGGAAAAGCAGCCAACAAGTGCTCAGAATATGTGGGAACTCCGTCAAGACTTTTGGGAAAGCATTCCAGGTGAAGCTGGTTGAGAGAATGCCAAGAGTGTGCAAAGCTGCCATCAAAGCAAAATATGGCTATTTGAAGAAACTCAAATATATTTTGATTTGTTGAACACTTTTTTGGTTACTACATGATTCCATGTGTTATTTCGTAATTTTGATATCTTCACTATTATTCTACAATGTAGAAAAGTAAAAATAAAGAAACTCTTGAATGAGTAGGTTTTCTAAAACGTTTGACTGGTAGTGTAGGTGCCGGTGCTCATTTTGGGTGCTGGTAATGTTTATATTTAGGTGCAGGACAATACTGCACCTAAATACCACAATACTTTCGAGATAATATTCTGTAAGAGGAACAGGCGCTCAAGCAGTATAATATTTGAGGAGCCGGTACTCAGCTCGAGTGAGCTCCTGCCCAAGTCAAGCAGTGCTTACTACAAACCATTCCATAGCATTTACATTTTAGTAATTTAGCAGTCTCTAATCATGTGGCTTACAGGAGCAATTGGGGTTAAGTGCCTTGCTCAAGTGCACAGCAGCAAATATTTAACCCAGTCGGTTCAGGGATTCAAACCTTTTAACTGCTAGGCTACCTCCCGCCCCATCTGTTTTTCCTGTCACATTGGTCACATTTCACGTCTCCTTCTTACGGCAACTGTACCTAGGGATGTTGTTTTTGGGGTCCTCGCTGTCATTAGCCAGCCCTCCAAACAGGAAGCACTTGTTGCCCAGCAGAGAGAAACTGTGGCCAAGTCGAGCACAGGGAGGTGGGCCATTTTTGGGAGACTTAGCTTTTAACTTTTTCCATTCCCATCTGCTGGCCTGAGCAAGAAAAAGCATACAAGAAAATTTGCAAAAGACAATAGCATGCTGTAATCCAGTAAACATAATCATCTATTCATAAGTACTTAAAGACAGCCATTTTAGCTCTGGTTTTATTGCTACCAATGTTTAGAGCGAGAGTGTGCTGTAAGCATTCTATTACCTGTAGCTCATAGAGATCGTTGCTGTATTTTCCATATTCCACCATTCCACCAAACACCAGAAGCCGGGTGCCATCACAAACAAAACCGTATGCAGCACATCCAGGGGGAATATCACCACGAACCGCAGGGATAAACCATTGGTTTGTCGCTAGATTAAATAAGTAGATGTTAGTCTGTGTGTGACAGTGTTGGGTGGTCAAGTGCTACGTTGGCCTATGATGTGAGGTGTGAAGCGAACGCTCTTTGAGTAAATATTTACTTGAGCACGATCCAAGCATCTCTGACAAATGCAGCCTGCATCTTCAGGCCAGGTCTGTCACCTGAGAAGTGCATGTTGTATATTCTATACATTGTACTTATATCTGAAATAACCCAAAGATGAAAAACAACAACTCAAACGTCAATTGTAATATAATTTCTCCCTCATAAAAACTAAACAAACATAGACAATAAGAAGAATGTATAGCTGTCCAAATTGACTACATGAGTCACACTATCATAAAACATGGGAATTGCTGCAATCCACTGTCTTTCTTGTGAACAAAATGTTCAAATAGTCCTAACTAACTTTCCTACTCAGGAAAATATCAGTAGTCATGTGAACAGAAATTGCGTGCATCCATTACAACATGCACATGTGATACAGAATAATTTAGTGTTCAAAACAGTACTCCTGTCGTCCATTTTATTTCAGCGCGCCATTTTTATTTGTACGCTTTCAGTTCTGTACCACCAGGCGGCGACAGTTTCTCAGGTAATATGTCAGGCTACATTTCCCGCTAAATTATCTTACCTGTGTTGTAGACATGCAATTCATCCACAATTCCTTCATTTCCTCCTCCAAAAACCACCATCAATTCCTTTATAGCAACGGCTCTGTGACCGTGTCTTGGCCGAGGCACAGGCCCAGACCATCCTAGAACCCGCTTCCATCGTGGCTGCAGAGTTGAGCCAGTGGTCCCAGACACCATTGAACCAGGAAATGTCATGTCCTCTTCAGATGAAAAAAAAATAATACAGCTAAAAGAGCATTCCAAAACAATATTGACAAGTTCTGATCAGGTCTATTGTTGATACTTGCGAAGTGAAGCCAAAACACAAGACACATTTTGCAAAGTGAAGACTGCACATGCAATCGATTGCTGGGACCAAAACCGATGCATGTGAAAAATAATATTGTAATTGTAAACTCCAGGGAAGCAGCCATTTTACTAACGCTTCACAAAAAGGGGAAAGCCGGCTATTATTACCACAATACACATAATAGTAACAAAAGATAATTATAAATATGTATTCGACACCACAACTCAACGTATAACAAAGGTGTATTGTATTTCCTTCTAAATGTCATGTGTTTTGCCGTAGCATTTTGCAGTTAAAACTCTGAACTAATCAGTGCCACTCATGGGAGCCGCCATCTTGTAACAACCAAACAAACCTCCGCCAGTCTGAAAAATGGCGGAAGTGAATACAAATGAAAAAGACAAATAATACCGGTGTTAGATGAAATCTTAATTTAGCTACTGCTTCATCAAGAACGTACACCAGCCATGTCCCACTACAGTCATATTGGTAAATATGTGGATGAAGTGTACCACAATTAAATACTCGTAAAGCATTTGTAATTAGACCCGTTTACTGTGGATTACTATTTTCATGCTTCTCTGGGAGTCGCCATATTGTCACACATTCATTCAATCTGTTGCCGCTTCTGCTTCACATTAACATTATATACACCTTTATATAGGAATCGAATACAAATCGGATGCACACCATCACTTGAAATGTGGAATTTTCGCAACACATCAATTACAAAACCGCGCGTCCACTATAGAGTAATGGCTAACTAGCTAGGTTAACGTAGCCAGCTGGCTAACAATGTTAGCTTGCGAGGAAATGGTACTAGTACAGCGTCATGCACCGATTACATGCAATTCAGTTAGATAAATATACATGTATTATATAGCCAGCGTAATGCAATTGAACATATATCTTATTCAAATAAGCCGAATTGTATTCAATATCATACAAAGTGTTGTTATTTATCATGCCGTGTCTGAAATCGGCCTACATTAAGCTCCCTCAAGAAAAATGGCCGAGCAGTCTGCCACAACAAAACCCCTAGTCACAAAACCTGACGTCCATAATACGAATTACTTACTTCGTTCGACGCACTATTTCCAATGAGATGATTTGAGGGTCTACTCTTGAATCACTAGTCCAAGTTCATTCGATTTGTGATTAAGTATTCCCTCTCATGCCTGCCTGGAAGCTGCCATCTTCTTGACAACCAAAAGGGGAGGAAAATACAGCGATTTGGCGTCACCCAAAACAAACATGGCGACTGGTATAGAACCAGTACCAATTAATGCATATTAGAGTAAACTAACCGTGCATTTTCAATTCAAAACAACCTACACCATTTCGGTTGAGATATTTGAAATGGGCATGGACATTTAGACATTGAAACATTTTCTTTAGCTCGTTGGAAGTTATCATACTTGCACAGGCTACATTGTCCCTTACTAAAGATGGCGACCTACACAACAAACTCATTGCAGATTTCTATCAGTTTAGTACACGATTAAAGAAATATAAGATATGTGCTATTGGTGTTCCCTAAATTACGTGTAACAAAACACAAAATCAACTGCATTATGAACATTTCATTTTTGGGGACTATACAGTCCCATTCAACAACCCAGTGGATGCTAATTGCCATGTACCCCCCCACACTTTCAATAAGTGACAAAGCCATGGCGCATTTCCAGGCAGGGTTTACCCAAAGCGGGCCACTGGCACTTTTCAGCGTTCATATACATAGGCTAAAACAATGGCTAACTAATACCCGCCTCACAATGCAACTTGTTTGATTATGCAGAGGTTGTTTATGCAGAGGATGCTCAGGCATCATCCAATGTTGTTACACAGGAGGCAAATGCTTTGATTGACAACTGCCACAACTATACTGGCATGACAGACTCTATGACACTTACCGTGTCAGACGAGGATTTTCCTTCTTTGCCTATAACCCCAAGCAAACCTCAAGCTCCAGATGCCGCTGCCAATAATGATGTTATTGCTACTCTTTCCAGGCTCATCACTGCAAGGTCCGATGCCATAGAGAAAATGCTCGGCGACAACGCAACGAACATAGAAAGCTTAACAAAAACTGTTGACTTTGCATGCATGGAAATCAAGGATGTTAAGAAGAAGGTCGCCCACATCGAAAAGCGTGTTGAAAAGGAGGAGGGAAAGATGGTCTTGTGTCAAAGAAGAATCGCGGAACTCGAAAGCTACTCCAGACAGTGGAATCTGAGACTGTATGGAGTTCCCAAGGCAGATGGGGAGAACGTGCGGCAAGAGACCATCAAAGTCTGCCGAGCTATCCTACCTGAGGAGAAGGCTAAGCTAACAGATGTTGTCGGCACTGTACATCGCCTCGGCACGAGAAGGTAGGGTAACTCCAAGCCCAGAGGTTTCATTCTCCAGTTCACATCACGGTTCTACAAGGATGTCACTTGGAAAGCAGCCAAGAAATATACCTTCCTACGCGACAACAACCTGCGGTTTGCTGAAGACCTCTTGAAAGCAGACAGAGAAAGGAGAGAGAAACTGTGGCCAGCTGTGGGAAAAGATGGGAAAACGGCTTACTTAATCGGAGGGCACGCTTTCATCAACGGATCCGAAATCAACCTTCCTCCTTGAGGACAGTCATAGACTGTGCCTGGTGGTCAACATAGGTTACCTAGATATAGTGGGGCAAAAAAGTATTTAGTCAGCCACCAATTGTGCAAGTTCTCCCACTGAAAAAGATGAGAGAGGCCTGTAATTTTCATCATAGGTACACTTCAACTATGACAGACAAAATGAGGGAAAAAAATCCAGAAAATCACATTTTAGGATTTTTTATGAATTTATTTGCAAATTATGGTGGAAAATAAGTATTTGGTCACCTACAAACAAGCAAGATTTCTGGCTCTCACAGACCTGTAACTTCTTCTTTAAGAGGCTCCTCTGTCCTCCACTCGTTACCTGTATTAATGGCACCTGTTTGAACTTGTTATCAGTATAAAAGACACCTGTCCACAACCTCAAACAGTCACACTCCAAACTCCACTATGGCCAAGACCAAAGAGCTGTCAAAGGACACCAGAAACAAAATTGTAGACCTGCACCAGGCTGGGAAGACTGAATCTGCAATAGGTAAGCAGCTTGGTTTAAAGAAATCAACTGTGGGAGCAATTATTAGGAAATGGAAGACATACAAGACCAGTGATAATCTCCCTCGATCTGGGGCTCCACGCAAGATCTCACCCCGTGGGGTCAAAATGATCACAAGAACGGTGAGCAAAAATCCCAGAACCACACGGGGGGACCTAGTGAATGACCTGCAGAGAGCTGGGACCAAAGTAACAAAGCCTACCATCAGTAACACCTGTCTCTTATACACATCTAGATGTGTATAAGAGACAGCCCCAAAACATCACTGCTCTAGAAGAGATCTGCATGGAGGAATGGGCCAAAATACCAGCAACAGTGTGTGAAAACCTTGTGAAGACTTACAGAAAACGTTTGACCTCTGTCATTGCCAACAAAGGGTATATAACAAAGTATTGAGAAACTTTTGTTATTGACCAAATACTTATTTTCCACCATAATTTGCAAATAAATTCATAAAAAATCCTACAATGTGATTTTCTGGATTTTTTTTCTCATTTTGTCTGTCATAGTTGAAGTGTACCTATGCTGAAAATTACAGGCCTCTCTCGTCTTTTTAAGTGGGAGAACTTGCACAATTGGTGGCTGACTATATACTTTTTTGCCCCACTGTAGCTACCTCTGATGTGAGCAGATCCCACTCCCGGCTCTAAGGTGATTTAACTTTTGTTCTAATTGCACAGGACTACTGGAGTAATGGATATTTATTATTTTATTTGTTCTCTCACTTCTGATATTTTTACCTGCAGTATAGGCAGTGAGCAAGCTCGTTGTTGTTTCTTGTTCTGGGAGAAATATTTGTTATGCTAAACTATTCTCACTCAATCATTTATATCTATATGGTGTGCAACACTGGTTTCTTTTTATTCTTACTCGATTTGCGATTGTTGTTTAGCTCGTAATACTTTCTGTTCTATATTCCACTTTGTCGTTGTCTATAGTTTCACTCAATGCTTTTTTCAAGAGTCTCATTCAGTTTCTACCAACGTCATCTTCTGGAGATCTCAGTGGGGAAATTATGTATAGGCTCTCTCATGGTTCTGAACACTCTGCTGCAGTTATCACTCTAAAGAATAATTTCAATGGAAGTATTTTGCACTCCGACTGTGACCCTTTTGGTCACTTTGTCTTTTTATCAACTGTAACAACATCATTATTATTATTACTAACATTTATGGGTACAATTCCAAACTTGAAAATAATCAGTTACTTGAATCTCTGGAAAAGCGTAGATGGCCTCCGGGACAGTCCACTTCTATGAATACAAGTTTGAGGCAGTTTATGGAAAGGCTTGGTATTATAGATATTTGGAGAGTAAAGTTTCCTAATGACAAAGTCTTTCACTTGGAGTAATAAGGCACGCTCCAGACAATCATGCATATATTTTTGGCTGGTGTCTACATGTTTWTATTAACAGTGTATTTCTGTTAACATCCTTGCCACTCCCCTTACTGATCATAGAGCTATTTATATTGACATTAAACTTTTTATCTCTGATAATGGCCTTGGCAGAGCAAGGAAGCTTAATAGCTCTATATTAAAAGATGAGTTAGTCAAGATGGAGATAAACAATTTAATTACACACTTCTGGAACAAAGCTATAAATGACAATTCATACAGTAATAACTGGGAACTTTTTAAATATGAGGTTGGAAAATATTTAACAAAATATGGGAGTATTCTTGCCAAGACGAGGAGAGCTGTAGAAGAAAGTGTAATTACAAAGATCACCTCTCTTCTTCAAAAGTCTGTTGAAAGTCTCTCAGAGGAGAACAAATCTGTTCTGTTTGAGCTACAACTTGGATGATATGTATAAACTGAAAGCAGAGGGAGCCTTTGTCAGATCTAGGAAGAAGTGGCTAGAGGAGGCTGAACAAAATTCATCTTATTTTTTCAGGTTAGAAAAATACAGCTCCAAAAATAATAAAATTCAACAATTAAATACTAATGGTCTGTCACGATTGTTAGATGGTGGAAGAGAGGAGGACCAAGGCGCAGCGTGAAGTGAATACATTTTATATTTATTTAAGCGACGTAATAAAGAATAATAACGAACGAACGTGACGCTATAAACAAATAGTGCTGACACAAACACTACACATAGACATAGACAATAACCCACAAATTACCCAATGAATATGGCTGCCTAAATATGGTTCCCAATCAGAGACAACGATAGACAGCTGTCTCTAATTGAGAACCAATCTAGGCAACCATAGACATACATACACCTAGACTAGACACTGCCCCATAAACATACAAAACCCCTAGACAATACAAAACACATACATCCCCCATTTCACACCCTGACCTAACTAAAATAATAAAGAAAACAAAGATAACTAAGGCCAGGGCGTGACATGGTCTCATCACAGATGATCCCAAATTAATCTCTAACTTTAGTTGCAACTTCTACAGGAATTTATATAGTTCTAAGTATTGTGAAGTTTCCTCAACTCTTTTCTTTGACTCTCTGGGGGATGTGAAAACAATTGGGGAGGCTGAGAGGGAACAGTGTAATGACCCTATTATAGTTGAAGAGATAATTTATTCTATTGAACACCTGAAAAATAATACGTCTCCTGGGACTGATGGTATATCTACTGAGTTTTACAAAACTTTTTCTCAACAGTTAGCCCCATTTCTGTTGGAGGTCTTTTCTGAAAGCATTGCAAATAATGCTCTCCCTCCCAGTTTGACTCAAGGTCTGATTACATTAATACCTAAGCCCAAGAAAGACTTGCTTCTCCTCAATAATTGGCATCCAAATCTGTCTGCTCAATAACGACTACAAAATATTAGCCTCTATATTTGCAAAAAGAATGAAGGCAGTATTGGACTCAATTATAGAAGAAACCCAATCTGGCTTCTTGAGGAATAGACATATATCTAATAATAACCGACTGGTGTTATTGACTATTCTGATCTAATCTTCGAAGATAGTTTTATTGTCTTTTTAGACTTTTATAAAGCCTTCGATACAGTGGAACATGAGTTTCTATTTCTCTCCCTTGAGAAATTTGGTTTTGGGCAATTATTTTGTAGTACTATTAAAACTCTTTATATGAATGGGAACAGTTCCATTAAATTAAAGCATGGCACTTCTCCTAGATTTGATTTGAAAAGAGGAATTAGGCAAGTTTGCCCAATTTTGCCTTACCTCTTCCTGCTTGCAAACCAGCTTCTTACAATTTCTGTTAAATCCAGCGATATAAATGGATCTCTATTGCTGACAGAGATATTCTCATAAATCAGCTTGCAGATAACACCACCCTCTTTTTGAAAGATGCTGACCAAATTCCTAGAGCAGTCGATGTGATACATATTCTTTCCAAAACATCTGGTCTTTGCCTAAACCTTAATAAGTGTGAATTGTTTGTTGTTAAAGACTGTGTGATACCCTCTACATGCAATATTCCAGTCAAGGAAAAAGTAACATACCTTGGGATTACTGTTTCGAAGGATCAACAGGAAAGATGCTCATAAAATGTCATACCTATTATTGAAAAAAACAAAAAGAAGTTGAACCATTGGTTGCAGAGGGATTTATCCTTGAAAGGTTGAGTATTGCTTTCTAAAGCAGAAGGTATCTCCAGACTTACTTAAGCAGCCCAGTCCCTATCTTGACAACAAAATAGGTAAAGCGGTTGACCAGATGCTTTTCAACTTCATCTGGAAAAATCATACACATTATATTAGGAAATCTGTTATGAACACATATGAATTTGGTGGTCTCAAATTTTTAGATTTTCCTACTTTGAATAATACTTTTAAGATAAATTGGACTAAACATTTCTTAAAGAATCCAACTTCAATTTGGAATTTCATCCCTCATTAAATCTTCTCCCGTTTTGGTGGCTTCAATTTTATGTTACTTTGTAACTATAACGTTGAAAGGATTCCTACAAAATGATCTGCTTTTCATAGACAAGTATTCATAGCGTGGTCATTAATATATAAACATAATTTTTATTTCATTTGGAACAATAAGGATATTTTGTATAGAAACAAGTCTATATTTTTTAAGAACTGGTTCAATAATCATACCCTGTTGGTGAGTCAACTTTTTTATGCAGTAGGAGCTTTACTCAATTATGGGGAATTTTTATCCCGTTACAATATTCCTGTTACACCTAGAGAGTTCTCCATAGTCTTTGATGCTATTCCATCTGGAACTCTCATGTTGTTTAGAGGTGTCAATGGGATGCGTACTGGGGGCGGAGTCAGGCAGGAGAGCAGAGAGTTGTGAACAGGCGCACACTTTATTTAGGCAGGAGAAACCTCCAGCCAATGCAAAAGTGCAAATGCGCTTTTTCACAATAATATTGTATAAACACAAGAACATACCTCGTGAAATAAAACACGGAATAAACACATACCAGTAAAGCGCGTCAACATAGACACGTAACACAAAACAATCTCACACAAAGACATGAGGAGGAACAGAGGAATAAATACATGAGGTGTGATTGGGGAATGAAAACCAGGTGTGCAGGGAACAAGACAAAACAAATGTATAAATAAAAAATGGAGCGGCGATGGCTAGAAAGCCGGTGACGTCGACCGCCGAACGCCGCCCGAACAAGGAGAGGGGCCGACTTCGGCGGAAGTCGTGACAAGAGGTAAACTCAGCAAAAAAAGAAACGTCCTCTCACTGTCAACTGCGTTTATTTTCAGCAAACTTAACATGTGTAAATATTTGTATGACCATAACAAGATTCAACAACTGAGACATAAACTGAACAAGTTCCACAGACATGTGACTAACAGACATGGAATAATGTGTCCCTGAACAAAGGGGGAGTCAAAATCAAAAGTAACAGTCAGTATCTGGTGTGGCCATCAGATGCATTAAGTACTGCAGTGCATCTCCTACTCATGGACTGCATCAGATTTGCCAGTTCTTGCTGTGAGATGTTACCCCACTCTTCCACCAAGGCACCTGCAAGTGGCTGGACATTTCTGGGGGAATGACCCTAGCCCTCCCCCCCCCCGATCCAACAGGTCCCAGACGTGCTCAATGAGATTGAGATCTGGGTTCTTCGCTGGCCATGGCAGAACACTGACATTCCTGTCTTGCAGGAAATCACGCACAGAACGAGGAGTATGGCTGGTGGCATTGTCATGCTGGAGGGTCATGTCAGGATGAGCCTGCAGGAAGGGTACCACATGAGGTAGGAGGATGTCTTCCCTGTAACTCACAGCGTTAAGATTGCCTGCAATGACAACAAGCTCAGTCCGATGATGCTGTGCCACACCGCCCCAGACCATGATGGACCCTCCACCTCCAAATTGATCCCGCTCCAGAGTACAGGCATTGATATAATGCTCATTCATTCAACGATAAACGCGAATCCGACCATCACCCCTGGTGAAACAAAACCGTGACTCGTCAGTGATAAGCACTTTTTGCCAGTCCTGTCTGGTCCAGCGCGGTGGGTTTGTGCCAATAGGCGACGTTGTTGCCGGTGATGTCTGGTGAGGACCTGCCTTACAACAGGCCTACAAGCCCTTAGTCCAGCCTCTCGCGGACAGTCTGAGCACTGATGGAGGGATTGTGCATTCCTGGTGTAACTCGGGCAGTTGTTGTTGCCATCCTATAGCTGTCCTGCAGGTGTGATGTTCGGATACACCGATTCTGTGCAAGTGTTGTTAAACATGGTCTGCCACTGCGAGGACGATCAGCTATCCGTCCTGTCTCCCTGTTGCGCTGTCCCAGGCGTCTCACAGTACGGACATTGCCATTTTTTGCCCTGGCCACATCTGCAGTCCTCCTGCCTCCTTGCAGCATGCCTAAGGCACATTCACGCAGATGAGCAGGGACTGGGCATCTTTCCTTTTGTATTTTTCAGAGTCAGTAGAAAGGCCTCTTTAAATCAAATCAAAGTTTATTTGTCACGTGTGCTGAGTACAACAGGTGTAGACCTTACAGTGAAATGCTTACTTACAGGCTCTAACCAATAGTGCAAAAAAGGTGTTAGGTGAACAATAGGTAGGTAAAAAAAATAAAACAACAGTAAAAAGACAGGCTATATACAGTAGCGAGGCTATAAAAGTACCGAGGCTACATACAGACACCGGTTAGTCAGGCTGATTGAGGTAGTATGTACATGTAGATATGGTTAAGGTTAGTGTCCTAAGTTTTCATAACTGTGACCTTAATTGCCTACCGTCTGTTTTTAATTGTTTTAATTTCACCTTTATTTAACCAGGTAGGCCATTTGAGAACAAGTTCTCATTTTCAACTGCGACCTGGCCAAGATAAAGCAAAGCAGTGCGACAAAAAACAACAACACAGAGTTACACGTAGGATAAACAAAAGTACAGGCAATACACAATAGAAAAATCTATATGCAGTTTGTGCAAATGGAGTAAGGAGGTAAGGCAATAAATAGGCCATAGTAGCGAAGAATTTGCTAAATTGTAATTAAACACTTTACTGATAGATGTGCAGATGATGATGTGCAAGTAGAAATACTGGTGTGCAAAAGAGCAAAAAAAAGTAAGTAAATAAAAACAATATGGGGATGAGGTAGGTTGTTGGATGGGCTATTTACAGATGGGCTGTGTACAGCTGCAGCGATCGGTAAGCTGCTCAGATGCTTAAAGTTAGTGAGGGAGATATAAGTCTCCAACTTCAGCGATTTTTGCAATTCGTTCCAGTCATTGGCAGCAGAGAACTGGAAGGAAAGGCGGCCAAAGAGGTGTTGGCCGACCGTCTCTGGAGGCTCCGGACTGCCGACCTTCTCAGGAGGCTCCGGACTGCCGACCGTCTCAGGAGGTCCCGGACTGCGGACCGTCTCGGGAGGTTCCGGACTGCGGACCGTCTCAGGATGTTCCGGACTGTGAACTGTCTCAGGAGGTTCCGGACTGCGGATCGTCTCAGGAGATTTCTGTTCCATTTTTGATAAACAAATAATGTTTTATGTGTAAGATTGTTAAATAAAGAGCAAAATTATTGATTATTATTATATTATTATTTGTGCCCTGGTCCTATAAGAGCTCTTTGTCACTTCCCACGAGCCAGGTTGTGACAAAAACTCACCTTCATTCTTATGTTTAATAAATGTATCGTATAATGTGTGTGTGTGGCAGGCTTACAATGATGGAAAAAACAAGATTTGAGAGTACGCTGACCCTGGTGCTAGAGGGGGTACGCAGCAGGAGGTTGAATGTTTGAAGGGGTATGGGACTTTAAAAAGTTTGGGAACCACTGCTCTAGCGTAACACTGGTGTTACAGTCGCTCACCCGACCTACAGACAAGTGTTTTGGCGCATCTTTAAATGCATTGCACACTAAAAAAGGTAAATAGCCTACCAGTACACACTATGCCATACGGAGACAGTCACTTCATTCAAGTAACACAAGGGGAAAAACAGGGATAGGCTGTGTAGGCTATGCATGCACTACCTCTCGTAAACCCTAGGCAGCATTCTGCCTTCTCCCCAGTGGTTAGTTTTGTCCTAGTCTGATTAATCAGGCTGTAATACACAATACTTGGTATATAGGGTGAATTCAGAAAAAGTGGGATATCATATAAACTAGGACAGCTTAGTCCTGATGTATTTACTTCTTGGTCAGACAAGTGAAAATCAAAACCATTGTTACTAATCCCTTGCAGGGAAACCACATGATAAAAATCACATCACTTCTTTGGTGTGAAATCAGAGAGGGGGGCAAAGCAAGCTTCAAACAGGAAGCTCACCCCGCGAAGAACACTGTAAAGCAGTGACATAGTTTTTTTCAGCTTTGATGTTAAAGAGCCACTGTGTGAGCACGTGTGTTTTCGGTTGCTCATTAGAAAAAGGGGATTTTAGTGTTTCGATTCCGCATTTTTTAATGAAGTTTGTCCCCCATAAGACACTGTACACAGGGAAAGCCTATTTCACTTCCTCAAAATCCCCAAGATAACTCAAGAAATCTGTAATTAATTTAGACGTTTTTGCAGAAGATGTTTTAGTTGCGCAATTTGACATCTAACTAAGGTGTTTGGTGCAGTATTTCTCAAGTAAAAGAATGTGCATAAACAAAGTCGGGCTGCTGGGCAGATGTGTCTCACCATCTATCAATGCTGTTGGATAGAGAGCAATCACCCAAGCTGTTCACCACATGTTAGTGGGTAAATGGACATCATCAAATCAAACTCAGTTTAAGATGAGTGTCACGCCCTGGCCTTAGTATTCTTTGTTTTCTTTATTATTTTAGTTAGGTCAGGGTGTGACATGGGGTTAGGTTTGTGTTTTTGTATTGTCTTGGGTGGTTTGGAGTGTCTAGGGGGATTTGTTAGAATGTATGGGTTTGTGTTGAGTGGATGTGTCTAGAATAGTCTATGGTTTAGTGTATGTGTCTAGTATAGTCTATGGTTGAGTGTAGGTGTTTAGAAAAGTCTATGGCTGCCTGATTTGGTTCTCAATCAGAGACAGCTGGTCATAGTTGTCTCTGATTGGGAGCCATATTTAAGGGAGCCATAGGCTTTAGGTATTTGTGGGAAATTGTCTATGTAGAACGTTTGTAGCCTGTATGTATGTGCACAACGTTTGTAGCTTCACGGTCGGTTTTGTTAGTTTGTATAGAGTTTTGTGTCGTGTTCATCTTCGTGGTGTTAATAAAGGAAGATGGCTTATTTTCCAAATGCTGCGTTTTGGTCCGTCTCTCAACCACACGATCGTGACAATGAGACTATTGCCAAAATTATCCTATTTACAACTTTATAGTCAGTTTTGACACTAGAATAACTGTTTCTGACTCATATTGATGCCACATAGGCCATTTTCAAAGGGATTTGTTGCTTTTTAAAGGCGGTCGTGCTTTAATTATAAAACTGTCACAAATAATGCACTGTGCCAAATTGTGATATAAATGTGCATATTCTATACTGGTCAAAAAAACAAGTTGGCATATTATGTTAACATTTTGTAATTCTGTCATTTTGTTGCTTTACCAACCACAGCTAGCTAAAGTAGGACAACATGAAGTAGCTACGTGTGACAGTGTTATAGGCTTTTCCAATGGAGGTAAGAGATCCAGTTTACATTAGGGATGCCCCTGTGCTTAGCTTAGGCAGGACTCTGGTTCTTTGTGGTACTGTTATCCTGATTCATTTACATGTATTCCAGAGTACAATGGCACCAAACAGAAAAGGTCAATTCAAAAAAAGTGGGACACTTTTTGCATTTCCATCTTCTGTAACCTCGATATCTATCCAACATATTTCCCAACACATTATATATTTCTGAAATCCTCAATATGATAATATAACAACAACGTGTTATATATTATATAGAGGAAGGCCCAAAAATTGTCAATGACTCCAGCCACCCAAGTCATAGTCTGTTCTTTCTGCTCCCGCACGGCAAGCGGTGCCGGACCGCCAAGTCTAGGTCCAAAAGGCTCCTTAACAGCTTCTAACCCCAAGCTATAAGACTGCTGAACAATTGATCAAATGGCCACCCGGACTATTTACATTGACCCCCCCCCCACCTCCCCTTTGTTTTTACACTGCTGCTACTCACTGTTTATTATCTATGCATAGTCACTTTACTCCTACCTAAATGTACAAATTACCTCGACTAACCAGTACCCCCGCACATTGACTCCGTACCGGTACCCCCTCTATATAGCCTCGTTACGGTTGCGTAATTTTATTGTGTTGCTTTTAATAACATTTTTTACTTTATTTAGTAAATATTTTCTTAACTCTATTTCTTGAACTGCATTGTTGGTTAAGGACTTGTAAGTAAGAATTTCATTTTATGGTCTACACCTATTGTATTCGGCACATGTGACAAATATCATTTGATTTGATTTACATTTAAGTCTTATCCAAAGCAATTTAGGGTTAAGTGCTTTGTTCAATGGCACAGACAGATTTTTCACCTACTCTGACAACATTTTGGTTACTGGCAAACCACTTGGCTAACAGCTGCCGTTAGTGCTAAGCGATTAACCGACATTTTGTTTTTTTCCGGGTTATTAAACAACTAATTGACTGACATTGGTTCAATTACTTGAATTCAATTTAGTTCTATTTTTTTGTGAGCCCAGCACACCGTTTTCTCTAGAGAGAAATCAAGTCAGGAACTACAGTTGAAGTCGGAAGTTTACATTCACTTAGGTTGGAGTCATTAAAACTCGTTTTTTCAAACACTCCACATATTTCTTGTCAACAAACTATAGTTTTGGCAAGTCGGGTGGGACATCTACTTTGTGCATGACACGAGTCATTTTTCCAACAATTGTTTTTAGACAGATTATTTCACTTATAATTCACTGTATCACAAATCCAGTGGGTCAGAAGTTTACATACCCTAAGTTGACTGTGCCTTTAAACAGCTTGGAAAATTCCAGAAAATGATGTCATGGCTTTAGAAGCTAGGCTAATTGACATCATTTGAAGATACCACGAAGGTACCACGACATCACTTGAAGGTACCACGTTCATCTGTACAAACAATAGTGTCGTGTCTTTGCTATCGTTAAATTGAAGACTTATAGCTTTTATAAAAGATTCCTGTAATTAGGGATTACGCTATCACTTGAGTAATAACTGCCTTCCGGTTTTGTGACCGGAAGGCAGGAGCTTTGGACCACTTTGACGTTCACGTCTCGAACAATGCCCTTAGCATCTGGATTAACGCTCACCACCCGTCCTAGCTTGAATTGGCCCCTCACTGCATTTTGGTCACACAACCAGACAATATCTCCGACAGCAACGGAGCAATATGAAGTGTGCCATTTACTTCTAAGAAATAAGTTTGGGCCGGCAAGCTGGCTCCAAGACCTCCAGAACTTGTTGACCTGGTTCTGCATCTCTCTGAGTCTCTTGTAAGGGTAGTTCGCAAAGTCAAATGTTCTGATCTCACCGCTTGGAGAGGCTCGGCCCAGGAGAAGTGTGTTGGGTGACACATACTGCACGCTTTCTTCATGGCTCTGCACCCTGGCATCTATTGGGCATTCGTTGGCAAGGTTTGCAGCAAGTTGTAGTGTTGTCTGAAGCTCGCTGTAGCTAAGGCCAGTGTTGTTGCCCAGGCTCTGCAGTGCCTTCTTGAGAATGCGAACAGCAGCTTCAGCAGCCCCATTGCGGTGAGGTGAGTCAGCAGGGTGAATTGTCCACTCCCATTTGGTACCTTTTTGAGCCGACATCTCTTCTATTGAAGTTCTATTCTGAGCATCCAGGAACTGGTACAGCTCTCTTAGGACAGGTTTGGCGCCGATGAAGTTTGTCCCCGGGTKGGACCAGATCTTTCTTGGGTGCCCTCTAATTGCAGTAAAGCGTTGGTAAGCCATCAAGAAGCTCTCTGTCGACATTGTGTTGACCAGGTCTGCATGAATTGCCCTGCTGGCCATACAGCTGAAGACGACACCCCACACTTTCATTGAGACCCGTTTCTTGATGTCATCTTTGACAAGGTARGGTCCGAAGAGGTCGACTGTAGTGAACTCGAACGGAGCTGCAGGTGTGGCTCTTTCAGCAGGTAAGTCAGCCATTACCTGTTCGCACCTTCTTGCTCTTGACTTTTTGCAGAAAAGGCAGTTATCCACTACTTTTTGGGAAAATGTTCTTCCTTGGATGACACAGGCTTTCCTCCTKATTTTCAGCAGGGTTGCAGCCACACCTTCATGACCCTCATCGTGCGCCTCCCGTACCAATAAAGTAGAGACCCATGCATTGAAAGGCAGAAGGGGAACTGCAGCGCCATCCTCCCTGAAGCCATGGATTCTCCCACCGCAGACTAGTAACCCAGATTCTGGCTCTCTGTACACAACCAAGCGGTCCGTAGTGGTAGTTGGGAACGTCACCCCCTCTTGAGCAGCAAGATAGATGTCTCTTATTGCCTCTTGACGTTCTGTGGCGGTGAACTCTTTTTGTGGGAATCGCCTCCCACTTTGGGGTCTCGATGGACTTTGTTGCAGATCTAAACTTTTTGGCGGCTCTCCAGATAAAAGCAACAGTCTTGATTAGACACTTTAGGCTACTAAAGCGCCTCTCATCCACCAAGTTTAGGACAGCTGCACCAGCAGGAAATCGTCCCACAAGACTTGGAAGACTTCTTTTCGCTTGGGCTCTGGTGAGTGCTGCCACAAATGACTTCTTTTGCATATTGTTAATGCTCTCTCGAGCTGTCACAGACACATCTTTTGACGACATAATTGGCCACTCGCTCTCTGGAAGATATAGAAACTCTGGCCCTTGCTGCCACTCTGAATGGGCATCAAGTTCCTTTGGCCCAGCTCCTCGAGTGATAATGTCGGCTATGTTGAGTGGTCCAGGGATCCACCACCAGTCCTGTAGCCGTGTGCTCCTTGGATCTCTCCAATTCTATTAGCGAAGAAAGTCTGAAATCCATAGCTTTCACGCTGGATAGCTCCAAGAACAGTCTGACTGTCTAACAAATGGTACCACCTTTTTATCTGGATCTGGGTATGCTGTTCAAAGTACTTTTTCAGGCGGCTTGCAAAGACTGCACCGCAAAGTTCTGCTTTGACTGCATCCCCCTTCTGGTCTAGTGGTGTCAGCTTTGCTTTTGACTCCACTAGTCGAATTGTTAATTGTTTGTTGCAGTTCCACCGCAGGTAGAGGACAGCACCATAGGAGRTTTCACTGCCATCTGAAAAAGTGACAGCGACTGGTTCAGTTGTTGCCTTTGGTGGAGTAAGAGCTCTTGGGAACATTACTTTGCTTAGCTGGACGTACTCCTCAAAAATTCCAATTGCATCTTTGCGGAGCTCATCCGACAGGGGAAGGTCCCATGTGTCCTTGACCATGCTGCACTTTGGTTTTGCCTCTTGGAATGCCCTTCGGACCAAGATAGCCCCTCTTTGCTTTGATGGCGTTGTCAGGCCAACTGCAGTCTCCGCAGACCACACATCCTTGAGCCTGGTCGCTTAGTTGGGTGGAGGTTCTGGTTCGAGCTTGCCGAGGTTCAGATTTCGGTTTTGGTTCCTCCTCTCTCAGTTGGTCCAGCTTCTCATAGATGGCTTCTTGACCTTGAAGAAACTTGTGGAGGTAGTCAAATCGCTTGTCTTCTTCAGCTTCATCACCTTTGCCAACTACTGAAGAAGCCATTCCTTCTTCAGGCCATCAGGAAGTTTACTCTCTATTGTCTTGTTACAAGAGGGTTCTTTATAGCACCGGTCTTGCCAAGCTCGTTCAGATCGACCAGGGCTTTTTCTACAGATTGGATGAGCTCAACAACCTCCGGGCTGGTTACCTTTAACTGCTTGGAGTCTTTGGAGCTCTTCTACTATCTCAAGGGCTATAGTTGTCTTATTTCCAAAGCGGTTCTCCAAGACCCGGAAAACCTCCTCAGCAGTTGTGTAAGTTGTAAGGTGAAGGTCTCGTATGGTCTTCTCATCCACACTGTCGAGAAGTTGGAACTTTTTAACCTCTCTGGATCCAGTAGTTCTCCCTGCATCTGGAGCGCTTCCCAGTCTTTTCTCCACCGGTGAAACTCTCGGCGGATGCCAGAAAACTTTGGGAGGCAGCAGGCTTTAATTAATGCTGGTGTGGCCACAGAACTGTTTGAAGTAGTACTCAATCTGCTGGTTTCTTCTCTAACGTGTGCCCCGTAAAGTCTGCTTGTCTTATTGTGAGATTTGGCAGGATAGTTTCAAGGTCTTTGATACGACTCTGGAAATGTTGTTGCTCTGCTGGGGGGCCCAGCACTTCCAATGTTTATGCACCTCCTTCGCAGCCTTCACAAGTTTCTCTAGTTGTTCGATCATGAAGAGATATGCATCTGGGTTTTTACTTGGGTCCACAGCTCCCACGTTTCTGCTTGCGACTCTGCTGTTGTAATTGCTTGTGTCAGTTCATATTCCCCGAAATGGGCCACAATGTCTTTTGTATGAGGTCCTTTAGCTCTTGCAGTTTTTTCTCACACTCATTGGCTGTTTGACCAAGTTAGACTTCTGCTGCTCGCTCAACTCCTCTGCATCAGGTTTTCTTCAATACATTGCCCTCTACATCATCGTTGGCTTCCAGGACTTGCCAGCTTCTGCAGTGAGCTTCCTAAAATTTCTCTGAGCTCCTCTTCTGACATCATTGTATGCATTCGTAGCACATTATTGGCCAGACGGGAAAACTGACGCTTCGCTGATGTCCTTGCGGTCTTTAGCTGCTCCACCAGTAATGAATCAGCCATTTCAATCACAGCAGCAGGCGGGAACATCTTTACTTGTCTCTCTGGACACGTGTGGTCACTTTTCTGGTCCTTTTCCAGTCTGAGCCACGGTTTTTCACTGTCAAGTTTTGACCTCTTTCTTGTGCAATTCCCCACTTGAAAAGGACAGTCCCTCCACATGAAGATTTTAACTGGATTTCACTCAATAAACACCATGGAATCAGTTGTTGTCTTTTATTTACCATTCTTTGGTTGGCAGTAAACAGGTGAAAAACCTCAAAAAGAGATGACAAATACAAGTTATATTTGAGTTGACAGCCCAATAAATACACAAAATTATCCACATTCACCCCAGATAAACACATTTCTGCCACATAAAACACAAGGTTTCCACTTTTAAGCAAATGTTTCCCAAAATAGAAACCCACCATTTAATCAAATGAGCAGAATCAGTATATTTTTCTAAATTTGCATTTTAGCCAAATACATTCAAAATATTTTTAGTAGTAAAAAATTACATTTATTTTCTAATCAGTAGTTTTAAGCAGACAAATCTTCATTTTTTAGCCAAAGATTTTTTAGACTATACATGTTACTGAATTAAGAACTTGGTTTACTAAGATTTCTACAAAGTTTAAATTACTTTTAACCATTTCAAACAAGTTCTTTGTCAACAATGAATTTGGCTCTTCTTACTTTTCCTTTATACCCCACAAACAACATTTGAAGTTATAAATACCACTGCAAAAGTCCTATCAAAGTTAAGAGTTAAGAGTCGTGTTTTCCAGAGTATCATTAGCAGTGCACTGCTTAAGTCAGTCTAGCAAGCATGGCAATATGCGCTTACCGGCTGTCTTTCACAGTTTTGTGGAGGGCTTGGACTTGCACAGTCACCTTGATCACAAAGATGAAGTTTCCTTGGTCTTGTGTGTTATAAATGCTCCTTTCACTGCGGTCTAAAGACAACAGCAGAGCCAGGTGCTGGCAGCCCAGATTGCCTGGAAGATTTGTTCCACCTGGTTCACCACTGATTGAAGAGGAGGAGTTTCACCACTGAGGAGCTCCCAGCAGGTGTCAGCACAGTATCTATATCCACAGAAAACGATCCTATATCGACATAACCTGAAAGGCCGCTCAGCAAGGAAGAAGCCACTGCTCCAAAACTGCCATAAAAAAAGCCAGACTACGGTTTGCAACTGCACATGGGGACAGAGATCGTACTTTTTAGAGAAATGTCCTCTGGTCTGATGAAACAAAAATAGAACTGTTTGGCCATAATAACCATTGTTATGTTTGGAGGAAAAAGGGGAGGCTTGCAAGCCGAAGAACACATCCCAACCGTGAAGCACGGGGTGGCAGCATCATGTTGTGGGGGTGCTTTGCTGCAGGAGGGCTGGTGCACTTCACAAAATAGATGGCATCATGAGGAAGGGAAATGATGTGGATATATTGAAGCAACATCTC
>NC_036838.1:48807708-48916379 GCF_002910315.2 Salvelinus sp. IW2-2015
GGGTCGTACAAACCAGCAACTTGACTCAGCAGTTCACGTCTTGTCAGCGGGTCTGGTGTCTGTGCTCGTACTTCTTCTAGCAGTAAGTCTTGCCCAAGTCTCATCTTTTTCTTCCGCCTGGAGAAGTTGACCCTCACCATGACATGCAACATGTCTTCATCCACAATGTAGCCGAGACCGAGCCTTGTTGTCTTCCTCAAGCTGATTTGGCAGGACAACAAATTTGGTGATGCCTTTTCTCTTTCTCCTTTATTTTGGCCTGAGAAGACCCAAGGCTTCAGTGCAAACCCTCCTGCTTTTAGAATCAGCTCCACATTCTTTGTGATGACTTCGAGTTTTTCACGGCAGTTGTGGGATGTCAAGATTGCATCGACGTAGCTGTGCTCATGTTATAACTTGGCATTCATCTGTGAGGTGGCTGAATTGAGGCAGGTTAGCCGTCTCCCTCATGGCCAGTTGTGTATGCACCCTGCTGGCTTGTCCCCGATATTCACTCTGGTTGCGTATTTTCCACCTCATCGCCCTCTGAATCCCGCCACAAGAACCGGTGTAGATGGACTTCCCTCTCCTCGAGCCACACAGAATTGTACATTTTTCTGACGTCTCCTAGAGCGGCGTAGGAGCCTTGGCGGAACTTGAGGAGACAGCTCGAATCGGATTGAGAACGTCAGGGCCTTTCATCAGAAGGTCATTGAGACTTTGGCCTTTGTACTTCTGACTGCTGTTCCAGACAAGTCTTACCGGAGTTGTAACAGAGTGGGGGTTGGGTGCGATAAGATGACTAATATACCAGACAGGTCCATTCCAGTTGGTTAGATCCTCTTGGTCAGCTTTCTTGCAGCCCGGCGGTCAACCATTTCGTGGACTTGAGCCCCATAGGCTTTTTTCCACTGCGGTCTTTGGCGAGCTGTCTCTCTGTTCTGAGAAAGGTTGCCTCCACTGCTTATGTTGTTTGGCAATGTAGATGGGTCAATGAGCCATGGATACCTTGCATGCCAGTGTGGACTATCACTGTGTCATCAGCACCAACATAAGTCAGGCCACCCTTAACAACTTCAGCTCCCTTTCTTCAGCCAGAGTCATTTCTTTGCCACCAAGTTGACAACTGCCGCAGCGACATCCTCCACATTTTGGGTGCAGGGGGCGCCAATGCTATCCCATCTCCACCACTCAATAAAATCCGAGTGGAAATAGCAGAATAAGAAGACTTGATGGTAGGTTTGGCGCAGATATGTTCTTCATACATCAATGCTGCTGTTCTCATGGATCTGGCGAAGTGCGCTCGGACTGGTGTGCTGTAACTGTAGCCTCTTCAAACAGACCAGGGTGTGTCCCTGCAATTTCTTTCCCAATGGCCCATCCCATAGTACAAGGTCCCCAACGGTGGCGTATTTTCTGTGGGACCAGTCGCCCTTCCTTATGGCTTATCAAAAGCTGTATCTGTCTTGGTCTAACAAGTTCATTTTGGGGGACATCTGGAAAGATTTTTGGAGTCTTTGGCTGTCACATGTTTGTGAATCTCTGCAATGCTGTCCAAACCATAGCAGAGGAGTTGGTGGGATCTGACATTGCCTTGCTCTTTGCGGACCCGGATCTTTAGGAGGTACCGTTTTGTGGTGACTTGAACTTTCATTCCTCCCCACCATGGACAACAAGGGTTATGGCTTCACTTCTAAGGTTCAAACGATCAGCTGCATCATGAGTTATATAGTTGTATCCGATGCCAGTCGATCAAAGTCCCAACTTTTGTCCTGCATTGGCCGTGACCTCTAAGAGCATCATGATGACTGGCCACTCCACCATTCCATTCTCTGCTAGAAGACTGGTTGGTTGGACACAAGAGAGGTTCTGGCTATAGTGTTGCAAAAGGCATTGCAACACTTCTCTGCAAGTTCAGGTGAGAGACTTTTAATGAACTCTTCTTGGGGTGGGTATAACGCTCTCTTGTGTCACCTCCCACTTTGCTGTTATTGGACCTCTGGACGACATTCCCTTTGGATGTACCAGCTCTCGGGCAGAGGTAATAGTGGTGTTCTGCAGCACGCTGTTCTATGCAGTCTGGCTCCTGCACAGAAACTCTGATTTACAATAGTCACCTTCCTTGTGAATCTCCGGCATCTTTTGCAGGCTCCCAGCTTCCTGACAGCATCTCTTTTCTCTGACAGCTTAAGCGTGCGAACTTTTGGCAGAAATATAGCCTTTTCTTATGCTTGCAGTCTCCGCAGACCACACATCCTTGAGCCTGGTCGCTTAGTTGGGTGGAGGTTCTGGTTCGAGCTTGCCGAGGTTCAGATTTCGGTTTTGGTTCCTCCTCTCTCAGTTGGTCCAGCTTCTCATAGATGGCTTCTTGACCTTGAAGAAACTTGTGGAGGTAGTCAAATCGCTTGTCTTCTTCAGCTTCATCACCTTTGCCAACTACATGAAGAAGCCATTCCTTCTTCAGGCCATCAGGAAGTTTACTCTCTATTGTCTTTGTTACAAGAGGGTTCTTTATAGCACCGGTCTTGCCAAGCTCGTTCAGATCGACCAGGGCTTTTTCTACAGATTGGATGAGCTCAACAATCCTCCTGGGCTGGTTACCTTTAACTGCTTGGAGTCTTTGGAGCTCTTCTACTATCTCAAGGGCTATAGTTGTCTTATTCCAAAGCGGTTCTCCAAGACCCGGAAAACCTCCTCAGCAGTTGTGTAAGTTGTAAGTGAAGGGCTCGTATGGTCTTCTCATCCACACTGTCGAGAAGTTGGAACTTTTTAACCTCTCTGGATCCAGTAGGTTCTCCCTGCATCTGGAGCGCTTCCCAGTCTTTTTCCACCGGTGAAACTCTCGGCGGATGCCAGAAAACTTTGGGAGGGCAGCAGGCTTTAATTTAATTGCTGGTGTGGCCACAGAACTGTTTGAAGTAGTACTCAATCTGCTGGTTTCTCCTCTAACGTGTGCCCCTGTAAAGTCTGCTTGTCTTATTGTGAGATTTGGCAGGATAGTTTCAAGGTCTTTGATACGACTCTGGAAATGTTGTTGCTCTGCTGGGGGGCCCAGCACTTCCAATGTTTATGCACCTCCTTCGCAGCCTTCACAAGTTTCTCTAGTTGTTCGATCATGAAGAGATATGCATCTGGGTTTTTACTTGGGTCCACAGCTCCCACGTTTTCTGCTTGCGACTCTGCTGTTGTAATTGCTTGTGTCAGTTCATATTCCCCGAAATTGGCCCACAATGTCTTTTGTATGAGGTCCTTTAGCTCTTGCAGTTTTCTCACACTCATTGGCTGTTTTGACCAAGTTAGACTTCTGCTGCTCGCTCAACTCCTCTGCATCAGAGTTTTCTTCAATACATTGCCCCTCTACATCATCGTTGGCTTCCAGGACTCTGCCAGCTTCTGCAGTGAGCTTCCTAAAATTTCTCTGAGCTCCTCTTCTGACATCATTGTATGCATTCGTAGCACATTATTGGCCAGACGGGAAAACTGACGCTCGCTGATGTCCTTGCGGTCTTTAGCTGCTCCACCAGTAATGAATCAGCCATTTCAATCACAGCAGCAGGCGGGAACAGTCTTTACTTGTCTCTCTGGACACGTGTGGTCACTTTTCTGGTCCTTTTCCAGTCTTGAGCCACGGTTTTTCACTGTCAAGTTTTGACCTCTTTCTTGTGCAATTCCCCACTTGAAAAGGACAGTCCCTCCACATGAAGATTTTAACTGGATTTCACTCAATAAACAGCCATGGAATCAGTTGTTTGTCTTTTATTTACCATTCTTTGGTTGGCAGTAAACAGGTGAAAAACCTCAAAAAAGAGATGACAAATACAAGTATATTTGAGTTGACAGCCCAATCAAATACACAAACTTATCCACATTCACCCCAGATAAACACATTTCTGCCACCATAAAACACAAGGTTTCCACTTTAAATGTTTCCCAAATAGAAACCCACCATTTAATCAAATGAGCAGAATCAGTATATTTCTCTAAATTTGCTTTAGCCAAATACATTCAAATATTTTGTAGTAAAAAATTACATTTATTTCAACGAGTCCGTGTTTAAGACATCAGTCAGGAAGTTAAAGCTTGGTCGCAAATGGGTCTTCCAAATGGACAATGACCCAAGCATACTTCCAAATCTTACAAACCTGACTCAGTTACACCAGCTCTGTCAACTTATTTTGGGAAGCTTGTGGAAGGCTACCCGAAACATTTGACCCAAGTTAAACAATTTAAAGGCAATGCTACCAAATACTAATTGAGTGTGTGTAAACTTCTGACCCACTGGGAATGTGATGAAATAAATTAAAATCTGAAATAAATCCTTCTCTCTACTATTATTCTGACATTTCACATTCTTAAAATAAAGTGGTGATCCTAATTGACCTAAGACAGAGATTTTTTACTAGGATTAAATGTCAGGAATTGTGAAAAACGGAACTTAAATGTATTTGGCTAAGGTGTATATAAACTTCCGACTTCAACTGTATGTGGGACACTGGGCTGAAGGGACTTTTCATTAAGCAAATATTGAACCCAGATCAGCGCAGAAACTTGGTAATTATTTACAATGACCATAATCCATTGCTCCTGTTTGTTTTTTCAGGCTCAGACACAGATCTCAGCACAGGAATGACTGCCGTTGTGGCCATGAGGTGGGGGTAAGATAGCGGACAGTGGGGAAAAAAGGAGAAAAGTGGAACACGTTATAAATAAATATGGAATGGGGGAATGCACAAGCCTTCTGGAAGATCTGATGAAGGAGAATATGGCGGGAAGGGAAAAAATGTGGAAAGTGTGTTGTGCACAAGATGGGATAAAAACTGTGACTAGTTGTCCTCTCCGTAGCAGGGCGCCATTAAAAGGAATGATAACTGGAGTGGTGTTAAGTGTTGAGGAGGGACAACTGAAATGGAAGTTTCCCGGTGTCTGTGACATCCACCGTTTGGTGCAACGCAGACCCGGTAGAGAACGTGGTGAAACAGAGAAGACAATGTCTATACTACTGAGTTTTGATGCAGAGTCTTTATCAGATAAAGTCAAGTTAGGATGAGTCAGTTATCCCGTGAGAGGTTTTGTCCCAAACCCATTACGGTGTTTTAGGTGTCAAACTTATGGTCATGTGGCAGCAGTGTGTAGGAGAGAGATTTCTAGATATGAGAAGTGTGCAGGAGGACGAGACAAAAGAATGTGTAGTATCGGTGGAAAAAGTTGTGTGTGTAAACTGTAAGTGTTTACACACACAACTGTTTCATGGTGCTAGAAATCAGAGGTGTCCGGTGAGAGCAAGGCAGGGTGAGGTTGCCAGTATCAGTTTAAGGTGTAATATTCTGAGGCATTAAAGAGAGTAGTAGAGGAAGATGGGTCCAGGGTGAGGGATTTTAAGAGGATCCCTGTGAGTAGGCCGAGGCCAATAGAGAGTGATAGAAATAGCTTGTGTTTTTTTGGCATTCATGGCCTTGAATGTCAATTGTACCGTAGGAATTGAAGTAAATCACAGAGGATAGATGTTGTGGTGGCAACTGCATAGACTTTGTTTATTTAACTAGGTAAGTCAGTTAAGAACAAATTCTTATTTACAATAACAGCCTACCAGGGAACAGTGGGTTAACTGCCTTGTTCAGGGGCAGAATGACAGATTTTTACCTTGTCTGCTCAGGGATACAATCCAGCAACTTTTCAGTTACTGGCCCAATGCTCTAACCACTAGGCAACCTGCCACCCCGAAAGTACTTGGGTGTATGAGATTTAACTGCAGAAGTTCCCGTCCTCCCAGTGTCCCATCCTCCCAAGCTGCTAGCCTGGAGTAGAATCAGACGGGGGGCCAAAGTAGTGGAATAATGGTGAGGTTTTAACAGGTGCATTGTTATTTGGTAGGGAAATTTTTCTGATACACAGCCAATACAGTAGGAGGCGGCATGCACCTATTACATTTGTTTGCGGACCGCCATCATATCAAAGAAGAAGAAAATCTCTGGATGGATACACTTTTACGCCTGCTACGCTTAGACTGCTACTGACTGCTACCGCTTGAGCAGAGATGAGATGATGACTTTATTAAGCAATGAAAAATTATCAAATAAAACTAAGTAATATACACAACTGAAATATTTTATTATTTCATTGTAATTTCCTATTTTTCTATTGATGTCTACAAAATGTGGACCTGACAGAGACAATAAAATATTTTTACGTTTTTGGAAATTGAATGTTCATTATTTTGGGCTTTGGAATTTCCATTAAACAGTTCTAAAATTATTGTAATGTCATTATTTCATAATAACAATTATCAAACAGAAATCCATAACCGTGATTGTTTTTTCATAATTGAACTGAAACCGAACCGACCTCAAAAAGCACTAATCGCTCAGCACTAGCCGCCATACAATTAGGACTGTCATAATGGTGTCCCAGTTTAAATAACCATGCTGTCCTAAAATATGTTTTTGGCTCATTGTACACAAATGGGTGTCCTGGGAATATGATATCAACATGTGTCCTTTTTGTGTGATTAGGAAACATCTTAAATATTTCAGAAATGTATCATGTGTTGGGCTAATATGTTGGATATATGTCGAAAGAGGCTACGGCAGACGTAAATTCAAAAAGTGTCCCACTTTTTCTGAATTCACCCTACATCCTGAAACTAATGCCTGCAAAAAAATTGTAAATGTTCCTTACAAGCCAGAATGTTTAATAAAAATACATTATTCTACCAGTTTTTCTACCACTAACTTTTTAGAAAGCAGGTGGTTATGGTTTGGTGGTAAAATGTGTTTTATATTTGATATTCAGTTTTGTCTTGTCAACAGCTATTGAACCAAGCATGCAATGACAATAAAAATGGTATATTCTGAATCAGGTATGATGGAGAACAATCAACATCTTTTTTTTGTGTGAATTTGTTTATTTTGTTTATTTTTTAGTTCAGATTTCAATCTGCAAAAAAAAAGTTAAATATTAAAAGTGTGGATTGTTCCCCCTGCCAACCTTTTGCTCTTGGTCTTTAGTGGGCCATAGGCTTACATTCTAATAGTCTGCCTAATGGGGGCGCTTTCCTCCGTGGAACAGAACTGCATTTTCTGTTGTGCTAGCAAAAGGTTGGCAGGGGGCAGTGTAATCAAAATGTCTCTGGTATGAAAGCCTACTGAGAGTGCTTTCTTTCCTCATCTCTGTTCCTTCATCCACATTTATGAAATGTGAAATCAAATCCGTTAGGCATCCAGCATGATTTACTTAAACCATGTTTGCTTTGCACTCAATTGCAATTTGAGGTCAGTGCAAATGAGCCTACCTTTTCACATTGCCTGTGCAGCCCTTTATGGGAAATGTATAGAACAGTGATTTGTTTTCTCCTGTTAAATTCATTCACATAATGTAGATGAAGGAACGGAGAGCATTATGGAGCAACATTTCTGCCAGCTAACCAACTTGCACTCTTCCTTTTTATAGTAAGCAGATGCTCCTCCTCTCTCTACGGCTGGCTTCAATTCCTCTGTTTTCACCTCAGTGTTTAAAATCCTTCCCTGACCTGGTCCTCTTTGTCTCAGGATTTCTGGTTACACTGTTTTCTTATTTGACTTATCTGACTGTTTTACCATTAGCCGTCCTCTGTCATGTAATCTAAGATGTGAAACAAAATACATTTGCATTATACACTGAGTGTATAAAACATGAAGAACAACTTCCTAATATTGAGTTGCATAATTGATCATAGCTTTCACCTGGATTCACCTGATCAGTCTATGTCATGGAAAGAGCAGGTGTTCTTAATGTTTTGTACACTCAATGTATATTTGCACTTACTTATATATATTTTGTACATAGTATACGCAGACATTGACATGTGCATGTCAATTTTTAAGAATGCATATTATGGTATGAGTAATGGAAAAGGTAGCAGGGCAATTCCACAATAACATAATTAGGCTGAGACTGATTTTCCACTTTAAAATGTCAAAGTTGAAGAAAACATACAACTCTACGCACAAGGACTACTTTGAAAAATCTATACAGAAATGACCACAAAAACACATTTACTGGAAGAACTGTGGAGATGCAAAGTTTGGTGATGAAATGATGGTAAAATCTCCCTCAGTTATTTATGCAACCACATTTTTCAGAAACTGTTAAATAACTGCTCCGAATTAAGATTCAAAGAGGTGTGCAGAAAGAATGGGGTGTCATCTATGACATGATACCTTGAGTTTGAAAAATCTATTTTGGTTATTGAACTACAGTAAGTGAAGTGGATTTACACCTGGTAACAGAATTACGGTAATGTAATTACATCAATGGTCCCTGTACTACAAAGAAATGCATGATTATGGATATGAATGTCATTCTTTTCACAGTGATGTATCTTGAATAGGTACACAAAGGTAGAAATATGCAACATCATCCTTTGTATACAGTGCATTTGGATTGTATTCAGAGCCCTTGACTTCTTCCACATTTTGTTACGTTACAGCCTTATTCTAAAATGGATTAAATTCATTTTTCCCTCATCAATCTACACACAATACCCCATAATGACAAAGCGAAAACAGGTTTTTAGAAATGTTTGCAAATATATTACAAATTAAAATCAAAAATACCTTATTTACATAAGTATTCAGACCCTTTGCTATGAGACTCGAAATTGAGCTCAGGTGCATCCTGTTTCTATTGATCATCCTTGATTGGACTTGATTGGATTCCACCTGTGGTAAATTCAATTGATTGGACATGATTTGGAAAGGCACACACCTGTCTATATAAGGTCCCACAGTTGACAGAGCATGTCAGAGCAAAAACCAAGCTATGAGGTCGAAGGAATTGTCCGTAGAGCTCTGAGACAGGATTGTGTCGAGGCACAGATCTGGGGAAGGGTACCAAAAAAAAGTCTGCGGCATTGAAGGTCCACAAGAATACAGTGGCCTCCATCATTCTTAAATGGAAGAAGTTTGGAACCACCAAGACTCTTGGTAAATGGGGACCCCAAGAACCCAATGGTCACTCTGACAGAACCCCAGAGTTCCTCTGGAGATGGGAGAACCTTCCAGAAGAACAACCCTCTCTGCAGCACTCCATCGATCAGGCCTTTATGGTAGAGTGGCCAGACGGAAGCCACTCCTCAGTAAAAAGCACATGGCAGCCCGCTTCGAGTTTGCCAAAAACACCTAAAGGACTCCCAGACCATGATGAAACCAAGATCGAACTCTTTGGCCTGAATGCCAAGCGTGAAGGTAACCTGTGACCATCCCTACGGTGAAGCGTGGTGGTGGCAGCATCATGCTGTGGGATGTTTTCAGCGGCAGAGACTAGAAGACTAGTCAGGATCAAAGGAAACAGAGGACAGAGAGAACCTTGATGAAAACCTGCTCCAGAGCGCTCAGGACCTCAAATTGGGGCGAGGTTCACCTTCTAACAGGACAACGCAGGAGTGGCTTCAGGACAAGTCTCTGAATGTCCTTGAGTGGCCCAGCCAGAGCRCAGACTTAAACCCGATCTAACATCTCTGGAGAGACCTGAAAATAGCTGTGCAGCGACGCTCCCAATCCAACCTGACAGAGATTGAGAGGATTTGCAGAGAAGAATGGGAGAAACTCCCCAAATACAGGTGTGCCAAGCTTGTAACGTCAAACCCAAGAAGATTCGAGGCTGTGTTTGCTGCCAAAGTTGCTTCAACAAGTACTGAGTAAAGGGTTTGAATACTTGTGTAAATGTGATATTTCAGTTTAAACATTTTATGTTTGTGCTTTGTCATTATGGGTTGTTGTGTAGATTGATGAAGGGGAAAAAACAATTTAATCCATTTTAGAATACGGCTGTAACATAACAAAATGTGGAAAAAGTGAAGGGGTCTGAATACTTTCCGAATGCACTGTCTTTGTGTATTCTACACACTGGCTATTATTCAAATGAACTCTGCCCCCAAACAAGACCAAATTTGGTTAGTCCGSACCAAAACTGAACCAATCATAGATTGTTTCACAAGTTTTGACATCACAGTACAGCACAGTCGAGCACAATAGAGTACAGTACATCACAGTAGAGTAGAGTTCAGTACATTATTGTACAGTAAAGTAGAGTACATAATAATTTTTTTTTTAAATGTAAATAATATTTAACCTTTATTTAACTAGGCGTCAGTTAAGAACAAATTCATGTTCTACAATGACGGCCTTCCCCGGCCAAAACCACCCCTAACGACGCTGGGCCAATTGTGCGCCGCCCTATGGGACTCGCAATCACTGCCGGTTGTGATACAGCCCGGGATCGCACTAGGGTCTGTAGTGACTCCTCTGGCACTGAGATGCAGTGCCTTAGACCGCTGCGCCACTCGGGAGCCCTAATGTACTCTACTATACAGTGCTTCATTGTATTGTACTGTGCTGTCCAAACTTGTGTAACATAGACGTCTATGATTGGTTCAGATTTGGTCCGGTCACCTATCATGGAATTCTATATTAGTTCCAAATTAAGGCCGGTCTGGACTGACCCAAAAAACAATGTCTGTGGATGTTGAAATCAGGGCCCGTCCAGACCGGCCTGAAAAACAAAGTCTGTGGATGTTGAAATCAAGGCCAGGGCAGACTCACCAAATTTGGACTACTTTTCAACGTCCATGGACATCCGGTGTCAGTCGGTGCTCAGTGGGTGTGGATGCTGGTTACAGTAAATGGAAAGACAGGGAGCTCATGGGTAGGTGTCAGTAAGAGCAGGGAGAGGTAACATTAACTGGAAATACGCAGAGGGAGGGATGGATTGTCCAGACTGTTTTCACACTCTCAATTTGACCACCAGACGACAGAAAGAGAAGGAAAACAGTTATGAACTGAACATAACAGTATCCAAGTGGAAGAGAGGACAGTAGCAGGTGACCCAACTGTGGTTTGTGACTACTATGATTTCCCATTGTTGCCATTTCAATTGCAGTAAATCCGTTAGTGATTTTTAGGTAATTCTGTAACTGATTTGCTAACAGAACTTTGTAATACATAAACCAAAAATGATACCAGAAAAAAAATATAATTGGCAGGTCTACCTTTACTTGTTACCTCTGTGAAATTTCATTATCCTCCCTCATGGGGGAGAGAAATTCAAAAATACCTTTAAGATATGTGTGTTTTTAGTAACAGAATTACAAGGCACAAGGCAATGTTTCTTAAACTTATAGAAGTCAAATCATTTCCCCAAAACTAAGTGTTGATATTAGTTGGCAGGGGTCTTTACTTCAGTATTATTGTGTTTTGGTGTATTTCTAATACCTTTTAAGACTTTTTCTGTAAGATTTTTCTAAGACCCGTTTTCCATCTGTTTGACCAGATGCTTAATTTTATACATGGAACATTTTTGTGTTTTTTTCCCCAAAACATATCAACTCTTAGCTTTCATTTGACACCCAATTGAATATGCTCCTTTGAACATCACATGTTGGTGTTCAGATGTGTTCAGATATGTTTCACATGGAAATTACCAGCATTACTTTGCATTATAAAATTATTTGTAAAACATTACTTCCAATCTCAATAAAAAGAGAAGTGAACCTGTCTGATACCAGTCATTTGATTTAGTTTTAATATGTCAAACATATCATGATGACAGAACATTATGTGACGTCCAGATGATCAGGCATCTGACTTGGAACATGCATCAAGCATGTTTTACAGTAATGGAGGGTAGTCTTAGCTGGAGAATAGATGTTTTAATTGGATGACTTGTGTTATGCACAGACAGGTTGTGGATTGCAATGGATTTAGTGACGGAAGAAGATCAGTTGGACTGGATAAGCTTAGCAGTGATAGCTGATAGTTTGTCGGGAACAGCGAGTAAATATTGTAGGTTTACTTCTCTTCATATGTACATATTTTCTTCATAATATATTTGATAAGGTTTCCAACATTGTAGACCTACCTGAACCCTATAGCACACAGACAGCTCCTATGTGTGATGTATGAACCACCCAGCACTTTCACCTGTATTTTCGAATACGACAAGCATGTAACCCTTCTAACCTTTACCATCTTCACATCATGTTGTTACTATTGATTATTATAAGCTATTCGTCAAACAAATGAACATTAAAATATGTATGTGTGCCTCCTTCCGAATGGGAATGCAGCACAGACAGGACTGTTACACAAGGTGAGGCATCCTCACCCTAGGTATCCCACTTAGCAGCTTCCCACTATCCCTGTTAAGAGCCTTAGGCATGTTTCTGGAAAGAGCTGAGCAGCTAAAGCGATTACTACAGGTCACACAAGTCGAAAGTCCCAAGGATTAAGACAAAGAAGGCAGGAGAGGGAATGAGGTGAATGGGGCGGTAGGGAGGGAATGGCTAATTATATTGACCTACCAAGGAACTAAGCGGTTACACACAAATATTAAAGTACATTACTTTCACAATATGCCATTTGGAATTTATAATGCAGCAAAACACAAGCAAAAAAATAATAATTTGGTGTTAAACAAAATTCCTCTGTCAGGCTACTCAATATTGGCCAAATAGATATGCACGTGCAACTAACATTTTTAAAAGACGTTAATAGGATATTTGAACAACAAATGTCAGTTATATGTGCAGATCTGATATTAAAACATTTATGAGCTCATGGTTGTTCCAGAACTACAGGTAAAGAAAACTAGCGTGTCTTTGAGCATGTGTAGCCTACGTGTGAGAGAGGGGCTGTGTGATGTGCTAAGGAGGAGAGTAATTAACCAATTAACTACTTAGCCAATTAACAAATTAAGATAACAGCAAGGTACGCTAATAGACTTCAAAAGGACAGTCTTATTAATTGATTTATTTGCTCAAATAGAAAGACAGTTTGTGCACAATTAGAAAAAACAACAGTATGTGCAAGAGGGAGGGGGAAAGCCCAAAATGCTTGTTGAGTAACTTCCCCTAGTGGTCATAAATCACACAGATTCAGCAGTGTGGACAATTTAAATTAGACGCAAAAGAGGTAAAAGAAAAGAACATCTAAGCAGAAAGTCAAGCTACTGGGGGTGTAGAGCCTGATTAAACATGTTAGCCATATGACTTCCTGACTTTCAGTGAACAAAACAGATATATTTAGTTATTATAATTAGAAAAGTGAAATGCATCTCATGTTAATTGTTAATATTTTCCACAGATTAAGCTTTTTTATCCAAACTTTGATAAGCTTTGGTTGCCTAAAATCAATACAATTTCATCATTCTTAATTTGACATGAGTTCACTACATATACATTGTAGCATTTTTCTGAGATTATATTTTTTCTGAGAAGCAATTTATTTTTGGGATATGTTTTTTTAAGATTTCATATATATTCTGTAAGAAATTACTCAGTAAAATTTTTATATCCTGTTATTCAGTTTTTGCCCTTGCTCTTTAAAGTATAAATGTACCTTCTCAAGAGGTCAGTAAACCTTCTCAAGCCAAGTGCTAAACAATCAAGCCTTGATACCTTAATCAAATCAATGTATCATGTAATTAGCACAAATTAAGCCTTTACAACGTAAGTTCCAAGAATTCTGGCATGCCAGAATTAGACCTTTAATTATGGTGACGCACCTGTTAATTAGCTAATGTGTTAATTAATGAGATTGTGGGAGTGCCTGTTGAAGCACCTTCAGTAAAAGGAGAAAATAAAGGTTAAAGGTTGAGTAAGCAACCCTGTTCTGAGTGAGAGGCAACACCGAGGTAGCGAGAAAGGAGGTGCGATGAACCCAACTCTGTCCTCCCTCCCTCTAAAGATCGCAGTCAGCTGATGAAAAATGTTTTGAGAAAGTTTGCTGGCGGAGCGAAGCAACGAGGCGGGTTATATTTTAATAAAGGATAAAGTATTGTCCTGTAGTTGTTTATCGGCGAGGGACGCCTCGGCGGAAATGGAGTCCCTAGAGAAAGCAAGAACAAGATGGTTGTCAGGAGTAGTGCAGTATTATCATAAGGAGACGTGTTCTTGGAAAACCGAGAAGGAATGGAGGGAAAAAGAGAGGGAGAGGAGGTCTGAGAGAGGGAAGAAGAGGGTGAGCTTGAGTCGGATAAAAATGGTGGAAAAAGGGAGATGGTTTGTTAAAGAAGAATGGTAGAAAGTGTAAGCAGAGGGAGCTGAAGACAGGAGGAGAAATGGAAGTGAATGAGGGTGAAGTATCTGGGGTGGTAGGTGTGGTGAAGTTATGCACCGAGACAGAGGTATGCACCGAGGATCAGGAAAAAGCTGAGTCTGACAGTAGGAGTGAAGTTAATGGAAAACGTGGACTCTTGCCTCTTGGCTGATCCATTTCTGGTTTCACGGTGGGTGAAAAAAGAGTTGGGTAATGTGGAATCGGTGAGGGTAACCAGAAGTGGTCTAGTGATAATTGTTTGTGTTTCTGTTGGTCGCAGGGAGAATGCTCTCAGAGTAAAACGAATGGCAAGATAAGTGAATTGTTTCGTTTTCAAGAAAAGGGCACCAATGAAAGGAGAAATAACTGGGGTAGCAGTAAATATAAAAGTTGACCAGCTGAGGGGAAAGATTCCCGGTGTATGTGATGCTCTTCATTTGATACGACGCAGACAGGGTGGCGAGAGTGGGGAAACAGAAGAGTCATTGCTCTTTTGAGTTTTGAAGTTGAGCCTTTGCCCGACAAAGTGAAGTTAGGATATACAGTTGAAGTCAGAGGTTTACATACACCTTAGCCAAATATATTTAAACTCAGTTTTTCACAATTCCTGACATTTAATCCCAGTAAAAATTCCCTGTCTCAGGTCAGTTAGGATCACCACTTTATTTTAAGAATGTGAAATGTCAGAATAATAGTAGAGAGAATTATTTCTTTCAGCTTTTATTTCTTTCATCACATTCCCAGTGGGTCAGAAGTTTACATACACTCAATTAGTATTTGGTAGCATTTCCGTTAAATTGTTAAATTTGGGTCAAACGTTTAAGGTAGCCTTCCACAAGCGTCCCACAATAAGTTGGGTGAATTTTGTCCCATTCCTCCTGACAGAGCTGGTGTAACTGAGTCAGGTTTGTAGGCCTCCTTGCTCGCACACGCTTTTTCAGTTCTGCCCACAAATTGTCTATGGGATTGAGGTCAGGGCTTTGTGATGGCCATTCCAATATGACTTTGTTGTCCTTAGGCCATTTTGACATAAATTTGGAAGTATGCTTGGGGTCATTGTCCATTTGGAAGACCCATTTGCGACCAAGCTTTAACTTCCTGACTGATGTCTTGAGATGTTTATTTATTTCACCTTTATTTAACCAGGTAGGCCAGTTGAGAACAAGTTCTCATTTACAACTGCGACCTGGCCAAGATAAAGCAAAGCAGTGCGACAAAAAACAACAACACAGAGTTACACGTGGGATAAACAAAAGTACAGTCAATAACACAATAGAAAAATCTATATACAGTGTGTGCAAATGGAGTAAGGAGGTAAGGCAATAAATAGGCCATGGTAGCGAAGTAATTACAATTTAGCAAATGAACACTGGAGTGATAGATGTGCAGATGTTGATGTGCAAGTAGAAATACCGGTGTGCAAAAGAGCAAAAAAAGTAAATTAAAAACAATATGGGGATGAGGTAGGTAGTTCAATGGGCTATTTACAGATGGGCTGTGTACAGCTGCAGCGATCGGTAAGCTGCTCAGATAGCTGATGCTTAAAGTTAGTGAGGGAGATATAAGTCTCCAACTTCAGCGATTTTTGCAATTCGTTCCAGTCATTGGCAGCAGAGAACTGGAAGGAAAAGCGGCCAGAGGGGCTGGCGTTGGGGATGACCAGTGAGCTGGCGTTGGGGATGACCAGTGAGCTGAGATAAGGCGGAGCTTTACCTAGCAAAGACTTATAGATGACCTGGAGCCAGTGGGTCTGGCGACGAATATGTAGCGAGGGCCAGCCGACGAGAGCATACAGGTCGCAGTGGTGGGTGGTATATGGGGCTTTGGTGACAAAACGGATGGCACTGTGATAGACTGCATCCAGTTTGCTGAGTAGAGTGTTGGAGGCTATTTTGTAAATGACATCGCCGAAGTCGAGGATCAGTGGATAGTCCGTTATACGAGGGTATGTTTGGCAGCATGAGAGAAGGAGGCGTTGTTGCGAAATAGGAAACCGATTCTAGATTTAATTTTGGATTGGAGATGCTTAATATGAGTCTGGAAGGAGAGTTTACAGTCTAGCCAGACACCTAGGTATTTGTAGTTGTGCACATATTCTATGTCAGAACCGTCCAGAGTAGTGATGCTAGTCGGGCGGGCAGGTGCGGACAGCAATCTGTTGAAGAGCATATTTAGTTTTACTAGCGTTTAAGAGCAGTTGGAGGCCACGGAAGGAGAGTTGTATGGCATTGAAGCTCGTTTGGAGGTTTGTTAACATAGTGTCCAAAGAGGTGCCGGATGTATACAGAATGGTGTTGTCTGTGTAAAGGTGGAACAAGGAATCACCCACAGCAAGAGCGACATCGTTGAAATATACAGAGAAAAGAGTCGGCCCGAGAATTGAACCCTGTGGTACCCCCATAGAGACTGCCCGAGGTCTGGACAACAGGCCCTCCGATTTGACACACTGAACTCTATCTGAGAAGTAGTTGGTGAACCAGGCGAGGCAGTCATTTGAGAAACCAAGGCTGTTGAGTCTGCCGATAAGAATACGGTGATTGACAGAGTCGAAAGCCTTGGCCAGGTCGATGAAGACGGCTGCATAGTACTGTCTTTTATCGATGGTGGTTATGATATTGTTTAGTACCTTGAGTGTGGCTGAGGTGCACCCGTAACCAGCTCGGAAACCAGATTGCACAGCGGAGAAGGTACGGTGGGATTCGAAACGGTCAGTGATCTGTTTGTTAACTTGGCTTTCAAAGACTTTAGAAAGGCAGGGCAGGATGGATAAAGGTCTGTAACAGTTTGGGTCTAGAGTGTCACCCCCTTTGAAGAGGGGGATGACCGCGGCAGCTTTCCAATCTTTAGGAATCTCGGATGATATGAAAGAGAGGTTGAACAGACTGGTAATAGGGGTTGCAACAATGGCGGCGGATAATTTTAGAAAGAGGGTCCAGGTTGTCTAGTCCAGCTGATTTGTACGGGTCCAGGTTTTGCAGCTCTTTCAGAACATCTGCTATCTGGATTTGGGTGAAGGAGAAGCTGGGGAGCCTTGGGCAAGTAGCTGCGGGGGGGGGGGGGGTTCAGAGCTGTTGGCCGGGGTTGGGGTAGCCAGTAGGAAATCATGGCCAGCTGTAGAGAAATGCTTATTGAAATTCTCGATTATCGTGGATTTATCGGTGGTGACAGTGTTTCCTAGCCTAGGTGCAGTGGGCATCTGGGAGGAGGTGCTCTTATTCTCCATGGACTTTACAGTGTTGCAAAACTTTTTGGAGTTAGAGCTACAGGATGCAAATTTCTGTTTGAAAAAGCTAGCCTTTGCTTTCGTAACTGACTGTGTGTTTTGGTTCCTGACTTCACTGAAAAGTTGCATATCGCAGGGACTATTCGATGCAAGTGCAGTCCGCCACAGGATGTTTTTGTGCTGGTCGAGGGCAGTCAGGTCTGGAGTGAACCAAGGGCTATATCTCTTCTTAGTTCTAAATTTTTTGAAAGGGGCATGCTTATTTAAGATGGTGAAGAAATAACTTTGAAAGAACAACCAGGCATCCTCTACTGACGGGATGAGGTCAATATCCTTCCAGGATACCAGGGCCAGGTCGATTAGAAAGGCCTGCTCACTGAAGTGTTTTAGGGAGCGTTTGACTGTAGCGTTTAACGGATGATATCTATGAGCGTGCCCATGGTTACAGATTTAGGGTTGTACCTGGTGGGTTCCTTGATCATTTGTTTGAGATTGAGGGCATCTAGCTTCGATAGTAGGACAACCGGCGGGGGTGTTAAGCATATCCCAGTTTAGGTCACCTAGCAGTACAAACTCTGACGATCGATGGGGGGGCAATCAGGGCACAGCTGGGAGCTGAGGGGGGTCTATAACAGGCGGCAACAGCGAGAGACTTATTCCTGAAGAGAATAATTTTTTTAATTAGAAGCTTTCTGTTTGGGCACAGACCTGGAAAGTATGACAGAACTTTGCAGGCTAACTCCTCCCCCTTTGGTAGTTCTATCTTGATGTAAAAAGTTGTAGTTGGGGATGGAAATTTCAGGACTTTTGGTGGCCTTCTTAAGCCAGGATTCAGACACGGTCAGACATCAGGGTTGGCGGAGTGTGCTAAAGCAGTGAGTAAAACACATTTAGGGAGGAATCTTCTAATGTTAACATGCATGAAACCAAGGCTTTTACGGTTACAGAAGTCAACAAATGAGAGCGCCTGGGGACACACAGGGCCTGGTTTAACCTCTACATCACCCGAGGAACAGAGGAGGAGTAGGATGCGGGTACGGCTAAAGGCTATCAATACCGGTCATTTAGTGCGTTGGGGACAGAGAATAAAAGMAGCAGATTTCTGGCCGTTGTAGGATAGTTTCAGGGCATAATGTACAGACAGGGGTATGGTAGGGTGCGYGTACAGTGGAGGTAAACCTAGGCATTGAATGACGATAAGAGAGGTTGCATCTCTGGATGCACTAGTTATGCTGGGTGAGGTCACCGCATGAGTGGGAGGTGGGACAAAATAGGTATCTGAGGCATGTTGAGTGGGACTAGGGGCTCCGCAGTACAAAAAACTATGATAACTACCCTAAACAACAGTATACAAGGCATATTGACATTAGAGAGAGCCATAAAGCGAGGCATAAAGCAATCACAGGTGTTGATTGGGAGAGATAGCTAAGACAACAACGGGTAAGACAACAACAGCTAATCAGCTAAGTCAACAACAACAGGTAAAATGGCGATGAATGGGCAGAGAGGATCAGTTAACTACACAGCCTGAATTCGAGGCTGGGGCCAACAGATAAACAAAATAAACAAAATGGAGTACCGTGATTAATGAACAGTCCAGCAGGCATCAGCTATGTAGCCAAGTGATCATAGGGTCCAGTGAACAGCAATAGATGAAACAGGGAAGCCGCTAGGTAGTCGTTACTTTGCTAGCAAGCGGGAGACACAGCGTTTATAGAGCTAGCAGACTGGGACTAGCAGAAACGTCTTCACCGGCGTCCGGTAAAGGCCGATTGAGGGCACATTGGACGGAATTACGTCAGCAGACCAGTCGTGATAGATCAGTCGGAGCTCCGTGTCGACAAAGGGTCCAGGCTAATTGGCAAAAGAGGTTTGTAGCTGGAGTAATTTTGTTTGCTAAAAGGGAGATGTGTCTGGCTCGAGGATAACTGGTGCTAGCTTCAGGACAAGGGCGTTAGCCACTATAACCACTCGGTAGCAACTAGATAGCTGTGATGATCCGATGCAAAGGTCCAGAGCTTACAGCAGGAATCCGGTGATGTAGTGTATTCTAGTTGTGTTAGTGAAGAGTCCGCGGGGCATCAGCTGTGTAGCCGAGTGATCATAGGGTCCACTGAGCAGGCCGGGAAATGGGCCTGGCTCAAGGCTAGCTTTGGGGCTGTGCCGCTCAGTAGCAGCTAGCTAGCTGCGATGATCAGGAGTAATGGTCCATGGCTTACGGCAGGAATCCGGTGTTGTAGTGGAGGAAAGCAGTCCGGTATGCTCAGGATTGATATCGCACTGTGCAGACTGGCAAGTATTATCCAGGCTAAAAGAGGCTGGTGTCTGAGCTAAAGGTAAAGGCCACTAGCAGTGGCTAACAATGACTAAATAGATAGTAGCTAATTAGCTGGTTAGCTGCTGATGGCTAGCCTCTGATGGAGGTTCTAGCTATAAGGTCTAAAAATAGCAGATCCGTATCACATTGGGTGAGGCGGGTTGCCGGAAGGTATATTTAATTTAAAAAATGGAAAAAGAGATTGAAATATATACAAAAAAAGTATATACATTTACAACGACAAACAACGTCTGCACTGCTACGCCATCTTGGACTGTTTTGTTGCTTCAATATATCCACATAATTTTCCTGCCTCATGATGCCATCTATTTTGTGAAGTGCACCAGTCCATCCTGCAGTAAAGCACCCCCACAACATGATGCTGCCATCCCGGTGCTTCAAGACTCCCCCTTTTCCCTCCAAACATAACGATCGTCATTATGGCCAAACAGTTCTATTTTTGTTTCATCAGACCAGAGGACATTTCTCCAAAAAGTACGATCTTTGTCCCCATGTGCAGTTGCAAACCGTAGTCTGGCTTTTTTATGGCGGTTTTGGAGCAGTGGCTTCTTCCATGCTGAGCGGCCTTTCAGGTTATGTCGATATAGGACTCGTTTTACTGTTGCGTACTATTGTTTGGTAGGCCTTGAAATACATCCACAGGTAAACCTCCATGACTGAAATTATGTCAATTAGCCTATCAGAAGCTTCTAAAGCCATGACATCATTTTATGAKATTTTACAGCTGTTTAAAGGCACAGTCAACTTAGTGTATGTAAACTTCTGACCCACTGGACTTGTGATACAGTGAATTATAAGTGAAACAATCTGTCTGTAAACAATTGTTGGAAAAATTACTTCCGTCATGCACAAAGTAGATGTCCTAACCGACTTGCCAAAACTATAGTTTGTTAACCAGAAATGTGTGGAGTGTTTGAAAAACAAGTTTTAATGACTCCAACCTAAGTCTATGTAAATTTCGACTTCAACTGTAAAAGTTATCCTGTACGAGCATATGTGCCGAATACATTACGATGTTACAGGTGTCAAGCTTATGGGCATGTGGCAGCAGTGTGTAGGATGTAGGGTCCAAGGTGTTATAAATGTGCAGAAGGGCATGAGACAAAGGAATATGTAGTATTGGGGAAAGTGGTGGAATGTGTTAATTGTAGGGGTGCKCATGGAGCGTGCGAGAGAGGCAGGTTGAGGTTTCCAGGGTTAGAGTAGTGCAGAAGTTGTCTTTTGCTGCGGCAGTGAAGAAAGTAGAGGAAGATGGGTTAAGGGGGAGGAGTGGTGAGAGTAGTTGAGATATACCAGTACAGAGGAATAGGAAAAAATGTGATATAAGTTTCAGTAAGATTGGAATTTTAGCATTTATAGCAATGGTTATCAGCTGTACTGCAGGGATGGAACGGAAGTCACAGAAAATTGAGGTTGTGGTGGCAGCTGCAGAGAGGTATTTGGGTGTGCAAGACTTGACATCAGAAGAGTTACAGGGTGTGTTAAGTGGTGATGTCCCATCCTTTCAGGATGATGGCATGAGGTAGCAATGAATACATTTAATTAGTGGAGTAGGGTGGTGTTAATAAAATTGTATATAATGTTGAAATGAGTGAGTGTAGTGTTAGATGGTAGGGTATTTATTRAGTGCATTTTTATTTTTCAATCAAAGTATAAGGGAGTTGTACTCCAGTCTAGTAGGTGGCGGTAATGCATCAAATTGGATGCCAACCACCGTTAATAGAAGAAGAAGTAAAGGTTGAGTAAGTTGTTTTTGAACATTGCAGGATGCATTATTTACCAACAACTGCTGCAAATCTACCAAAAACTACATCACATTTTGAAGTTTACTTTCCTTGCTTTGTCTATTTAAAGAATCTTGGATCTAGCAAAGAGGTTTTCTGGTTCGGAGTAGTGATGTGCAGTTCGTGAATGATTCATTCTTTTTGAATTACTCTTTTTACAGACTTGATAGTCATAATGAGTTTTTCAGAGTGACTCATTGATTTTAGGGGTTCGACGTACTGGCTGCAATGAATCCTACAGAAGGATTAACATGCGCACCTCATGCTCATCGTCTCTGGAGACGTGCTCTGACTACTGTCTATCATACACTACATGACCAAAGGTATGTGGAGACCTGCTCGTCAAACATCTCATTCCAAAACCATGGGCCTTAATATGGAGTTGGTCCCCCCTTTGCTGCTCTAACAGCCTCCACTCTTCTGGGAAGTCTTTCATTAGATGCTGGAACATTGCTGCAGGGACTTGCTTCCATTCAGCCACAAGAGCATTAGTGAGGTCGGGCACTGCTGTTGGGCTATTAGGCTTGGCTCGCAGTCGGCGTTTCAATTCATCCCAAAGCGTTTCAATGTGGTTGAGGTCAGGACTCTGTGCAGGCCAGTCAATTTCTTCCACATCGATCTCAACAAATCATTTCTATATGGACCTCGCTTTGTGCATAGGGGCATTGTCATGCTGAAACAGGAAAGGGCCTTCCCCAAACTATTGCCACAAAGTTGGAAGCACAGAATCATCTAGAATGTCATTGTATGCAGTAGCGTTAAGATTTCTCTTTAAGGGAACTAAGGGGCCTAGCACAAACCATGAAAAACAGCCCCAGACCATTATTCGTCCTCCACCAAACTTTACATTTGTCACTTAGCATTCGGGCAGGTAGCATTGTCCTGGCATCCACCAAACCCAGATTTGTTAGTCGGGCAGCCAGATGGTGAAGCGTGATTCATCTCCCTCACGGCAGTCAATTAATTGCATTCCGCCAAGAGTGTTCACAATCTAGTCCGGTTGCAGCCGCAACTAGACCTCATTTTAAAGGTATCAATAAATTATCTTATTTGTATGCCTAGCAATCACAAATGTACATTGTTTGTGCCAGTATGGGGTCCTGCGTTCTCTGGGAATACGGGAATCAAATTAACAAAATTAGTCGAAAGATTTGTTTTTTGACTGAATGAATTAAAAAGATCTGAGTCAGTAAAAATTGCCAAATTTCCCATCACTAGTTTAGAGTGCAGTATTTATTTAGCTTAGTTTGCTAGCAAGTTTCTCACACTGGCTTCAGCCACGGCCCAAGGGGGGAGCAGGCCTGCCAGGGCAAGTCTAGGGAGGTTGCCTAGGAACACGTGCCTTGGCACGGAGGCAACTTCAGTATATAGTGCAACAAGTTCCCATGATTCTACGCTAGATTCAGCTAAAATGGCTTTGAAAAAAARAAGATATCCGCTAACTGGAAGAAGAATCTAAAAACATAACTACATTATGATATTCACTTATAAACTATTTACATTTAATAAAAATGCAGGTACATTTGTGGATGAAAGTCCTACTTCTCCTTTAAGGTCGGTTTTAAAACAGAACGCATTAAATGTAAAGTGCCATTATGAGTTGGTTTACAGATCTGCTGCTGTGTCAACGGTTGAAACCTCCCTAAGTGGCAGCGCAGCATAACCATAGCTCCTCCCCCAATGCATTGCTCTCATTTAAAACAATTGATTTGGCTTCATAATTATATTGTTAAAATTTAGATTTTTTTTAATGTATGTGGCTGGGTCATAGGTAAGGGCATGTATTTCTCAAACTTGTTATCGATGAGAATTACTCCTAAGCGGCAATTTTTTTTGACCTTTCTCAGAATCATGAAATTTAATTTCAACCTGTATTCATAATGGAATAATGCCTGAGTGTAAGAAGAGTTATATACAGTATACAGTATATGCCTGGTTTTTGAGTGCTCCAACACCTGTTTACCATTTGTCCTTTTCCTGGTTAAGCCCTATCATTAGATTCCTGTCATTTTTGTTAAGCAGCCCTCCTACTTCTTTTGTTTGCTTAAGCGTGAAGGCCTATACCTGAATTCTATACAGAATATTTGCCTCTTGAGCCAAAAAGCTCCCCTAAATGGACAAAAACATTGTCAAATAATTACATAAGTACATAAGCAGAAGGTTGTATTGCAAACGTTTTGTAGCATTAAACTAAGGATTAATCATYCAGTCAAGCCAACAATCAAGTCAACATTTGAGGTAAACATTAACAACAAAACATCCATTTGTAGGAATTTGTCAAAGTAATTCACAAATGTTTAAAGGTTACAAACAGTCAGGATAGCTGTTGTAAGCTTATTAGATAAACACCAAAGACCTCTGTGTGAGCTATTTTTTCATGTTACCCTATTTCAATTGTTTGTGCGATTCAGTCCTCTGTTTCTGAAGAAAGTGTTGATGGCACTGCAGGATAACTCCGTCAAAAGCATTTATGGATAAGTCCCTAAAGACCAAGACATCCAGCACAAAGCCAGAGTTAAACCAGCAGAGTGCAGATTACAAAAGGCTGAAATGCGTACCATTAGCCGGCTTAACAGCATTGGAAAGAAGATTAGCTGGTTGCAGTAACACTGAACTGCTATCTATGTAAATGGGATCATCCTTATCATCCAGGTTTTTCTGCACGGAAAGAAGATTACGTTCAGGGACTGTGTCTTATATACATGTGCAGGTGTGTGTGGTTGTATGAGAGGACTTGTGTGTTGAGGAAATTACTTGACATCTTTCATTTGAGGGTGGGGCACTGTGATATCACTCTTAAGGCCTTATAAAAGTCCACTTAGTTCCCCAACAGGACATGCGATCAACCTTCGAGCTCCTGAGGTAGACACCAGGCAATTAACGCATTTTGAATTACTTTTTCTCCTTTTAATGGAATAGATCTTTGTAGTTATAAGACCTTGGTAGTGGGGAAACAAATTATATTAAAACAAATTGGTTATCAAATAAAATGAACACAATGAGGTCGAATGCTCGCCCCGTGGAGCTCCAGGAGGGATTCTACATCCCTATCGCGCTGGATACCAACAACATCACTTCACTCAGCCCCTTCCTGGTTCCTCAGGACCACCTGGCGGGCAGTGCTATCTTCTATGGCATGTCATTTTTCATGTTCTTTCTATTTGTTGCCGGCACTGCTATCAACGTCCTTACCATCGTGTGTACTATCCAGTTCAAGAAGCTGCGATCCCATCTCAACTACATTCTGGTGAACTTGGCAATAGCTAACCTGCTGGTGTCCATGTTTGGATCCTCCACCGCCAGCTTGTCCTTTGGCTACAGATACTTTATCATGGGATCGGTTGCATGCCAGATTGAGGGATTTACAGCTACTCTTGGCGGTAAGAAAAATATATAGACTACAAATACTACAACTATGAGCACAATTGCATCTGAACATCTTTTTTATTGTCTATTAATATACAAGCTTAATATGTACAATTTGAAATTAATGTATTGGTGTCACACATTTCTTTTCATTTAGTCATTTCACATCTATTTTGACAGTTTGTATGCTTCAATCCTTTGGTAAATTGATCATCTGTAGCAGTGCTTTAGCAATTCCTCATAGTAAAAAGGATATTCACATCTCCCTATAAACCATTAATGTATGTGCTTTTATTTTCTGTGTCATTGCAGGTATGGTGAGCTTATGGTCTCTCTCAGTAGTGGCGTTTGAAAGATGGTTGGTTATTTGTAAGCCAGTCGGTAACTTTCAATTCAAGAGCACACATGCAATAATTGGCTGTGCAATCACTTGGGTGTTTGGGTTGGCTGCCAGTCTTCCCCCTCTGTTTGGCTGGAGTAGGTCAGTGTCATTTTCACTCCTATCTCTCTGTCTCTTTCTCTCTCTGTGTGTACAAACACCTCACATACGCAAGTTCGCACACACACACACAAATAATTTTGGTTTGTACATGTGATACAACACTTGTGCAACACTGTTCCTGAATTTGAAGGTGAGGACTGTGATCCATTCTCTTCCCAGATACATTCCAGAAGGTCTCCAGTGCTCCTGTGGACCAGACTGGTACACCACAAACAACAAATACAACAATGAGTCCTATGTCATGTTCCTCTTCTTCTTCTGCTTCGGAGTCCCATTCAGTGTCATTGTTTTCTGCTATGCCCAGCTGCTCTTCATGATGAAGGCGGTATGTGCAAGTTACACATAGGAAGAGATTCTTTGAATTAGTTGCTACGTGATAACATGGGCATTGTTAATCACTGGGAAACAATACATAGAAAACAATGTAGTCACAGAAGTTTTTTTGGGCAAGTTTATTGTAATAAAGTAGCACATATTTAGTTACAATACAAGGATTAACATAACATATAATATGGTAATCTAAGTAATGACGAGTGGAATTAGCAAAATGTATACGAAAAAGCCTACATGAAAAAGGGTAAATGGTTCAAAGGAAAGGTAGGAAAATAAACATTTCAAAAACACTAACCACCATCTTAATGAATCAACCTAGCGACATTCTAGATTGAGAACATGCTTTCTTCTGCTTATTTTGGAATCTATCCATGTCATAGTGATTATTAGTGGAAGCCTTTGGGATGAGATACAGACATCAGTAGGCTGTTACTACAGCACTGGAATCATGCCCTCTTTAACTCCCCGCACAGGCTGCCGCGGCACAGGCAGACTCTGCCTCCACCCAGAAGGCAGAGAAGGAGGTCACCAAGATGGTGGTGGTGATGGTGGTGGGRTTCCTAGTGTGCTGGATGCCCTACGCCTCCTTTGCTGTCTGGGTTGTACAAAACCGCGGTGCACCCTTTGATCTCAGATTGGCCACCATACCTTCCTGTTTCTCCAAGGCCTCCACAGTCTACAACCCTCTCATTTATGTCTTCATGAATAAGCTGGTATGTTTATAGTTTTTAAGTGTCTTGTGGAAGAGTATTCACTGGAACAATTAACAGGTTGAATGGTTACCTTAATAKCGTAAATAATTTTTCCTTATTTAGTCACATGATCGTTTTCATATGATAATTTTCCCCATCAGTGATTGTCTTCCTCCTCACTTTCAGTTCCGCTCATGCATGATGAATTTGCTGGGATTGAAGTCCGGGGATGATGAGGAAGCATCATCAACATCCTCAGTCACTCAAGTGTCTTCTGCTGGTTAAAGAGGGCATCTCTATTTTTATTTTACTTGCTAAACTGTTGCTACTGTATGATCATTTGTATATTGTAAATAATATTGAATGTGCACTAAACAGGACGTTTTGTCCTTGAAGGTGTTGTCAAAAATATGTGGTATGATAATCTTATAAGAGTAGCTATAACAATTTAACTGCATTAAAGAGAGATGAGAATAAATGCACACAAAAAAAAGCTAATTTACTGGTTTGGGTGTTTGTGTCGCTATACTCACTTTAATTAGAGTGCATTATGATGCAATGCTTCAACGTGGTTCAAAACAAGACAATAAAACACAAAAGGTACATTTTCAATGTTTAAGTGGGCAAATACACTTTACATAGGTCTATAAGTTGGTAGCCAGAAAATTAGTATTACAATTTGGACTTCAGTAGCAGCACAGCAGTTCTAAATAGTTGCCAACAATCTTGAATTCATATATCATCATATACATCATATCATACAGTAAATAAAAAAAGGTGCTATCTAGAACCTTAAATGGATCTTCAGCTCTCCCCTAGGATAACCCTTTGAAGACCCCTTATTGGTTCCAGGTAGAACCCTTTTGGGTTCCATGTAGAACCCTTTCGACAGAGGGCTCTACATGGAACCCTAAAGGTGTATACCTGGAACCAAAAAGGGGTTTCCTATAGGGATAGCCAAAGAGACATTTTGGAACTCTTTTTTTTCTACGAATGTACTATATAATGCATAGTGTAATGTGACTATATTTATACACATTATATGTTCCACAATCCTACAATGTCAAATTTTTTCAGGGAGCATGTTTCACAATAGTGCACTAAGACTAAGACACAAGTGTTGAAAAATAAAAGGGTATTGATAGCAATTGTAATTTCCTGAAGCCTATTATTTACAATCATATGGCTTAGACTAGTAAGGCTACTTCTGAACTGAACTTAATGCTACATAGAACATGGAGATAAACAGGATTTATGGTGAGAAAACTGGGGAAGCCCATCGAACATATGTTGACAGTTTAACACAAATTTATTGGATTCTAATTATCTGTTTCACCAAAGTCTACAATCTCATTGGATTACATAACGAGTCCATGTTTGTGAACATTAGAAAAAGTTTAAGTTTAAACTTTTTCTTCGTCTCAAAATGTGCATCAGCCAATTCAAATCGTTGAAGTACAGTAGATGCACGTGATCAAACGTTACACGTTAGCTTTTCCCATTAGATAACCTGACACATTTAGCCCTATGCTAACCTGCACAGCTGGCCGTGATTATATCCCCGTGACAAATTCCATATGAGAAAATTATATTTGTTGATTTAGTTGGACGTGATCAAAGAGATGGAGGACCCTAGTGCCCAAAAACCTGTTTTAGCATGGGCGGCGCCATTGAGGACTTTCACCATGTTTTAAGTTGTCAACTGGGTGGGACTTCCAATAGGTTAAGGAAGGATAACATAATTCCATCCAGGTCACAAGGAGGGATCAGCCAATTAATTATATTTATGAGGAAACATTCTATAATTGCAGGTGGCAGCAAATCGCCAACCTTGGCTTTATACCTATTCAAACAACACACTCTAGGTGGCAGTGTGAACCCTTTCAGTTTGTTTGCCAACTCATAGAAGAAGTAAAAGAAGAAAACAGACTACTTCAAAATGGGGATGCTTCAGTGGCGCTGCCCATGCTCTCACAGAAGCCATAATGGGACAGATACAAAGATGCAATGTCGATCTAAGTCTGTAGATGTAATCCAACACTTGTTTATGAAAGCATCTTTAACAGAAGTCCAATGGCACATTCTGATAATCAAAGCAACTAGATCACGTGTGTTTGACTGACTGTTCAAATTACAGGAGGCTGCTGAGGGGAGGAAGGCTCATAATAATATTTTGATACCATTCCACTGATTCCACTCCAGCCAATACCACTAGCCCGTCCTCTCCAATTATAGTACCACCAACCTCATATGGTACCCCCTCGTTATTGCCACGGATTGTTCAAATCCCACCAAAATCTTGAAAATGTAGATTAAGAATACATTTAATAAGGAGCTGCATTTTGCATTATTTTCCATAGAATGCATAGACCCTCGTTGATTATCGCTTACATTTATTACGTAGACGTGTAGGCCGACACGTACATTTACAACATTTTATATGCATTATTATAATCATTCACTTGGTCACAAATGCGTTATTTGAATCGAGCATCGAGGACCAGCAGTGGACAGTGTTTTCCTCAACAGAATACTTGGCGCAGTTAAAGTGCACTGTTGTTTTGGAGTCAACCGCTCTAGACCTCGTTAATTTCTTTTCCGTAATAGCACATGAATGTGTGTGTGAAATGGATGAGTAAAAACATGGTCAGATATGTGAAAACGTGCATTTTTTTATTTTGTCTAACGTTAGTAGCTAGTAGCCTAGTCAAGGATGCATCATTCAATTATTTGCACTCTACACTTGAGACAGACCAAGTGGAACAAAAGTAAACGTTGAATTTGGAGGTTTAAAATATCTCTCTGGCATTTCCAGAAATGCCATTGGTTGGTGGATATAAAGTCTAAGATCTTTCATAGGCTGATGCAGAATTTGTTACAGGAATTATTCACTGCCACCTACTCAGATTAGCATAGGGCTGAATGTGCCAGGTTATGTAATGGGAACAGCTAACATGTAGCTTTTTATCACATGCAACTACATCAACAATTAAAATTTTTAAAATGTGCATTTTGAGATGGAGAAAGAGTTTTAATGTTCGCAAGTACGGACCCAACATGTTAAGGATTTAGTCTGTTGGTGAGATGTAACTGACACTATCCATGGTAGCAATGCACTGTGCACAAACTGGTTGAATCAACGTTGTTTTGTCAACGTATTGTGATGTGGAATCTACATAGAAAAAACATTGGATTCGAAAAAGGTAATCAACTTAAACTGTTGTTTTGAGGGTAAAATGTTAACCATAGGATTATGTCATCATGATAACCAAATTTAAATATAGACAAAGCTTGTATTCAATATGTTGAATTTGTTCCTTTTAAACAAAGTCACATCTTCAATGTTTTATCCACTATCAGAAGAATTAAAAAAACAATAAGCTGGACACCACCTACTACTGGAGATGCTACAGCTATTACCAATGTGCTATTGTGAGAATGATTTTTGAGCGACCTCCACTTAAAAACGAATTAGAATTACTGTTGCTATCGAAGTCATTCCAAAGGGTAGGTTTAGCAGAGCAAATGAAATGTGACCATACTCTATCATTCATGTATTATCAATTATGCTATTTAGAACTATATAGCATTTGCAAAGTCATCAACAGCTATTGTTTCAATTCAACCTCGGATTCAACTAAAATAGACAATACATAGGCCCAGGGTTTCAAGCACTGGTTGATTTCAAGTGTAATGATATTTAGTGATATTGAATTGTGTTTGGTTGTCGACACAACCAAAAATTAACATTTGAAGGAGATGTATCTTCTGCTTGGATAGTTCCATCTGTGCCACTCACTTAGTCTGACTTTAATTCGAGTTTGATATGTTGGATTCACATGTCCATCTCAACCAAAAATCAAGGTTAAAGAATAGGACTAAATCAAATCAAACTTTATTTAAAGTGCATTTAAAGTCTGATTTAATTTGATTTAGTTGGTTTTTGGTTGAGATGGAGACGTGAATCCAACATATAAATGATTAATTTGTGGACAAACTGGAATTAAAGCCACACGGTGACACAAATGGAACTATCCAAGCAGAAGAAAAATCTCCTTCAAGTGTTGAATTTTTGGGGGGGATCATATTACTCCAGTGCTAGCCTCCCTACACTGGCTTCCTGTTAAGGCAAGGGGTGATTTCAAGGTTTTACTGCTAACCTACAAAGCATTACATGGGCTTGCTCCTACCTATCTTTCCGATTTGGTCCTGCCGTACATACCTACACGTACGCTATGGTCACAAGACGCAGGCCTCCTAATTGTCCCTAGAATTTCTAAGCAAACAGCTGGAGGCAGGGCTTTCTCCTATAGAGCTCAATTTTTATGGAATGGTCTGCCTACCCATGTGAGAGACGCAGACTCGGTCTCAACCTTTAAGTCTTTACAGAAGACTCATCTCTTCAGTAGGTCATATGATTGAGTGTAGTCTGGCCCAGGAGTGTGAAGGTGAACGGAAAGGCTCTGGAGCAACGAACCGCCCTTGCTGTCTCTGCCTGGCCGGTTCCCCTCTCTCCACTGGGATTCTCTGCCTCTAACCCTATTACAGGGGCTGAGTCACTGGCTTACTGGTGCTCTTCCATGCCGTCCCTAGGAGGGGTGCGTCACTTGAGTGGGTTGAGTCGCTGACGTGGTCTTCCTGTCTGGGTTGGCGCCCCCCCTTGGGTTGTGCCGTGGCGGAGATCTTTTGCATACTCGGCCTTGTCTCAGGATGGTAAGTTTGGTTGAAGATATCCCTTAGTGGTGTGGGCTGTGCTTTGGCAAATGGGTGGGGTTATATCCTGCCTGTTTGGCCCTGTCCGGGGTATCATCGGATGGGCCACAGTATCTCCTGACCCCTCCTGTCTCAGCCTCCAGTATTTATGCTGCAGTAGTTTATGTGTCGGGGGGCTAGAGTCAGTCTGTTATATCTGGAGTATTTCTCCTGTCTTATCCGGTGTCTTGTGTGAATTTAAGTATGCTCTCTCTAATTCTCTCTTCCTCTCTTTCTTTCTTTCTTTCTTTCTTTCTTTCTTTCTTTCTTTCTTTCTTTCTTTCTTTCTTTCTTTCTTTCTTTCTTTCTTTCTCTCTCTCGGAGGACCTGAGCCCTAGGACCAAGCCTCAGGACTACCTGGCATGATGACTCCTTGCTGTCCCCAGTCCACCTGGCCTGCTGCTGCTCCATTTCAACTGTTCTGCCTGCGGCTATGGAACCCTGACCTGTCACCGGATGTGCTACCTGTCCCAGACCTGCTGTTTTCAACTCTCTAGAGACAGCAGGAGCGGTAGCGATGCTCTCAATGATCGGCTATGAAAAGCCAACTGACATTTACTCCTGAGTGTGCGACTTGTTGCACCCTCGACAACTACTGTGATTATTATTATTGACCATGGCTGTTCATTTATGAACATGTTGAACATCTTGGCCATGTTCTGTTATAATCTCCACCCGGCACAGCCAGAAGAGGACTTGCCACCCCTCATAGCCTGGGTTCCTCTCTAGGTTTCTTCCTAGGTTTTGGCCTTTCTAGGGAGTTTTTCCTAGCCACCGTGCTTCTACACCTGCATTGCTTGCTGTTTGGGTTTTAGGCTGGGTTTCTGTACAGCACTTTGAGATGTCAGCTGATGTAATAAGGCTATATAAATACATTTGATTTGATTTTGATTATTTTCACGTTCTGACCAGTGTCTTGTGTGTTTTACTTGTTTAGTGTTGTCAGACGTGAGCTGGGGGGCATTCTATGTTGTTGTGTCTAGTTTCTGTTTCTATGTTTGGCCTAATATGGTTCTCAATCAGAGGCAAGTGTTTTGTGTTGTCTCTGATTGGGAATCATATAATAGGTGGCTTGTTTTGTTTGGGTGTGGTGTTGTTTTCCTGTCTCTGTGTTTTTCTCGCACCAGCCAGGACTGATCGGTTTGCCACATTTTGTATTTTGTATTGTTGTAAGTGTTCACAGTTCTATATTAAATATGTTGGCACCAACTACGCTGCGTCTTGGTCCGACCCTGCTACACCTCCTCTTCAGACGAAGAGAGGAAGTCTGCCGTTACACAGATATTTGGATGTATTGACAACCAAACAAATTCTGTATCACTTTTAAATACAATAAATTGCCTATAACTTGTCAAAAGTTAACAGGGGTACGCACAATGCTGTCGGTACGCCTAATATACACCTGCAAAAAAATAAAGGGAACACTTAAACACACAATGTAACTCCAATCAACACACTTCTGTGAAATCAAACTGTCCACTTAGAAGCAACACTGATTACAATAATTTCACATGCTGTTGTGCAAATGGAATAGACAAAAGGTGGAAATTATAGGCAAATAGCAAGACACCCCCAATAAAGGAGTGGTCCTGCAGGTGGTGACCACAGACCACTTCTCAGTTCCTATGCTTCCTGGCGATGTTTTGGTCACTTTTGAATGCTGGCGGTGCTCTCACTCTAGTGGTAGCATGAGACGGAGTCTACAACCCACACAAGTGGCTCAGGTAGTGCAGCTCATCCAGGATGCACATCAATGCGAGCTGTGGCAAGAAGGTTTGCTGTGTCTGTCAGCGTAGTGTCCAGAGCATGAAGGCGCTACCAGGAGACAGGCCATACATCAGGAGACTGGAGGAGGCCGTAGGGCAACAACCCAGCAGCAGGACCGCTACCTCCGCCTTTGTGCAAAGAGGAGCAGGAGGAGCACTGCCAGAGCCCTGCAAAATTGACCTCCAGCAGGCCACAAATGTGCATGTGTCTGCTCAAACGTCAGAAACAGACTCCATGAGGGTGGTATGAGGCCTGACGCCTTACAGCCCAACACGTGCAGGACGTTTGGCATTTGCCAGAGAACACCAAGAGTGGAAAATTCGCCACTGGCGCCCTGTGCTCTTCACAGATGAAAGCAGGTTTCACATGCACATGTGACAAGACGTGACAAGTCTGGATACGCCTGGAAACTTCTGCGCCGCAACAGACTTCAGCAGACCGTTGCGGTGGGTCAGTCATGGTGTGGGGTGGCATTTCTTTGGGGGGCCGCACAGTGATTTTGTAGTCAGCACATTCAACTATGTAAAGAAAAAAGTATTTAATAAGAATGTTTCATTCATTCAGATCTAGGATGTGTTATTTTAGTGTTCCCTTTATTTTTTTGAGCAGTGTATATATATATATWTTTTTMTAAATCATTTACTAAATATAAAATTAAAATTAAAAAACATTTGTAAAAAAAAATACATTCACATTTTCAAACAGTCCATTTATATTTTCCAACAGGGCTATACATTTGGGTGAGGTTTTTTTCTTGCCTGAGTAGCCTCGTTTCACTACCAGCTCTACCAGCAGTACTACACTTGCATCTGTCAACAACACAAGTTGTTCTGGTTCCACGAGCACATACAATGCTAGCATCAGTAATTCTACATTTGTTGTTAGCCCAGCTAGCATGGACACTGACAGATGTGAATCTGATGCAGCCGAAGGGTTACTGCCCCCTTACCCGGGAAAGCACCAAACAACAGATAGAGACGTTGGACCATCGAAAGGGCGCAAATATGATGAGAACTACATTGATTTTAATTCACTTATAGTGGGAGTAGTTCCTTTCCTCAGCCACAGTGTGTTATATGTGCAAAAGTGCTATCTCACTCTTGTGCAGACATTTAGAAACAAAACACGCCAATTTGAAAAATAAGCCACAGGAGTTTTTTGAGCGAGAATTAAGATGACTTTCGAGTAGTAAGACATGTATAAAAGCAACAGATACCATTTATTAATAAGTCGGGGCTAGAAGCATCTTATATGGTGATCTACCGAGGGGTTAGGCCAGGCAAGCCCCATACTATTGTGGAGGACTTAATTCTTCTTGCTGCCGCGGATATGGCTGGGAAAATGCTGGGGGAAAAGGTCAAAGAAACTATACAGACAATGTCTTCATCAAACGATACTGTTTCACGACGCATCAGTGACATGGCAGGAGATATTTCAAAACAATTACTGCTTCACATACAAGCCAGTGAATTCTATGCGTTACAGCTGGATGAATCAACAGACGTGGCGGGCCTGGCACAGCTCCTGGTATATGTCCGTTACGTTTATGGGGGGTCAATTAAGGAAGACATCCTTTTCTGCAAACCACTGGAAACCAGGACAACAGGAGAGGCTATTTTTAAAGTACTGGACAGCTTTGTGACATCAAATGGACGTTGGTGGTCAAGATGTGTTGGTATCTGTACTGATGGCGCAAAAGCCATGACAGGGAGACATAGTGGAGTGGTAACGCGCGTGCAAGCAGTTGTTCCCGATGCCACTTGGGTACACTGCAGCATCCACCGAGAGGCTCTTGCTGCCAATGGAATGCCTGACAGCTTCAAAGACATTTTGGACATTACAGAGAAAATGGTTAACTTTGTTAAAGCAAGGCCCCTGAACTCTTGTGTATTTTCTGCAATATGCAATGTTATGGGCATCGGCCATGTAATGCTTTTACAACATACAGAAGTGCGCTGGTTATTAACCGTAAAAGCAAAAAGCCTTGGTTTCATGCATGTAAACATTAGAAGCCTCCTCCCTAAGTTTGTTTTATTCACTGCTTTAGCACACTCTGCCAACCCGGATGTCCTAGCCGTGTCTGAATCCTGGCTTAGGAAGGCCACCAAAAACCCTGATATTTCCATTCCTAACTATAACATTTTCCGACAGGATAGAACTGCCAAAGGGGGCAGAGTTGCAATCTACTGCAGAGATACCCTGCAGAGTTCTGTCATACTATCCAGGTCTGTGCCCAAACAATTTGAGCTTCTACTTTTAAAAATCCACATTTCCAGAAACAAGTCTCTCACCGTTGCCGCTTGCTATAGACCAACTTCTGCCCCAGCTGTGCCCTGGACACCATACGTGAATTGATTGCCCCCCGTCTATCGTCAGAGCTCGTACTGTTAAGTGACCTATACTGGGACATGCTTAACACCCCGGGCGTCCTACAATCTAAGCTAGATGCCCTCAATCTCAAACAATTTATCAATGAACCTACCAGGTACAACACGGGCATCCTCATAGACATCATCCTAACCAACCTGCCCTCCAAATACACCTCTGCTGTCTTCATCCAGGATCTCAGTGATCACTGCCTCATTGCCTGCATCCGTAATGGGTCTGCGGTCAAACGACCACCCCTCATCACTGTCAAACGCTCCCTAAAACACTTCAGCGAGCAGGCCTTTCTAATCCACCTGGCCCGGGTATTCTGGAAGGATATTGACCTCATTTCGTCAGTAGAGGATGCCTGGTTATTCTTTAAAAGTGCTTTCCTCAGGATCTTAAATAAGCATGCCCCATTCAAAAAATGTAGAACCAGGAACAGGTATAGCCCTTGGTTCACTCCAGACCTGACTGCCCTTGACCAGCACAAAAACATCCTGTGGCGTTCTGCATTAGCATCGAATAGCCCCCGCGTATGCAACTTTTCAGGGAAGTCAGGAACCAATATATACACAGTCAGTTAGGAAAGCAAAGGCTAGCTTTTTCAAACAGAAATTTGCATCCTGTAGCACACACTCCAAAATGTTATGGGACACTGTAAAGTTCATGGAGAATAAGAGCACCTTCTGCCAGATGCCCACTGCACTGAGGCTAGGAAACACCACCGATAAATCSACAATAATTGAGAATTTCAATAAGCATTTTTCTACGGCTGGCCATGATTTCCACCTGGCTACCCCTAAACCGGTCAACAGCCCTGCACCCCCCACAGCAACTTGCCAAAGRCTCCCCTATTTCTCCTTCACCCAAATCCAGATAGCCGATGTTCTGAAAGAGCTACAAAATCTGGACCCCTACAAATCAGCCGGGATAGATCATCTGGATCAAATTATCCGCCGCAATTGTTGCAACCCCTATTACTAGCCTGTTCAACCTCTCTTTTGTATCGTCTGAGATCCCKAAAAATTGGAAAGCTTCAAAGGGTGAGACACTCTAGACTCTGTTACAGACCTATATCTATCTTACCCTTCCTTTCTAAGGTCTTCGAAAGCCAAGTTAACATTCAGATCACTGATCATTTCGAATCCCATCGTACCTTCTCCGCTATGCAATCTGGTTTCCGAGCTGGTCATGGGTGCACCTCAGCCACGCTCAAGGTCCTAAACGATATCATAACCACCATCGATAAGAGACAATGCTGTGCCACCGTCTTCATCGACCTGGCCAAGGCTTTCGACTCTGTCAAGGCTTTCGAATCACCACAATCTTATCGGCAGACTCAACCGCCTTGGTTTCTCAAATGACTGCCTCGCCTAGTTCACCAACTACTTCTCAGACAGAGTTCAGTGTATCAAATCGGAGGGCCTGTTGTCCGGACCTCTGGCAGTCTCTATGGGGGTGCCACAGGGTTCAATTCTCTGACTCTTTTATCTGTATACATCAATAATTTTGCTCTTGCTGCTGGTGATTCTCTGATCCACCTCTACACAGACGACACGATTCTGTATACTTCTGGCCCTTCTTTGGACACTGTGTTAACTAACTTCCAGACGAGCTTCAATGCCGTACAACTCTCCTTCTGTGGCCTCCAACTACTCTTAAATGCAAGTCAAACTAAATGCATGCTCTTCAACCGATTGCTGCCCGCACCTGCCCGCCCTTCCAGCATCACTACTCTGGACGGTTCTGACTTAGGATATGTGGACAACCACAATTACCTAGGTGTCTGGTTATATTGTAAACTCTCCTTCCAGACTCACATTAAGCTTCTCCAATCCAAAATTAGATCTAGAATCGGCTTCCTATTTCGCAACAAAGCATTCTTCACTCATGCTGCCAAACATACCCTCGTAAATCTGACTATCCTACCGATCCTCAACTTCGGCGATGTCATTTACAAAATAGCCTCCAACACTCTACTCAGCAAATTGGATGCAGTCTATCACAGTGCCATCCGTTTTGTCACCAAAGCCCAATATATTCTACCCACCACTGCGACCTGTATGCTCTCGTTGGCTGGCCCTCGATACATATTTGTCGCCAAACCCACTGGCTCCAGGTCATCTATAAGTCTTTGCTAGGTAAAGCCCCACCTTATCTCAGCTCACTGGTCACCATAGCAGCACCCACCCATAGCACACGCTCCAGCAGGTATATTTCACTGGTCACCCCCAAAGCCAATTCCTACTTTGGCCGCCTTTCCTTCCAGTTCTCTGCTGCCAATGACTGGTACGAATTGCAAAAATCACTGATGCTGGAGACTTATATCTCCCTCTCTCACTTTAAGCCCCAGCTTTCAGAGCAGCTCACAGATCACTGCACCTGTACATAGCCCATCTGTAAATAGCCTGTCAAACTACCTCATCCCCATACTGTTTTTTTGTTGTTGCTCCTTTGCACCCCAGTATCTCTACTTGCACATTCATCTTCTGCACATCTATCACTCCAGTGTTTAATTGCTAAATTGTAATTATTTCGCCACTATGGCCTATTTATTGCCTTACCCTCCTTATCTTACCTCATTTACACACACTGTATATAGACTTTTCTATTGTGTTATTGACTGTTTGTTTGTTTATTCCATGTGTAACTCTGTGTTGTTGTTTGTGTCGCACTGCTTTGCTTTTTCTTGGCCAGGTCGCAGTTGTAAATGAGAACTTGTTCTCAACTGGCCTACCTGGTTAAGTAAAGGTGGAATATATATATATATTTTTTAAATCAAGGGGCAAAGTATTGACACGTTTTTTTGAATTGAGAGACGAGCTTAATGTTTTCTTTACGGACCATCATTTTCACTTGTCTGATGACGAGTTTCTCACACGACTGGCCTATCTGGGTGATGTTTTTTCTCTCCTGAATGATCTGAATCTAGGATTTCAGGGACTCTCCGCAACTATATTCAATGTGCGGGACAAAATTGAAGCTGTGGTTAAGCAGTTGGAGCTCTTCTCTGTCTGTATTAACAAGGACAAAACACAGGTCTTTCCATCATTGTATGAGTTTTTGTGTGCAAATGAACTCAAGCTTACGGACAATGTCAAATGTGATATAGCGAAGCACCTGAGTGAGTTTGGTGCACAATTACGCAGGTACTTTCCCGAAATGGATGACACCAACAACTGGATTCATTATCTCTTTCATGCCCTGCCTCCAGTCCACTTACCGATATCTGAACAAGAGAGCCTCATCGAAATTGCAACAAGCGGTTCTGTGAAAATGTAATTTAATCAGAAACCACTGCCAGATTTCTGGATTGGGCTGCGCTCGGAGTATCCTGCCTTGGCATATCGTGCTGTTAAGACACTGATGCCCTTTGCAACCACGTACCTATGTGAGAGTGGATTCTCGGCCCTCACTAGCATGAAAACTAAATGCAGGCACAGACTGAGCGTGGGAAATGATTTAAGACTGAGACTCTCTCCAATACAACACAACATTGCAGCATTATGTGCATCCTTTCAAGCACACCCTTCTCATTAACCTGTGGTGAGTTATACACAATTTTCGATGAACAAATAAAGTTTTATAAGTAAGATGGCTAATTGAAGTGCAAAATGATTGATTATTATTTGTGCAATGGTCCTTTAAGAGCTCTTTGTCACTTCCCACGAGCCAGGTTGTGACAAAAACTCACACTCATTCTTATGTTTAGTAAATGTATCGTATAGTGTGTGTGTGGCATGCTTACAATGATGGCAAAAACAAGATTTGAGAGTGTGCTGATCTTGGTGCTACAGGAGGTATGCAGCTGGAGGTTAAATGTTTGAAAGGGGTACAACAACCATACCTGCATGTACAAAATTATCTCAATTACCTCGCCACCAGTGCCTCCACACATTGACACATTGACTCTGTACCGGTACCCCCTGTATATTGCCCCGCTATTGTTATTCACTGCTGCTCTCTTAATTATTTGTTTTTCTTATCTTACTTTTTCCTGATCTTTTTTTATTTTTATTTTCTTAAAACTGCATCGTTGGTTAAAGGCTTGTAAGTAAGTATTCTCTGTACTGTATATACACAGTTGAAGTCGGAAGTTTACATACACCTTAGCCAAATACATTTAAACTCAGTTTTCACAATTCCTTTACTGAATCCTAGTAAAATGTCCCGGTTTTAGGTCAGTTAGAATCACCACTTTATTTTAAGAATGTGAAATGTGAGAATAATAGTAGAGAGAACAATTTATTTCAGCTTTTATTTCTTTCATCACATTCCCAGTGGGTCAGAAGTTCAAGTACATTCAATTAGTATTTGGTAGCATTTCCTTTAAATTGTTTAACTTGGGTCAAATGTTTCAGGTAGCCTTCCACAAGCTTCCCACAATAAGTTGGGTGAATTTTGTCCCATTCCTCCTGACAGAGCTGGTGTAACTGAGTCTGGTGTGTAGGCCTCCTTGCTCGCACACACTTTTCAGTTCTGCCCACAAATTTTCTATGGGATTGAGGTCAGGGCTTTGTGATGGCCATTCCAATACCTTGACCTTGTTGTCCTTAAGCCATTTTGCCACAACTTTGGAAGTACGCTTGGGGTCATTGTCCATTTGGAAGACCCATTTGCGAACAAGTTTTAACTTCTTGACTGATGTCTTGAGATGTTGCTTCAATATATCCACATCATTTTCCTACCTCATGATGCCATCTATTTTGTGAAGTGCACCAGTCCCTCCTGCAGCAACTTCACCCCCACAACATGATGCTGCCACCCCCGTGCTTCACGGTTGGGATGGTGTTCTTCGGCTTGCAAGCCTCCCCCTTTATCCTCCAAACATAACGATGGTTATTATGGCCAAACAGTTCTATTTTTATTTCATCAGACCAGAGGACATTTCTCCAAAAAGTACGATCTTTGTCCCCATGTGCAGTTGCAAACCGTAGTCTGGGTTTTTCATGGCAGTTTTGGAGCAGTGGCTTCCTCCTTGCTGAGCGGCCTTTCAGGTTATGTCGATATAGGACTCGTTTTACTGTGGAACTAGATACTTTGTACCAGTTTCCTCCAGCATCTTCACAAGGTCCTTTGCTATAAGTCGCTCTGGATAAGAGCGTCTGCTAAATGACTTAAATGTAAATGTATTGTTCTGGGATTGATTTGTACTTTTCGTACCAAAGTACGTTCATTTCTAGGAGACAGAACGCGTCTCCTTCCTGAGCAGTGTGACGGCTGCGTGGTCCCATGGTGTTTATACTTGCATACTATTGTTTGTACAGATGAACGTGGTACCTTCAGGCGTTTGGAAATTGCTCCCAAGGATGAACCAGACTTGTGGAGGTCTACAATTCTTTTTATGAGGTCTTGGCTGATTTCTTTGATTTTCCCATGATGTCAAGCAAAGAGGCACTGAGTTTGAAGGTAGGCCTTGAAATACATCTATAGGTACACCTCCAATTGACTCAAATGATGTCAATTAGCCTATCAGAAGCTTCTAATGCCACGACATCATTTTCCAAGCTGTTTAAAGGCACAGTCAACTTAGTGTATGTAAACTTCTGACCCACTGGAATTGTGATACAGTGAATTATAAGTGAAATAATCTGTCTGTAAACAAATGTTGGAAATATATATATATATACAAATATATATATAAATATTATATACTGTATATATATATATTAAATGTGAATCACATTTTATTTGGCGTACCCCCGACTGCGTTGCGCGTACCCCAGTTTGGGAATTCCTGCTGTAGAGGTTAACCGCTAGGCTGTCTGCCGCCCTAAACAGATAGCATTACCTGTTAAACCATTATCTTCATGCTTCCTTTACAGTAAAAAACTCTTGGTGTGGTCTGCACTTTAATTACTCTTAGCCCTTAATTACTTAATTAGTCCTTATCAGCTATCAGTCCTTAATTAAACATTTGCATGCAGCCACAGGTGTGTAGACTACAGTATAGATTTCAAGAGGCAAGAACATAGGATCATACATCCCTCATTAGGTATATATTGTTAAGGGATAAAATAGTCTATGTTTAGCCTAATAAATGAGGCTATTTAAATTCTATTTTGATGAAAGAAAAATAAACTTTTTTATTATTTAAGCTACTGCAGAATCTGTAAAAAAAAATGTATTACAAATAATAAATATATATATATATATATATATATATATATATATATATATATATATATATATATATATATATACCTTGATATAGATGGTTATGGATGATATTCCTTCCTTCCAGAACAACAACAACAACAAAACAACAACAACAACACAATGATTATAAATTATTAAATTATAAAATGAATAGTTATTCATAAATTAATATGCTAAATAAAACAATAACAACAAATTAGGCTATGACAGCAATAGTAATACCAGTAATAACACCAAAAGTAGGCTAAGTTATTATTATTAAAATAACAAAGTAATATGAAGGAAATTAAATCATGAAATAGTGTAAAATTTATTTTTTAAATTTAACTAGGCAAGTCAGTTAGGAACATGTTCTTATTCTTAATGACGGCCTAGGAACAGTGGGTTAACTGCCTTGTTCAGGGGCAGAACGACATATTTTTACCTTGTCGGTTCTGGAATTCGATCTTCTAACCTTTCGGTTACTAGTCCAACGCTCTAACCACTAGGCTACCTGCCACCCCAAATCAATTCAAGGCCACACAAATACAATTTGCAACTCTTGTATATATCACACAACTAACATAATTAAAAATAAATTCATTCACAGTATATTCCTGTACATTAGTCATTCAATACCAAAATCCCAATTTACACAAGAGCATTCTTTTCTTGAAGAAAATCAGAGTTCTGCTAGTGGTGAACTTTTACCAATCATGAATAGTTCAAAACTAGCGGAATTCTAGACTTACCCTTGAAGCAATGCAGCATTTTACAGAGGAGCACGATTAGGAGATTGCAGGTAGGCTTTATAAGAATGGGACTAGGCTACAATCAAAGCCAAGTTCCTTCAATTGAATGGTTCAGTTGTGCTATAGTCTAAAACATTTTGCGCATAAAAGGAGGATCATCTGTCAACCATCAAACAGTCAAACAGTCAAACAGTTAAGAATAGTGAAAATAGAACCAAAAGACAGCACATAAAACAAAACACTGAGGGAGACATAACACGTCAACAGACTGTTCTCGCACATCATCATGTTTGCTGGCTCCATCCTCCACTCTTCATGGAGATCTTCTCAAGGCTGTTAGTTAAACGTCACATTCAACAGCTGCCGGAAAAAGATACCAGGAGTTAAATAAAACCCTTAATTTAACCTTCAGGTTTACTACTGTCAGGGATTAAACTTGACTCCCTTCAGGTTTTTGGATAAACCCTGCTTCCCCAAAATGAACCTTCATTTAGGAGAGATTAACCGGTTTCTGACTGCACTACTGTCAACGCCAATTAGATGTTCCAACGTTAAGTCCTGCGGAACCCCACTTGTCCGAATAAGCTGCTTTAGTCAGAAGACAAATCCGTCTAACCCAGATATCAGATAACTGGCCCATTTGGCATGTTACATATAATAGGCCTAATAATGTTTAGGGTGGCATTCTATATCACTATACTGTACATTCAACAGTTTAACTACAAAAATGTACTTCTAAAGAGATATTGATTTTCATAAAGTCAGTGTTTCCGATGCATTTCAGATGCACTTTTGTCATCAGTTATCATTCATTGAAATATGATGGATATGAGGTATTGTCAATCTGTAGAGTGATAGAGTGATGGTGCTCCCCCCCAATGTGGAAAATAGCAGATGAAACGAAATAAAGCATCTGAGACAGCCAAAAATACTTTATTTTTATTTTTTAAACTTATCAACCATTCCAGCTCCAATAGGGCCTTGTGGGCCTACATGGCATGTTGGCATCTGGATTTCTCTCGACACTATTTTTCATGTTGAAGTGTAGTCAGTCATCATACATATTTCTCTTAGACAACTTTTAATTTTTTTAAGTTACACATTTAAAACCAATTACCCTAATGCCAGTCAACAGACCAATCTGGGCCTCAGTTACAGCAGCATGGCATTTAAATTACTTTTAACCTTCTCTGCCACCAAAGCCCTCTCAGACAAGATTATGGGCCTCTGAAATCCACCCTACTTAGTTGTTGGTGGTAATTAACAGTTAAGAAAAGACAGTCCAGCCCATGCCATGGCACAAATTATACCATGGCCCCAGTGCCAACCGTGCCCTAATTCCTCCAAGGCCATAATCCTTTCAAAAGACCCAAAGGATGGTATATAAACCCTAGGATATTTGAGAAGCACGGCTTGGACTTCAGCAGTCAACATCAGAAACTCCTGTTAAGCAGTCCAGGATGGCAGAGCTAGGAGTGTTTGCTGCCAGGCGGCACGACGATACAACGAGAGATTCAGGTTTCGCCTACACCAACAGCAATAACACCAAAGGTACAGTACATCTTGTTCAGTGTAGTGCCTGAGGGTGACATCATTTGGTAGAACTATTGAAAGAGCTTAATTCTGTATATTCCCCCAAAAGATTTGAGTTATTATAGATTTACAGAGAGTAATGGTGTCCTTTTTAAATTAAATTGATGTTGCTGAAGGTCTTTTGTTGCAGTGTAGTTCTCTCATACGTTATTTCACAAACAGCAGACATACCATTTGTAACTGGCATTAGCAGTACGCACAATGATACAACCAATACATTGAATAATTTGTGTCAGGACAGTGTTTTTCTTGGTCATAACTTTTGATGCACACATTCTGTTCAAAATGTTTGTTTACTGTCCTCATATGACCAGTGGTGGAAAAAGTACCCAATTGTCATACTTAAGTAAAAGTAAAGATATCTTAATTAAAAATGACTAAAGTAAAAGTGAAAGTCACCCAGTAAAATTCTACTTGAGTAAAAGTCTAAAAGTATTTGGTTTTAAATCTACTTAAGTATCAAAAGTAAATGTAATTGCTAAAATATACTTAAGTCTAAAAAGTAAAAGTATGGATCAATTATATTAAAACAAAACAGARGGCACGATTTTCTTGTTTTCAACATAGTCAGGGGCACACTCCAACACTCCCCTATAATTTACAAACTAAGCATTTGTGTTTAGTGTGTCCGCCAGATCAGAGGCAGTAGGGATGACCAGGGATGTTCTCTTGATAAGCGTGTGAATATGACAATTTTTCTGTCCTGCTAAGCATTCAAAATATAACGAGTACTTTTGGGTGTCAGGGAAAATGTATGGAGTAAAAAGTATATTATTTTCTTTGGGAATGTAGTGGAGTGAAAGTAAAAGTTGTACAGATAAAAGTACAGATACCCCAAAAAACAACTTAAGTAGTACTTTAAAGTATTTTTACTTAAGTACTTTACACCACTGCATATGACTATATCAATAAGTCAGGAATTTATATTACATTTTTATCTCTTCTTCTTTTGCAGTGTCACGTTCTGACCATAGTTCTTTTGTGTTTTCTTTGTTTTAGTGTTGGTCAGGACGTGAGCTGAGTGGGCATTCTATGTTGTGTGTCTAGTTTTCCCTTTTCTATGTTTGGCCTGATATGGTTCTCAATCAGAGGCAGGTGTTAGTCATTGTCTCTGATTGGGAACCATATTTAGGTAGCCTGTTTTGTTTTGGGTTTTGTGGGTGGCTGTCTTCTGTCTTCGTGTGTCTGCACCAGACAGAACTGTTTCGGGTTTTTCCACGTTTATTGTCTTTATTAAACATGATGAACACTAACCACGCTGTGCTCCTCCATATGACGAACGTTACATGCAGATCCTTTTGAGGGCCCCAACTACCACATTGCTCCAAGATGGGTGTACAATCTCTCAACACTTTGGATGATCTTTGTGGTCATTGCCTCAGTCTTCACCAATGGCCTGGTACTGGTGGCCACTGCAAAATTCAAGAAGCTCCAACACCCTCTGAACTGGATCTTGGTCAACCTTGCTATTGCTGACATTGGAGAAACACTTTTGGCAAGCACCATCAGCGTTTGCAACCAGATTTTTGGCTACTTCATTCTGGGACATCCAATGTGTGTCTTTGAGGGATACACTGTGTCTGTGTGTGGTAAGATACTCCTCAGTTTTACAAAGATTTGAATTGTATTTATTGTACCAGTAATATGTGGAAATTGTAGATTAATGTACAGAGAAATTGATCGACACAAAGTGCTCCCTATAGCCATTTCCTTGGTGCATGTTCTTACGGTGCTGTGTTTTCACATAGAATTAGTGTCTAACTTTCAGTACAACTGTTCCCCTGCACAGGTATTGCTGCTCTGTGGTCCCTGGCTGTCATCTCTTGGGAGAGATGGGTGGTGGTGTGCAAGCCCTTTGGAAATGTCAAGTTTGATGGCAAATGGGCCATGGGAGGCATTATCTTCTCCTGGGTCTGGGCTGCTTTCTGGTGTGCCCCCCCCATCTTTGGCTGGAGCAGGTGGGATTTTTGTCTCTTTTTATTTCACTGATGTGTGAAACTCCATTGTTCAAAATCTTTCTCCCTCCACCAGGTACTGGCCTCACGGCCTGAAGACTTCCTGCGGACCTGATGTGTTCGGAGGCAATGAGGATCCTGGAGTCAAGTCCTACATGATTACTCTCATGATTACATGCTGCTTCTTCCCGCTGTTCGTGATCATCTTCTGCTACATTTTCGTGTGGCTAGCCATTCGTGCTGTAAGTGATATTTTGAATATACTATACTGTAGCAAGCAACTATGTTGTTAAAAACAGTAATGGTCAAGTGTACCTTTTGAAAAGGCATATTAAAAGGTTTAAATCTAACCATTTGATATTCCTTCTGAATGACCACAGGTTGCTGCGCAGCAGAAAGACTCTGAGTCAACACAGAAGGCTGAGAAGGAAGTGTCCAGGATGGTTGTTGTCATGATTATAGCTTTCTGTGTATGTTGGGGACCTTATACCTGCTTTGCCTGCTTTTCTGCGGCTAACCCTGGGTATGCTTTCCACCCTCTGGCTGCTGCACTGCCTGCCTACTTTGCCAAGAGCGCCACCATCTACAATCCAGTTATCTATGTCTTCATGAACAAACAGGTAAGTGTGTTAGTCTGATAGCTACATGAACACTGAACAAAAATAGGCCCTAATATCTTGATTTCACACGCCTGGGAATACAGATATGCATCTGTTGGACACAGATACCTTTAAAAAAATGCAGGAGCGTGGATCAGAAAACCAGTCATTATCTGGTGTCCACCATTTGTGTCATGCAGCGCAACATATCTCCTTCGCATAGTTGATCGGGTTGTTGATTGTGGCCTGTGGAATGTTGTACCACTCCTCTTCAATGGCTTTGCGAAGTTACTGGATATTGTACATGTCGACAGGCACGCAGATAAACTTCCCTGAGGTTTCTGACAGTTTGTGCAGAAATTCTTTGGTTGTGCAAACCCACAGTTTCATCAGCTGTCGAGGTGGGTGTTCTCAGATGACCCTGCAGGTGAAGAAGCTGGATGTGGATGTCTTGGGCTGGCGTGGTTACATGAGGTRTGCGGTTGTGAGGCCAGTTGGACATACTGACAAATTCTCTAAAAGGAGGTTGGAGGTGGCTTATGGTAGAGAAATGYACGTTACATTCTCTGGCAACAGCTCTGTTGGACATTCCTGCAGTCAGAATGACAATTGCATGCTCCTTCAAAACTTGAGATATCTGTGGCATTGTGTTGTGTGAAAACTGCACATTTTAGTGGCCTTTTATTGTCTCGAGCACAAGGTGCACCTGTGTAATCATAATGCTGTTTAATCAGCTTCCAGATATGCCACACCTGTCAGGTGGATGGATAATTTTAGCAAAGGGTGAAATGCTCACTAACAGAGATGTAAACACATTTCTGCACAAAATGTAACAGAAATAAGCTTTTGTGGATATCGACAACATTTCTGGGATCTTTTATTTCAGAAACATGGGACCAACACTTTACATGTTACTTTTACATTTGGGTTAAGTATATTTTGACCCATCAATAATAAAGTGGTTAACAAAGGAATTACAGTATGTCTACCTAAATGTAGACGTACTGTACATTTTGAAGCTCTTTCCTCATGTTCCATTCTTATTCTTTCTCCACAGTTCCGTTCTTGCATCATGCAGCTCTTTGGCAAGGAGGAAGATGATGGCTCTGAAGTGTCTACATCAAAAACAGAGGTTTCCACTGTGGCACCTGCATAAACCCCAGACAATGGCGTACCTCTTGGAAACAAATCGTTCTATGGAGATTTTCAGAATGGGACTTRTTAAATGTACAGTACATCCTCCTGTGTTTCTTAAAGAAATCATTTCCCACAACTTTTCAGGAGATTATTAAGCTTTACCTCATACAGGTGCAATGTTTGTAAAATCATTACCCACAAAAACTAAATTGCTATGAACCACCCATTGGAGCTTTTTTAATCCATGGTCTTTGATTAAACAAGCAGAGTTGTGTGGTAATTAATATGCATACTATAGTTATTTGGTACATTATGGGAATATGTATATACTAKTACTATCAATGTCTGTCCAAGTGGCAATAAAATGTTGGCGTCTTGGAAGGCATTCCCTTCACTCTGCAGTTGCTAAACTAGACAGCATCACAGCTAAGGAAAACTGAAATTAACTGCCAATGGAAATCTGATAACTCAAAATGATGTGAACAATGTATGGTTTGAAAACCACTTAAAGTAATTTATGAGGTAAACATGTTCTAATCCTCTTGCAAAAAAAAAAWATATATAGTATTAAGAGAATTGTGTATACAATGTTTTTTTCTGATTGAAATAAATGTCATGCATGCAGCAAATGAAAATACCCTCTGGTCTCACTTTCAATTTTTATACACTGTTCATTCAATTTTTATTCACTGATACCTGTTATCAATGATTGTTTAAAGACAACTCACATGACACACCCAATATGAATTGTCTGGTAAAGCGGATAGGATAGAGATTCTCACAAATCAGGCTAAAGGCCGAAGTGATCTACTTTCTTCATTGTTTTGTATTTACATGAGGAAAAGAGAGAACAGAATGAAGTGAATTAAATCAATATCTGATTATCCCCTCAAAGAATACTTCCCTGTTTACTTTGTTATAGTAAAAACATTCATATTGTCAAAATGTGTTTTCTTTATTTACAAGTAACAAGAACAATTGTTAGGTCAACTATTTTCTCTAAGCATGAAGAGGATAAGGAATTTCACCTGAATGCTGAATTACGTGACACCAAAAGCACTTCTTATCCAAGAAGGATTAACCTTAAATTCAAACCTTGGCTTCAGTTCGACTGGCCGGCATAACTGAAGTTCTTTTTGGTGTGTGTGTGTTAGATCTTAATCTCGATGACGACATGGCTGGTATAAAACCCCACAGATTGGGGTACACCATCTTGTTGGTTGCTAACACCACAACAGGTGATCAGCAAGACAAGACAACAGAAGCCAACCACAAGAACAGAGAAAAAGCGACCAACAGGTAAAGGCTAAAACATAACTATGGCAACAAACAACTGGCAAGGCAAATATTTTAGAACAATTCGATGACTGAAATGGAAATAATATGTTGTCTTTATTTGTATATTCTTCAGATACTTTCTCAGAAATGGCAGAAAGCTGGGGAAGTGCTGCTTATGCAGCCAGGCGACAAAACCAAGAAACAACGAGAGAATCTTCCTTTACCTTCACCAACAGCAATAACACCAAAGGTGAGAGAGCAACTACATCTACCTTGATTGAAACTTACAATTCATATATTTTCTTTTCTTTAAATCATGAGGTTATGTTAACTGTATTTAGTAATATTTTTATGGAAGTTATATACAACATAGATGGTATAAGTAAAATTGCACTTTATACGTATAATTTATGTAATTTGCATTACTTTTGCATTTTAAATGATAATCTAAAAAGCATGTAGATCATCTAACCAGGCACCTGCACCTGTCATTTTCTCCTTCTTAGAAAAATACTTTTGTCTGTTTTATCTCAGATCCCTTTGAGGGCCCCAACTACCACATTGCTCCAAGATGGGTGTACAATCTCTCAACACTTTGGATGATCATAGTGGTCATCCTCTCAGTCTTCACCAATGGCCTGGTACTGGTGGCCACTGCAAAATTCAAGAAGCTCCAACACCCTCTCAACTGGATCTTGGTCAACCTTGCTATTGCTGACATTGGAGAAACACTTTTGGCAAGCACCATCAGCGTTTGCAACCAGTTTTTTGGCTACTTCATTCTGGGACATCCAATGTGTGTCTTTGAGGGATACACTGTCTCCACTTGCGGTAAGATGCAGTTTTACATGGACTATAATATTATCTAATATTTAACAAGAAAATTATAAATTGCTACACGGTGCTGAGAAAGAGTAATTGTCAGATGCTAGAACACCGTAGCATAGTGGCAGTAATCAGAATTTCTCTTTTGTCTAATTTACAGTATATGTATATATTATGCAGGTATTGCTGCTCTGTGGTCCCTGGCTGTCATCTCTTGGGAGAGATGGGTGGTGGTGTGCAAGCCCTTTGGAAGTGTCAAGTTTGATGCCAAATGGGCCATGGGAGGCATTATCTTCTCCTGGGTCTGGGCTGCTTTCTGGTGTGCCCCCCCCATCTTTGGCTGGAGCAGGTGTGGATTTCTATTCTTCTTTCACTGAGGATTCAAGTTCAAAAGATTCAATTATTTAACACATTTCTTTATCTTTCTCCCTCCACCAGGTACTGGCCTCACGGCCTGAAGACTTCCTGCGGACCTGATGTGTTCGGAGGCAATGAGGATCCTGGAGTCAAGTCCTACATGATTACTCTCATGATTACATGCTGCTTCTTCCCCCTGTTCGTGATCATCTTCTGCTACATTTTCGTGTGGCTAGCCATTCGTGCTGTAAGTGATATTTTGAATATACTATACTGTAGCAAGCAACTATGTTGTTAATAACAGTAATGGTCAAGTGTACCTTTGGAAAAGGCATATTAAAAGGGTTAAATCTAACCATTTGATATTCCTTCTGAATGACCACAGGTTGCTGCGCAGCAGAAAGACTCTGAGTCAACACAGAAGGCCGAGAAGGAAGTGTCCAGGATGGTTGTTGTCATGATTATAGCTTACTGTGTATGCTGGGGACCGTATACCTGCTTTGCCTGCTTTGCTGCGGCTAACCCTGGGTATGCTTTCCACCCTCTGGCTGCCGCAATTCCTGCCTACTTTGCCAAGAGCGCCACCATCTACAATCCAGTTATATATGTCTTCATGAACAAACAGGTAAGTCTTAACAGGATTCTCAGACACTGTTTTTTTATCTTACTGATTTCATGTAACAAAGCTCTAACAATACTAATTTGTCTAAATGTTTCACAATTGCCTTTCTTGTGAAGTAAAAAAATTTTATTTTAAAAAGCATCAGCTGACAATGTTTTCGCTCAATTTCGAGATAGACATATCATTTGAAAGTCTTATGTTTAATTATTCCTCTCTCTCCAGTTCCGTACTTGCATCATGCAGCTCTTTGGAAAGGCAGAAGATGATGGCACTGAAGTGTCTACATCAAAAACAGAGGTTTCCTCTGTGGCACCTGCATAAACCCCAGACAACATTGTACCTCTTGGAAACAAATCGTGAACGTTCTGAGGAGATTTTCCAAATGGGACTTTTCAAATGTACAGTACATCCTCTTGTTTTCTTTAACAAATATTCTCCCACAACTTTTCAGGAGATTATTAAGCTTTACCTCATACAGGTGCAATGTGTGTAAAAACGTTACCCACAAAACTAAATTGCTATGAACCACCCCTTGGAGCTTTTTTAATCCATGGTCTTCGATTAAACAAGCAGAGAGTTGTGTGGTAATTGATATGCATATTATAGCTATTTGAGTGGTACATTATGGGAATATGTATATACTACTACTATCAATGTCTGTCCAAGTGGCAAGAAAAAGTTGGCGTCTTGTAAGGCATTCCCTTCACTCTGCAGTGGCTAAACTAGACAGCATCACAGCTAAGGAAAACTGAAATTAACTGCCAATGGAAATCTGATCATCTCAAAATGATGTGAACAATGTATGGTTTGAAAACCCCTTACTTTTAAAGTAACTTATGAGGTAAACATTTTGTATCCCTCTTGCAAATAAAAAAACAAAAAAAMAATAATACTAGTAAATAGATAACTGTGTATACAATGTATTTAACAATGTTTTTTTTCTGATTAAAATACATTTCATGCATGCAGCAAAATGAAAATACCCTCTGGTCTCACTTTCTATGTTCATACACTGTTCATTCAATGTTTATTCACTGCACCTGTTATCAATGATTGTTTAAAGACCAAACTCACATGCCACACCCAAAATGAACTGTCTTGTAAAGCGGATAGGATAGAGGTTATCTCCTCAATCAGCCTAAAGGATCGAAGTGATCCACTTTCCTCATGATTGGTTTGTATTTACATGAGGTGTAATCCGTGTATATGGGAACCTCCCGCACCTCAGCTTCCTGGAGTGGACCAGCCACCACCGGCCTGAGAAGAGACACATGGAACGAGGGATTAATGCGAAAATCTGGGGGGAAGCTGTAATCTATAGCATACCTCGTTCAGTCTCCTCAGGACTTTAAATGGCCCCACAAACCGCGGACCCAGCTTCCGGCAGGGCAGGTGGAGGGGCAGGTTCTGGGTCGAGAGCCAGACCCTGTCCTCCGGTGCGAACACCAGGCCTTGCTGCGGTGACGGTCGGCGCTCGCTTTTTGCCACCTCACAGCCCGTTGTAGGTGTACATGGGCGGCGTCCCAGGTCTCCTCCGAGCGCTTGAACCATTCGTCCGCACTTCCTTTACCGTGGTGGGAGTCGGCCAATTACACACGGCTGAAATGCGGTCACTCTTCATCTCCACCCCTGACGTGGAAATGCGGTACCCTAAGAAGGAGACAGACTGTTAGAAGAACAGACATTTCTCAGCCTTGATATACAGATCATGCTCCAACAGTCGACCAAGCACCCTGCGCACCAGGGACACATGCTCGGCGCGTGTAGCAGAGTATATCAGAATGTCGTCGATATACACGACTACACCCTGCCCGTGCAGGTCCCGGAAAATCTCGTCAACAAAGGCCTGGAAGACTGATGGAGCATTCATCAACCCGTACGGCATGACGAGGTACTCATAGTGCCCTGAGGTGGTACTAAATGCCGTCTTCCACTCGTCCCACTCCCGGATACGCACCAGGTTGTATGCGCTCCTGAGATCCAATTTTGTGAAGAAGCGCGCCCCGTTCATTGACTCGATCACACTGGCGATGAGAGGCAGCGGGTAGCTGTACCTCACAGTGATCTGATTGATCCCTCGATAGTCAATACACATGGGCACAGACCCCCATCCTTCTTCTTCACAAAAAATAAACTCGAGGAGGCAGGTGAAGTGGAGGGCCGAATGTATCCCTGCCCCAGGGATTCGGAGACATATGTTTCCATAGCCACCGTCTCCTCCTGTGACAGAGGATACACGTGACTCCTGGGAAGTGCAGCGTCTACCAGGAGATTTATCGCACAATCTCCCCGTCGATGAGGTGGTAATTTAGTCGCCCTCTTCTTACAGAAGGCGAGAGCCAAATCGGCATATTCTGAGGGGATGCGCACGGTGGAGACCTGGTCTGGACTTTCCACCGTAGTCGCACCGATGGAAACACCCCACACACCTCCCTGAGCACTCTCGTGACCACCCCTTGAGAGCCCTCTGTTGCCACGAAATAGTGGGGTCATGACAGGCCAACCAGGGTAAGNCCCCGTCGATGAGGTGGTAATTTAGTCGCCCTCTTCTTACAGAAGGCGAGAGCCAAATCGGCATATTCTGAGGGGATGCGCACGGTGGAGACCTGGTCTGGACTTTCCACCGTAGTCGCACCGATGGAAACACCCCACACACCTCCCTGAGCACTCTCGTGACCACCCCTTGAGAGCCCTCTGTTGCCACGAAATAGTGGGGTCATGACAGGCCAACCAGGGTAAGCCCAGCACCACGGGAAATGCAGGAGAATCAATAAGGAAGAGACTGATTCTCTCCTTATGACCCTCCTGCGTAACCATGTCAAGTGGAGCGGTGGCCTCCCTAATCAGCCCTGACCCTAATGGTCGACTACCTAGGGCGTGCACAGGGAAGGGCATATCCACAGGAACAAGGGGAATCCCTAAACTATGAGCAAATGAACGGTCAATAAAATTCCCAGCTGCGCCTGAATCTACTAAATCAAATCAAATTTTATTTGTCACATACACATGGTTAGCAGATGTTAATGCGAGTYTAGCGAAATGCTTGTGCTTCTAGTTCCGACAATGCAGTAATAACCAACGAGTAATCTAACCTAACAATTCCACAACTACTACCTTATACACACAAGTGTAAAGGAATAAAGAATATGTACATAAAGACATATGAATGAGTGATGGTACAGAATGGCATAGGCAAGATGCAGTAGATGGTATAGAGTACACTATATACATATGAGATGAGTAATGTAAGGTATATAAACATAAAGTGGCATAGTTTAAAGTGGCTAGTGATACATGTATTACATAAAGATGGCAAGATGCAGTAGATGATATAGAGTACAGTATATACATATACATATGAGATGAGTAATGTAGGGTATGTAAACATTATATTAAGTGAAATTGTTTAAAGTGGCTAGTGATATATTTTTACATAGATTTCCATCAATTCCCATTATTAAAGTGGCTGGAGTTGAGTCAGTATGTTGCCAGCAGCCACTAAATGTTAGTGGTGGCTGTTTAACAGTCTGATGGCCTTGAGATAGAAGCTGTTTTTCAGTCTCTCGGTCCCTGCTTTGATGCACCTGTACTGACCTCGCCTTCTGGATGATAGCGGGGTGAACAGGCAGTGGCTCGGGTGGTTGTTGTCCTTGATGATCTTTATGGCCTTCCTGTGACGGTGGGTGGTGTAGGTGTCCTGGAGGGCAGGTAGTTTGCCCCCGGTGATGCGTTGTGCAGACCTCACTACCCTCTGGAGAGCCTTACGGTTGTGGGCGGAGCAGTTGCTTTACCAGGCGGTGATACAGTCCGACAGGATGCTCTCGATTGTGCATCTGTAGAAGTTTGTGACTGCTTTGGGTGACAAGCCGAATTTCTTCAGCCTCCTGAGATTGAAGAGGCGCTGCTGCGCCTTCTTCACAACYCTGTCTGTGTGGGTGGACCAATTCAGTTTGTCCGTGATGTGTACGCCGAGGAACTTAAAACTTACTACCCTCTCCACTACTGTCCCGTCGATGTGGATAGGGGGGTGCTCCCTCTGCTGTTTCCTGAAGTCCACAATCATCTCCTTTGTTTTGTTGACGTTGAGTGTGAGGTTATTTTCCTGACACCACACTCCGAGGGCCCTTACCTCCTCCCTGTAGGCCGTCTCGTCGTTGTTGGTATGCCTAACCACTGTAGTGTCGCCGCAAACTTGATGATTGAGTTGGAGGCGTGCATGGCCACGCAGTCGTGGGTGAACAGGAGTACGGAGAGGGCTCAGAACGCACCCTTGTGGGGCCCCAGTGTTGAGGATCAGCGGGTGTGAAGATGTTGTTACCTACCCTCACACCTGGGGGCGGCCCGTCAGGAAGTCCAGTACCCAGTTGCACAGGGCGGGGTCGGAGACCCAGGTCTCGAGCTGATGACGAGTTTGGAGAGGTACTATGGTGTTAATGCTGAGCTGTAGTCGATGAACAGCATCTCTACATAGGTATTCCTCTTGTCCAGATGGGGTTAGGGCAGTGTGCAGTGCGTGGTTGCGATTGCGTTGTCTGTGGACCTATTGGGTCGGTAAGCAAATTGGAGTGGGTCTAGGGTGTCAGGTAGGGTGGAGGTGATATGGTTCTTGACTAGTCTCTCAAAGCACTTCATGATGACGGAAGTGAGTGCTACGGGCGGTAGTCATTTTTCTCAGTTACCTTAGCTTTCTTGGGAACAGGACAATGGTGGCCCTCTTTGAAGGCATGTGGGAACAGCAGACTGGGATAAGGATTGATTGAATATGTCCTTAAACACACCAGCCAGCTGGTCTGCGCATGCTCTGAGACGCGGCTGGGAATGCCGTCTGGGCCTGCAGCCTTGCGAGGGTTACAACGTTTAAATGTTTTACTCACCTCGGAGAGCCGCAGGTTTTGGTAGCGGCGCGTGTCAGTGGCCAGCGTATTGTCCTCAAAGCGAGCAAAAAAATGATTTTGTCTGTCTGGGAGCAAGACATCCTGGTCCGCGACGGGGCTGGTTTTCTTTTTTGAATCTGTGATTGACTGTAGACCCTGCCAATACTCTTGTGTCTGAGCTGTTGAATTGCGACTCTACTTTGTCTCTATACTGGCACTTAGCTTGTTTGATTGCCTTGCGGAGGGAATAGCTACACTGTTTGTATTCGGTCATGTTTCCGGTCACCTTGCCCTGGTTAAAAGCAGTGGTTCGCGCTTTCAGATTCGCGCGAATGCTGCCATCAATCCACGGTTCTGGTTTGGGAATGTTTTAATCTTTGCTGTGGGTATTACGTCGTGATGCACTTTCATGAACTCGCTCACCGAATCAGTGTATTCGTCAATGATGTTGTTGTACGCAATGCGGAACATATCCAATCCACGTGATCGAAGCAGTCTTGAAGCTTGGAATCAGATTGGTCAGACCAGCGTTGACAAGACTGAGCGCGGAGACCTTCTTTGTTGGGGGGGGTTCCTGAGAACCCCCCCCAGCACCGACAGCAGTGTGCCCTCGCGGCCACAGATGGTGCAGGGAATGGCCCCTCCTCCGGTCGCCCTAAGTGCAGCACCTCCAGCTCCATGGGCGTCGGAGCGGAGGTGCTGGGGGATGGAACTGACAGGTTCCGATCCGGACGTCGCGGGCAGTCAGCAGGTTTGTCAGCCGGATTGACAGGTCCACCAGCTGGTCCAATGTGAGGGTGGTGTCTCGGCAGGCCAACTCCCGACGGACGTCCTCAGCGCAGACTTCACCTGTAGTGATCGATCAGGGCCTTGCCGTTCCATCCCGCGCTGGCAGCCAGGGTCCGGAAGTCCAAGGCGAAATCCTGCGCGCTCCTCGTCCCCTGCCTCAGGAGGAACAGACGTTCACCCTCCGCTCGACCTTTAGGCGGGTGGTCGAACACTGCCCGAAACGGCGGGTGAACTCTGCGTAATGGTCCAACGCCGCGTCTCCCTTACTCCATACGGAGTTGGCCCACTCCAGGGCTTTGCCTGAGAGGCAGGAGACGAGGGCGGACACACTCTCACGCCCCGAAGGAGCCGGGTGGACGGTCGCCAGGTAGAGCTCCAGCTGTAGTAGAAACCCCTGGCATCCGTCCCGTCATACTCCCTCGGGAGCGTGAGTCGAATCCCGCTGGGACCAGGTGAAAGAGGGGTGGATAGTGGGACCTGTTGTAGTGGGGCTAGTGGAGGCGCTGAAAAACCTCCTCCTCTCTCCCAACGATCTATAGTCTGCTGAACGTGCTCCTCCACTGCAACTGGGAGGGCTTCTGCTCCTGCTGACTCCATTCTTGAGGTGAGTGATTCTGTACTGCGTGTATATGGGAGGCGAAGTCAAGTGCAGGAGAGCGGAGTATAATAAACAGGCGCACTTTAATACCGGTTACCAAATGACAGCACAGAACGCATACAAGTGCCAAAAACACGGTCTAAAACAAAAGCCTGACAATCATCCACGTAACAAATAACAATCACTCACAAATACAACATGGGGAACAGAGGGTTAAATAATAAACAAGTGATTGGTGAGTGAAGCCAGGTGTGATAAGACAAAGACAGAACAAATGGAAAATMAAAAGTGGATCGGCCGGTGGCTAGAAAGCCGGTGACGTCGACCGCCCCCGAACGCCCGAACAAGGAGAGGGACTGACTTCGGCGGAAGTTGTGACATGAGGAAAAGCTAGAACATAGAATGAAGTAAATTAAATCAACGTCTGATTATCCCCTCAAAGTATACTTCCCTGTTGACTTTTTTATAGTAAAATAATTTTAATTGTCAAAATGCGTTTTCTTTATGTACAAGTAATTAGAATAATTTTAAAGTCAACTATTTACTTTTTTAAGCATGAAGAGGATAAGCAATTTCACCTGACTGCTGAGTAACATGACCCCAAAAGCACTTCTCATCCAAGAAGGATTAACCTTAAATTCAAACATTGGATTCAGTTCTTCCGGGTCAGCATAATTTAAGTTTGTGTGTGTGTGTGTGTCTGAACGATTAATCTTGATGACAACATGGCTGGTATAAAACCCCACAGATTGGGGTACACCATCTTGTTGGTTGCTAACACCACAACAGGTGAAGAGCAAGAAAAGACAAGAGAAGCCAAACCGCAAGATAGAGAAAAAGCGTCCAACAGGTAAAGGCAAAAAACACAACTGTGGTAACAAACAACTGGCAAGGCAAATATTTTAGAACAATTCAATGACTGAAATGGAAATAATATGTTGTCTTCTTGATTTGCATATTCTGCAGAGGATTGGAGAGGTGCTGCTTTTGCAGCCAGGCAACATAACCAAGAGACAATTAAATAATCTTCCTTCACCTACAACAACAGTGTCAGGACCCGGTGCGAGAAACAGTCACTAATAATCGTCAGAACCCAGAAGATGAGGCAGACACAGCAGTACTAGAGATGGTGGTTTAATTAAAGAACAAAATCTTCAGGCAAAGAAACTAAATCCACAATGTCCAAAAATAAAGCCAAGAGGCACAAAATGGAAATCCTCCAAAATACAAAAGAAACTCCACAAAGTGGTAAAAAACAGCAGGGAAAAACAAACCTCAAAAGACTACTCAAATAATACACAAGAACTAAACCAGAGAACCTCTGGAAAATCCAACAAGAGAAATATCTGTATAAAACAAGGCTTGGGCTGGGGCTGGGTGCTAACTTACAAACACTGAGCAAGGAACTGAGGAACACACAGGGTTTAAATACTAACAAGGGAATAACCTACAGGTGCAAACAATAATTAGAGCAAGAAAAACAAAAGGTACAAAAAAGGTGCAATGGGGACATCTAGTGACCAAAACCCGAACAGTCTTGGCCAAAACCTGACAAACAGCAATAAAACCAATAGTGGGAGAGGACGAGAAACTACAGTAATGGCCAAGTTAACCTTTTGAAAAGGCACTTCCTCTTGAACTTGCAGACGTGTTGCTGTGCGTTTTGTTGCCAACCTTACTTTGCTACCTGACAACTTTACGGTTTTTACTTTTTAATTACCGTTTCTATTTTTAGTTTTTCCCCCAACTTTTTTTTTCATTCGACTTTTTCACTCCGAACGCTTTATCTGAACATGGTTCGTCAGCACCTTCAACAGCCGAAGCTAAGTAGTAACATTAACATGATGCCTTCTAATTGCAGTCGCTGTACTCATAATATACAGGAGAACGATCGACTTATGGCGAGGATAGCTGTGCTGCAAGCCCAGCTTCAGACGCAATCGTTAGGCAAGGGTAATTTCAGTGTAGGAAAGGATGAAACAGCGTCTGTGCCACCAGTAAGTACAGATAGTTGTATAATTCCCCTCGCACAGTCCCCGCAGCCGGACAACTTTCTCATGGCTTCTGGAAGGAAATGCTGTAGGAATGCTCAACCGGTGTCGCTCATTCAGCCGACAGAAACTTTCACCCGGTTTTCCCCATTAAGCAGCGAGTCGGAGTCTGAGGCCGAGTCTTCTCTTGTCTCTACTCCTCCCGTTACGGGGTCTGAGACGCCGAAGCTTCCCACCATTAGCTCTGACAAATTGAAAACCCCAGTCATTGGCGACTCCATTACCCGCAGTATTAGACAGTTATCTTCTTGTCAATATGGGGGCGCTGTTTCCACTTTGGAAAAAATCGTGCCCAAATTAAACTGCCTCGTACTCTATTCTAGATCGTACAATATGCATATWARTATTACTATTGGATAGAAAACACTCTCAAGTTTCTAAAACTGTRMGAKTTATATCTGTGAGTAAAACAGAACTCATTTTGCAGCAAACTTCCAGATAGGAAGTGAAAAATCTGAAAACGATGCTCTGTTCCAGGGCCTGCCTATTCAATTGCCTAATATTTATCGATATGCATGCACTTCATACGCCTTCCACTAGATGTCAARAGGCAGTGGAAGGTGGAATGGGGTGTCTAGCTTGATCTGAGGTCGAACAAGAGCTCTTGGAATGACGTGTCCAGAATTTCTTCTCTACCTAGGCGCGGGAAGCACCTCCATATTGTCTTATGATAAGCATTCGGTATACACGGCTAATATCTCCGGCTCTGTTTTTATTTGATACATATTAGAAAAACATCATAAAGTAGGTTTTTTCAACCGAGTTTCATCAGTTTATTCAACGTTTAATGGGACTTTTGGAGTTTTCCGTTCTCTGCGTTGAGAGAAATTGGGAACGTCATCAACATTGGCTAGCCTTGTGGAGCGAATTCGACAGGAGAGAAGGACATTCTAAAACCAAACAACGATTTATTCTTGACCAAGGACTCCTTGTACAACTATTTGATGAAGCTCAGCAAAAATAAGAACAATTTATGATGTTATTTCGTATTTCTGTGTAATTGAGCCTATTATCCCCGTTTTGGCGGCGCCTGTCTCGCAATAACGTAAGCTGTTTGTTGTGGTAAAGTAATTTTTTTAAAATCTAACACGGCGGTTGCATTAAGAAACCAATGTATCTTATCATTTGCTGTCCAACATGTATTTTTTAGTAAAGTTATGATGGATTCTTTGGTCAGATTAAGTGAGTGTCCAAACTAGCTCCGGACATTCTGGTGAATCAATGCTACATATTCACAATGTATAACCACCGTTTGCAGCTCTAAATATGCACATTTTCGAACAAAACATAAGTGTATTGTATAACTGATGTTATAAGACCGTCATCTGATCAAGTGTTCAAGGTTAGTGATTAATTTTATATATTTTGCTGGTTTTTTGCGATCGCTACCTTTTGCTGAATAAATGCATTGTGTGTTTGGCTATTTGGGTAAGCTAATATAATGCTTATATGTTTTTCGCTGTAAAACAACATAAAAAAATCGAAATATTGGCTGGATTTCACAAGGTTTATCTTTCATTTGCTGTACACCATGTATTTTTCATATAATGTTTTATGAGGAGTATTTACAGTGGGAAACAAGTATTTGATAACTGCCGATTTTGCAGGTTTTCCTACTTACAAACATGTAGAGGTCTGTAATTCTATCATGGGTACACTTCAACATATAGACGAACGGAATCTAAAACAAAAATCCAGAAATTCACATTGTAATGATTTTTAAGTAATTAATTGCATTGTTATGCATGACATAAGTATTTGATACATCAGAAAAGCAGATCTTAATATTGGTACAAAACCTTTGTTTGCAATTACAGAGATCCATACGTTTCCTGTAGTTCTTGACCAGGTTGCACACACTGCAGCAGGGATTTTGGCCACTCTCCATACAGATCTTCTCCAGATCCTTCAGGTTTCGGGGCTGTCGCGGGGCTATACGGACTTTCAGCTCCTCCAAAGATTTTCTATTGGGTTCAGGTCTGGAGACTGGCTAGGCCACTCCAGGACCTTGAGATGCTTCTTACGCGCCACTCCTTAGTTGCCCTGGCTGTGTGTTTCGGGTCGTTGTCATCTGAAGACCAGCCACGACCCATCTTCAATGCTCTTACTGAGGGAAGGATGTTGCCAAGATTCGCGATACATGGCCCATCCATCTCCCTCAATACGTGCAGTCATCCTGTACCCTTTGCAGAAAAGCATCCCCAAGAATGAGTTTCACCTCCATGCTTCACGGTGGGATGTGTTCTTGGGGTTGTACTCATCCTTCTTCTTCCTCCAACACGGCGAGTGGAGTTTAGAACCAAAAATTCTATTTTTGTCTCATCGACCAATGACCTGCTCCATTCCCTCTCGGATCATCAGATGGTCATTGGCAAACTTCAGACGGGCCTGGACATGCGCTGCTTGAGCAGGGAGTTGGCCGTGCGCTGCAGGATTTTAATCCATGACGGTGTGTGTGTTACTAATGGTTTTCTTTGAGACTGTGGTCCAGCTCTCTTCAGGTCATTGACCAGGTCCTGCCGTGTAGTTCTGGCTGATAACTCACCTTCCTCATGATCATTGATGCCCACGAGGTGAGATCTTGCATGGAGCCCCAGACCGAGGGTGATTGACCGTCCATCTTGAACTTCTTCCATTTTCTAATAATTGCGCCAACAGTTGTTGCTTCTCAACCAAGCGCTTGCCTATTGTCCTGTAGCCCATCCCAGCCTGTTGCATGTCTACAATTTTTCCTGATGTCCTTATACAGCTCTCTGGTCTTGGCCATTGTGGAGAGGTTGAGTCTGTTTGATTGAGTGTGTGGACAGGTGTTTTTTATACAGGTACGAGTTCAAACAGGTGCAGTTAATACAGGTAATGAGTGGAGAACAGGAGGGCTTCTTAAAGAAAAACTAACAGGTCTGTGAGAGCCGAATTCTTACTGGGTTGGTAGGTGATCAAATACTTATGTCATGCATAAAATGCAATTAATTACTTAAAATCATACAATGTGATTTTCTGGATTTTTGTTTTAGATTCCGTCTTTTCACAGTTGAAGTGTACCTATGATAAAATTACAGACCTCTACATGCTTGTAGTCAGGAAACACTGCAAAATCGGCAGTGTATCAAATACTTGTTCTCCCCACTGTAGTATTTCACACGTTGCTCTCTGTAATTATTCTGGTGCTTGTGATTATTTTTGATGGTAGCTGAATGTAAAACTATGATTATACCTCAAATATGCACATTTTCGAAGAAAACATAAATTTATTGTATAACATGTTATAAGACTGTCATCTGATGAAGTTGTTTCTTGGTTAGTGACTAATATATCTCTATTTGGTCGGTTTTGTGATAGCTACCTATGCGGTAGAAAAGTTTGAAAATATGCGGTTGAGTCTTTGCATTGTGGTTAGCTAATAGAAATATACAATGTTTTCGCTGTAAAACATTTTAAAATCGGAAATGATGGCTGGATTCACACAGATGTTTATCTTTCATTTGCTGTATTGGACTTGTGATTTCATGAAAATTATATTATATGATATCCCTGTCGCGTTAGGCTAGGCTATGCTAGTCAGCTTTTTATTGAGGAGGATCCCGGATCCGGGAGAGAGAAGCGTAGAGCTTATGAACTAATCACTGATCATATCTTGTTGTGATTGGCTGACTGAAACATGGCTTAAGCCTGATGAATGTACTGTGTTAAATGAGCCTCCTCCTGGTTACACTAGTGACCATATCCCCGTGCATCCCGCAAAGGCGGAGGTGTTGCTAACATTTACGATAGCAAATTTCAATTTACAAAAATAAATAAATAATAATAATAATAATAAAATAAATAAAATTTAAAAAATGACGTTTTCGTCTTTTGAACTTCTAGTCATGAATCTATGCAGCCTACTCAATCACTTTTTATAGCTACTGTTTACAGGCCTCCTGGCCATATACAGCGTTCCTCACTGAGTTCCTGAATTCTATCGGACCTTGCAGTCATAGCAGAATATTCTAATTTTTGGTGATTTTAATATTCACATGGAAAAGTCACAGACCCACCCAAAAGGGTTTCGGAGCCATCATCGACTCAGTGGGTTTTGTCCAACATGTCTCTGGACCTACTCACTGCCACAGTCATACTCTGGACCTAGTTTTTCCCATGGAATAAATGTTGTAGATCTTAATGTTTTTCTCATAATCCTGGACTATCGGCACCAATTTTATTACGTTTGCAATCGCAACAAATAATCTGCTCAGACCCAACAAGAGCATCAAAGTCGTGTTAAATCAGTTAACCACCTAACTGAGGAACTCATTTAACCTTGCGCAATACCTAGATGCAGTCGCACCCATAAAATAAAAACATTTGTCATAAGAAACTAGCTCCCTGGTATACAGAAAATACCCGAGCTCTCTGAAGCAAGCTTCCAGAAAATTGGAACGGAAATGGCGTACTGTGCAGTAATCGAAGAGCCCACTGCTGCTCGATCATCCTATTTTTCCAACTTAATTGAGGAAAATAAGAACAATCCAAAATTTATTTTTGATACTGTCGCAGAGCTAACTAAAAAGCAGCATTCCCCAAGTGAGGATGGCTTTCACTTCAGCAGTAATAAATTCATGAACTTCTTTGAGAAAAGATCATGATCATTAGAAGCAAATTACGGACTCCTCTTTAAATCTGCGTATTCTCCAAAGCTCAGCTGTCCTGAGTCTGCACAACTCTGCCAGGACCTAGGATCAAGAGAGACACTTAAGTGTTTTAGTACTATATCTCTTGACGCAATGAGAAAAATCATATGGCCTCTACCTTCAAGCTGCATACTGGACCTATTCCAACTAACTACTGAAAGAGCTGCTTCCTGTGCTCGGCCCTCCTATGTTGAACATAATAAAGGCTCTCTATCCACCGGATGTGTACAAGCTCACTAAAAGTGGCAGTAATAAAGCCTCTCTTGAAAAAGCCAAACCTTGACCCAGAAATATAAAAAACTATCGGCCTATATCGAATCTCCCATTCCTCTCAAAAATTTTAGAAAAAGCTGTTGCACTGCAACTCACTGCTTCCTGAAGACAAACAATGTATACGAAATGCTTCAGTCTGGTTTTAGACCCCATCATAGCACTGAGACTGCACTTTGAAGTGGTAAATGACCTTTTAATGGCGTCAGACCGAGGCTCTGCATCTGTCCTCGTGCTACTAGACCTTAGTGCTGCCTTTGATACCATCGATCACCACATCTTTTGGAGAGATTGGAAACCCAAATTGGTCTACACGGACAAGTTCTGGCCTGGTTTAGATCTTATCTGTTGGAAAGATATCAGTTTGTCTCTGTGAATGGTTTGTCCTCTGACAAATCAACTGTCATTTCGGTTCCTCAAGGTTCCGTTTTAGAACCACTATTGTTTTCACTATATATTTACCTCTTGGGGATGTCATTCGAAAACATAATTTAACTTTCACTGCTATGCGGATACACACAGCTGTACATTTTCAATGAAACATGGTGAACCCCAAAATTGCCCTCGCTAGAAGCCTGTGTTTCAGACATAAGGAAGTGGATGGCTGAAAACTTTCTACTTTTAAACTCGGACAAAACAGAGATGCTTGTTCTAGGTCCCAAGAAACAAAGAGATCTTCTGTTGAAACTGACATTAATCTTGATGGTTGTAAAGTCGTCTCAAATAAAACTGTGAAGGACCTCGGCGTTACTCTGACCCTGATCTCTCTTTTGACGAACATATCAAGATTGTTTCAGGACAGCTTTTTTCATCTACGTAACATTGCAAAAATCAGAAACTTTCTGTCCAAAAATGATGCAGAAAAATTAATACATACTTGTTACTTCTAGGTTAGACTACTGCAATGCTCTACTTTCCGGCTACCCGGATAAAGCACAAATAACTTCAGTTAGTGCTAAATACGGCTGCTAGAATCCTGACTAGAACAAAAAATTTGATCATATTACTCCACTGCTAGCTTCCCTACACTGGCTTACTGTTAAGGCAAGGGCTGATTTCAAGGTTTTACTGTTAACCTACAAAGCGTTACATGGGCTTGCTCCTACCTATCTTTCCGGATTGGTCCTGCCGTACATACCTACACGTACGCTACGGTCACAAGAACGCAGGCCTCCTAATTGTCCTAGAATTTCTAAGCAAACAGCTGGAGGCAGGGCTTTCTCCTATAGAGCTCAATTTTATGGAATGGTCTGCCTACCCATGTGAGAGACGCAGACTTGGTCTCAACCTTTAAGTCTTTACTGAAGACTCATCTCTTCAGTAGGTCATATGATTGAGTGTAGTCTGGCCCAGGAGTGTGAAGGTGAACGGAAAGGCTCTGGAGCAACGAATCGCCCTTGCTGTCTCTGCCTGGCGGTTCCCCTCTCTCCACTGGGATTCTCTGCCTCTAACCCTATTACAGTGGCTGAATCACTGGCTTACTGGTGCTCTTTCATGCCATCCCTAGGAGGGTGCGTCACTTGAGTGGGTTGAGTCACTGACGTGATCTTCCTGTCTGGGTTGGCGCCCCCTTGGTTTGTGCCGTGGCGGAGATCTTTGTGGCTATACTCGGCCTCGTCGCAGGATGGTAAGTGGTGGTTGAAGATATCCCTCTAGTGTGGGGGGCTGTGCTTGGCAAAGTGTGGTGGGTTATATTCTTCCTTTTGGCCCTGTCCGGGGGTATCATCGGATGGGGCCACAGTGTTTCTGCCCTCCTGTCTCAGCCTCCAGTATTTATGCTGCAGTAGTTTATGTGTCGGGGGCTAGGGTCAGTTTTATATCTGGAGGACTTCTCCTGTCTTACCGTGTCCTGTTGTGAATTTAAAGTATGCTCTCTCTAATTCTCTCCTTCTCTCTCTTTCTCTCTCCGCGAGGACCTGAGCCCTAGAACCATGCCTCAGGACAACCTGACATGATGACTCCTTGCTGTCCCCAGTCCACCTGGCGTGCTGCTGCTCCAGTTTCAACTGTTCGCCTGCGGCTATGGAACCCTGACCTGTTCACCGGACGTGCTACCTGTCCCAGACTGCTGTTTTCAACTCTCTAAAGACCGCAGAGAGCGTAGAGATACTCTTAATGATGCTATGAAAAGCCAACTGACATTTACTTCCTGAGTGCCTGCACCCTCGACAACTACTGTGATTATTATTATTTGACCATGCTGGTCATTTATGAACATTTGAACATCTTGGCCATGTTGTGTTATAATCTCCACCCAGCACAGCCAGAAGAGGACTGGCCACCCCTCATAGCCTGGTTCCTCTCTAGGTTTCTTCCTAGGTTCTGGCCTTTCTATGGAGTTTTTCCTAGCCACCGTGCTTCTACACCTGCATTGCTTGCTGTTTGGGGTTTTAGGCTGGGTTTCTATACAGCACTTTGAGATATCAGCTGATGTACGAAGGGTTATATAAATAAATTTGATATTACAGGGTAAAATCGAACCCTTTAAAATTCCTTCCGAATGACCATACTGTAGGTTGCCATGCAGCAGAAAGACTGAGTCAACACAGAAAGCTCAGGAAGTGATGGTTGGATGGTTGTTGCCATGATTATAGCTTACTGTGTATGCTAGGGACCTTATACCTGCTGCCTGCAACCTGGACTCAGGGTATACGTAATATTTTAAATGAAAATCCGTGACACTCAAATGAGTATGATATGTTACATTTGGTATGGTATTTATTAATTTGTGGATGTACATCATCCATTTCATATGATATGTTACGAATTACAATTTGTACAAAATGTTAACAATTTGCAATACCTATGATATTAAGTTACAAATTCCAATTTCTTGTGTCTAATATTAGCTAGGTGGCTAGGTGGCTAATGTTAGCTGGGCTAGGAATTAGTGGTTAAAGGGAAATTTCACCTTGGCTCTTCCACAGCATATAGTCATTACTATATTAACAACATTATGTTTTGTCCTAAACATCAAAATTATCCAAACCACAAGCTGCGCATTTTCATTTCACTGTTAGAATCGGGAAGTTTTGACTTCTTGTGTTTTCGTCTGCTCATAGTGAACCACAAATTCCGGCATTCATAATGAATACAGCTACCGCCGGTAGGTAGATGGGGCGTGTCCACAAACTTGAGTGATGGTGTTGTTTACTTTGAAACGAACAACACGGTAATCTCAGAACTTATCCAGGCAAATTTGTTGGGGATCATTTGTTTTTCCCTAACGTTTGTCATCATGTCCATGTGGTGTTCTGTGCCTGGCTGTGTAAATTACAAACATGCACGAAAACAAGTTATCTTTCACCGTTCTACCTACCAGAGATCTACCCCGATGCCGCCAGTGGATTGCGGCTCTCAAGAATGATGCTTATGGTGACCAAAGACTATCAGAGGGATTTTCAGGGTGAACTGGAAATCCATTGACGACAGCTGAGAAGGGATGTGATACCATAGATTTATTCCTTCACAACAAAACAGAAGATTTTTGATTAGAGGTAATCTAACGTTAGCTAGCTTGCTAGCCTAGCTGGACTAGGTAAATTAGCTAGCTAATGTTTCAGTCCTGTAATGAACTCTGAAAACATTCAGCTAAATCATATAGCTAGCTATCATTTGGATACACACTGTCAATCCATTTCGCCTATGCCGTGGTAGTCACTGCTAGACTGGTAGCTATATTTGCACAGTAAATATGTTTGTTTATTCATTCTATCTTTTACTAACGTTAGCTAACGTAAGCTAGCAAATAAGAGTAGCTCAATCTGGTAGCCATCTATTCCACTGTTGTCTGGAAAACACATTCATCATTGCTACCAACTCTAAAAATAGAAACGTTGATATAGCTAACTCACTCTCTGTGTGTTGGTAGCAATGATGACTGTGTATAAATGGTCTATGAATGATTAGTTGGTTCTAAACTGGCTAGCAATCTTACTGCCAATGTAGTTACGCTAACTAGCTAACAGCAAGCTGACAATATTGAAATGTCTATGTTAGGTGTGCTAAGGAAGCCAGTCTAATAGAGATAAATATAATAGTGTGGTGGTTGAATTGTGTATTGTTGTGTATTTTGTTGTAGGTGGTACAGATTATGATTCCACCAGCATGTGCTTCCAACCCCTAGCTATGCACAAGGTACGTTGGCAAAACACAATACAAGCTGACAGCTAAGATAGCTCAATTTACATTAAGCATGGCATAAACATGAATTGGCTAATGTTTGCATGGGTTTGTGTTATTGGGATAGAGTTAGCCTGAGGACCACAGAATACCTTCCAGACCATGTTTTTTAAATGTATTATTATAAAAAAAATGTCTCACCTTTATTTAACCAGGTAGGCTAGTTGAGAACAAGTTCTCATTTGCAACTGCGACCTGGCCAAGATAAAGCAAAGCAGTTCGACACATATAACAACAACTGTCACGCCCTGACCTTAGAGAGCCGTTTTATTTCTCTATTTGGTTAGGTCAGGGTGTGATGTGGGGTGGGCATTCTATGTTTTGTGTTTCTATGTTTTGGCCGGGTATGGTTCTCAATCAGGGACAGCTGTCTATCGTTGTCTCTGATTGGGAATCATACTTAGGCAGCCTGTTTTGCCACCTTAGGTTGTGGGATGTTGTTTTTTGTTAGCTCTGTGAAGCCGTGACGTTCTGTAGGGAGAAGCTATGTCTCTAAAGAGAGAAGCTATGTCTCTATCCGGCCGTAGGCAGCTACTCTATCGTAAATACAGAATCTTATGCATTTTAAATTACCGCCCATTTGGAAAAGGAAAATGCAATAAATATTTACTCTGAGCTGCGCTTCAGTAGGTTGGTGGTAAATGAAAGGCCGTGTTGCCCAACAGAGTCCTTTGTCCTTTGAAGAATGTATCTGGTGGTAAATTGGATACGTTGTAGTAACGTCGTTGTGTGGTAGACGGGATACTCTGTCTGTTCTTCCCTAGCCCACGTTTGCAGCTGCTGTTGCTAACTCAACGGCTAGGAGGTATCACTTCTGTAGTGAATAAGAGTTCAAAGTTCATACCATTCGCAACCAAAGCTCACGTTGAGGATAGCTTRGTTCTGTAGTTATTATCTGAACCATTCTGACATCGGATCGTCATCCTAATGTACCCGGAACAGCAAGTTATTTGCCATTTTAACGCAGAGGCTGCAGGCCTCGCGTACTTGGAACAGGAGGTTACATTTTCGTCAAGGCTTTATATAGTGGAGGGAGAAGGGTGTGTTTTCATAGTTTTATAACTCATGTCTCTTCACAGGGGCGGGCCACTGATTGAGCAGAGCCCTAACCTTATGAAAACCCAAATCTCTCATTTGGAAGCTAAAATCACATTTAATCTTTTCACCAATAATTTTATATTCAAACATTTAAATTGCCCAACAATTCCATGTGAATCTGATAACTCTAATGTGTAGACTTTCCACTGTAGAGGTTATGTCATCCTATCATTGATGAGAATGTCTCAGATGACAACCGAACTGACATCCTATTCATTAAGTACCAACCCATATGTTCAACTGGTCGGATTACCAAAATAGAGGAAAAAGGGGGGGAGAGGTATTTATGACTGTCATAAACCTACCCCCAGGCCAACGTCATGACATTGGKGACGTAATTACAATATAGCAATTAAACACTGGAATGGTATAATGTGCAGAAGATGAATGTGCAAGTAGAGATACTGGGTGCAAAGGAGCAAGATAAATAAATAAATACAGTATGGGGATGAGGTAGATTGGATGGGCTATTTACAGATGAGCTATGTACAGGTGCAGTGATCTGTGAGCTGCTCTGACAGCTGGTGCTTAAAGCTAGTGAGGGAGGTAAGAGTCTTGTAGACATGTATTTGTGTTGTGTTTTGAGAATCTGCAGAGAGAAGAGTGAGGTGGTTTTGTCATTACTGTAGTCTTGATTTTATACCTTTCAGTTTCTGTTCCACAATCTTGGTGTGCTCCATAACCGCAAGGTGTGTCCGCTCCCTCATGCTTGTGTAGCGCTTTGGGTTATTTTTTAGCAGGGCACTGTGGAAGAACTCCAGATAACCTCAGTTTTACAAAGAGAAAATGTAAAAAGAGAAAAGGGGTAGACTAAATCGATTACACACTACATCCAAAATTAAATCTAGAATTGGCTTCCTATTTCGCAACAAAGCATCCTTCACTCATGCTGCCAAACATACCCTCGTAAAACTGACTATCCTACCGATCCTTTACTTCGGCAATGTCATTTACAAATCAGCCTCCAACTCTCTACTCAACAAATTATATACCCATATACTACCCACCACTGCGACCTGTATGTTCTCGTTGGCTGGCCCTCGCTACATATTCATCGCCAAACCCACTGGCTCCAGGTCATCTATAAGTCTCTGCTAGGTAAAGCCCCACCTTATCTCAGCTCACTGGTCACCATAGCAGCACCCACCTGTAGCACACGCTACAGGTGGTCACTGGTCACRCCCAAAGCCAATTCTTCCTTTGGCTGCCTCTCCTTCCAAATCACTGAAGCTGGAGACTTTAAGCATCAGGTGTCAGAGCAGCTTACCGATCACTGTACTAGACACAGTCAATCTGTAAATAGCACGCCCAACTACCTCATCCCCGTATTTGTCATGGCCGTCGTAGGGAGGACACCAAGGCGCAGCGTGGTAAGCGTACATTCTTCTTTATTTAAAGGATGAACACTGAACAAAACGAACAAAATAACAAAACGAACCGTGAAGCTAATATGGCTAGTGCAGACAGGCAACTAAACATAGAATAAGACCCCACAAAACCAAAAGGGAAAATGGCAACCTAAATATGATCCCCAATCAGAGACAATGATAAACAGCTGCCTCTGATTGGGAACCAATTCAGGCCACCATAGACATACATATGCCTAGACTTACCAACACCCCTAGACATACAAAAAACCCTAGACAATACAAAACAAGCATATCCACCCTCGTCACACCCTGACCTAACCAAAATAATAAAGAAAACATAGATAACTAAGGTCAGGGCGTGACAGTATTGTTATTTAAGTTGTTAATGAAGATAAGCCTCGGGCTGTTAATGGCTTGTTCCTTGTTGGAGAGCAATTCATGAGTAAGGATGTTTTTTTGGGAGACCCGTTTGCTGTAACGGAGATGGTGAGGAATGCATTGGAGGCAGTCAGAGTGGCCAGGACTGGTATGATGTTAATTTTATGTGTGTCAGAAGAGCAAAAGGAGTGTGCATTGTGCCTCTCAAAAATATATATGAAAGTGGTTTGCTATGATTTTCTGAATAGGGCACCGACAAAAGATGTTATCTCTAGCATCTCCTTATATACTGTGGTTTTGGTTTAGCCAGGACATAGTTGATGTTTAGCCAGGAGTAGTTGATGCACATAACTTGAACCACATGGTAGATGGAAAGAAGAAGGAAAGTCTATTGGTTTTACTGTCGTTTGATGAAGAGTTTCTCCAGACACATGTGCCTTCAGAAAGTATTCATACCCCTTGACTTAATCCACATTTTGTTGTTTTACAGCATGAATTCAAAATGGATTCAATATTTATTTTTTCTCACCCATCTACACACAATACTCTATAATGACAAAGTGAACACATGCTTTTAGAAATACAGAAATATCTKATTTACATAACTATTCACATCCCTGAGTTAGAATCACCTTTGGCAGTGATTACAGCTGTGAGTCTTTCTGGGTAAGTCTCTCTCTAAGAGCTTTGCACACCTGGATTGTACAATACTTGCAACATTATTCTTAAAAAAAATATTCAAGCTCTGTCAAGTTGGTTGTTGATCATTGTTAGACAGCCATTTTCAGCCCGGTGGGTGAATGGAGAAAAATAAGAATGTCTGTCGCTCTTGTTGTTTTTTGATGAATGGCAAATACCTACGCATGTGAAGCTTGGTTATATAAGATACGTGGTAAGAGCTTTCATCCCCAAACCACTGCAGTGTAAGAATTGTAAAGGATTAGGCCATGTTTCAAGTGTGTGCAGAAGGACAGAGTATACTGATGAATGGTGTGTAGAAGGACGACGATGTTGCAAAAGTGGTGTGGATCATGATCCCAAATTCCTGGAGTGCCCTGTAAGGGTGAAGGAGATTGAGGTGGCAAAAGTTACAGCGGTAAATCGAATCTCCTATGTGGAGGCACTGCATCACAGCGATAGCTGTGCAACTAGAGATCCTGGTTCGTGTCATAGCTGGACGCAACTGGGAGACCCATGGTGCGGCGCACAATTGGCCCAGCGCCGTCTGGGTTAGGGGAGGGTTTGGCTGGCAAGGATGTTCTTGTCCCATTGTGCTCTAGCGACTCCRGAGGTAGGCCCGGACGCAATGCACGCTGACACGGTCGCCAGGTGTATGGTGTTTCCTCTGACACATTGGTGTGGTTGGCTTCCGGGTTAAGTGGGCATTGTGTCAAGAAGCTGTGCGGCTTAGCTGGGTTGTGTTTCGGAGGATGCACAGCTCTCAACCTTCGCCTCTGCRGAGTCCGTATGGGAGTTGCAACGATGGGACAAGACTGTAACTACCAATTGGTTACCATGAAAAATGGGTAAAAAAAAAAATTCAAAGGTGAATTGTGTGGCATTCAAAGAAGTCTAAGAAACTGGACATTATTGTGGCTGCGGCAAAAATGTTTATGGGACTTAAGAATTTTAAGTCTGAAGACTTGCAAGGCGCCGGAAGACCTGCCTTTCCAGATTACCCTTGAGCCATTGTAGGGATCAGATCTGTTAGATTATTTAACATAAAAGTTTATTTATTTATTTTATTCAAACATTTTTTGTAGTTTTTTAGTAGTTTGTTCCGTTTTTGGGGAATCCTGTTTCCATCCCGCACAGTAGGTGGCGGGATACACATTCAATTGTGCGATCACCAATATACAATAGAAGTAGAAGAGGTCTGGGGAAGCATGGTGCTGCAGAAAGTTTTGTGGATTGAACTTTGTTATCCGGGGGTTCCCCAGGTAGCGAGGGGAATGGTGTCCCTTGAAAGAAAGAGATGTATGTTAGGGGAAGTACAATATTATCAAAAGGAGACATATTCTTGGAATAGAGCGGAGGAATCGAGGGGAAAAGAGAGGCAGAGGAGGTTGAAGAGAGAGAGGGAGGAAGCGGGTGATCTTGAATCGGTTAAAGATGTTGGGAAATCTTGTAGATGGTTTGTTAAAGAAGAATGGTAGAAAGTGTAACAGAGTGAGTTGTATGCCGGATCGAAGACAGGATGAGAAATGGAAGTGAGTGAGGGCAAATTATCGGAGGTGGTAGGTGTGGTAAAGTTCTCAGAGCCCGAGGCTTGCACCGAGGGTCAGGATAAAGATGAGTCCATCAAACAAATGGGGACGAGATGTGAATTGTTTTGCTCTCAAGAAAATTGTGCCATTGAAAGGAGTGATGACTGGGGTAGTGGTAAAAGTGAAAGTTTACCAACTGAAGGGGATTCCTTGTGTTTGTGATGCTCGTCGTTCGGTGCGACGCAGACAGGGTGGCGTAAGTGGTGAAACAGAAGAGTTGTTGTCTGTTCTTTTGTGTTTTGATGTTGAATCTTTGCCTGACAAAATTATGTTAGGATATTTAAGCCATCTCGTACAAGCTTTTGTGCCGAACACATTATGTTGTTGCAGGTGTCAAGCTTATGGGCATGTGGCAGTAGTGTGTAGGAGGGAGGATCCTAGGTGTGAGAAGTGTACAGAAGGGCATGAAACAAAGGAATGTGTAGCATTGGGGAAAGAAGCGTTATGCGTTAATCGTAAGGGTGCCCATGGGGCTGGGGATCAGAAATGTTCGGTGCGAGAGAGGCAGGTTAAGCTTTCCAGGGTTAGAGTAGTGCAGTAAGAGGCCACGGGGGAGGTTGAGGCGGACAAAAACTATGGTGAAGTGGGGTCCACGTCCCGCGCCAGAGCCGCCACCGCGGACAGACGCCCACCCAGACCCCCCCCTATAGGTTCAGGTTTTGCGGCCGGAGTCCGCACCTTTGGGGGGGGGGGGGATACTGTCACGTTCTGACCTTTATTTCCTTTGTTTTGTCTTTATTTAGTATGGTCAGGGCGTGAGTTGGGGTGGGCAGTCTATGTGTGTTTTTCTATGTTGGGGTTTTGTGTTCGGCCTGGTATGATTCTCAATCAGAGGCAGCTGTCAATCGTTGTCCTTGATTGAGAATCATACTTAGGTAGCCTGGGTTTCACTTTTGGTTTGTGGGTGTTTGTTTCCATGTCAGTGTTTGTCGCCACACGGTACTGTTTCGTTTGATCATCGTTTATTGTTTTTGTTCCTGTGTTCAGTTTTTGGGATTTATATTAAAGACATGAACACTTACCACGCTGCGCTTTGGTCCGATCCTTCTACCACCACAGACGATCGTTACAGATAGGCCAACAAGTGATATGTACTTCAGTAATATTGGATTTTTAGCGTATATAGCAATGGTTATCAACCATACTGCAGGGATGGAACTTAAATCGCAGAAAATGTAGGTTGTGGTGGCAGCTGCAGAAAATTATTTGGGTGTACAAGACTTGATGTCTGAAGCGTTACAGGGTGTGCTGAGTGGTGGTGTCCCATTCTTTCAGGCTGTTAGCCTGAGGTAGGACTAGATATATTTAAATAGTGGAGTAGGGTGTTGGGTTTTTAATGAGTGTAGGGTTAGATAGAGTATTTGTTGATATATTTCCTTTTTATTTAAAAAAAATAGTCTAGTAGGTGGCGGTAATGCAACTTTTCTTAGACCTAGCAAGATGGCGCCGACAGAGATGGTCGCCTCGCTTCAGGTCCTTAGGAAACTATGCAGTAATTCGTTTTTTAATGAATTATGTGGCAAAGAAGGGGGTCGAGTGATAAATGGCAGATATGTGAGAGCAGAACTAATAAACGGGCTCTGCCCGATCACTAAAATGGCCAACCCGATCAGAACTACAGATCACAAAATGGCCGACTGCCAAAACTACAAGTCCCAGAAGCAAGGGGAAACATCAGAAGGTGGAGCCGACACACAGATAAAGGGTCAAGAAAAACCAAGAAGAGGAAGAGAGGGCTGGAAGGATCTATGAACTGTAGAGAAAGAGACAATAGATATTGGCTGGATTTACCGTGTATGAGCTGGACTGTTTTGGATTTACCTGTTGGAGCTGGACCTACCGGGAACCCGATTCGTGTACCGAACCGTGCTATCCTTGACCTTGCCTACGACCTGGGTGGACCAGGACGGAGAAACAAACACACAGGTACTGTCCTGTTCGAAAGAACTCTCAATCTGGGGTAATTTGGTGACAGTTTCCCACTTAATTTGTGACAAACGCTCATAACCTTGAAGAGGTTTGCCACACGTGGTGGAGAAATGTGGSCAAATGGACTAACCATTCTGCTGGTTAGGTTAAACAAAAAATCACTCCAAAGAGGAGTCAAGTTTCTGACATTGTTAGCCCAGTAAATCTCAAGTGTTATTACATACAGCCGGGAAGAACTATTGGATATAAAAGCGACGTCAACTTACCAACATTACGACTAGGAATATGACATTCCCGAAGCGGATCCTTTGTTTGGAACTCCACCCTGGACATGGGATCTAATCCCAGAGGCCGACCCAAAACAATGCGGTCGCCGCAAGAGAGGCAAACTGAACGGCCTACTGATCAGACTTAGAAGGTGAGCACACCATCCACCGCTTCCGAGCATATTACTCGCCAATGTCCAATCTCTAGACAACAAGGTGGACGAAATTAGGGCACGAGTTGCCTTCCAGAAAGACATCAGAGATTGTAACATTCTCTGTTTCACGGAAACCTGGCTCACTCGGGATATGTTGTCAGAGTTGGTACAGCCACCTAGTTTCTTCATGCATCGCGCCAACAGAGACAAACATATTTCTGGTAAGAAGAAGGGCGGGGGTGTATGGCTTATGATTAACGACTCATGGTGTAATGACAACAACATACAGGAACTCATGTCCTTTTGTTCACCTGACCTAGAATTCCTTACAATCAAATGCCGACCGCATTATCTCCCAAGAGAATTCTCTTCGATTATAGTCACAGCCGTGTATATCCCCCTCAAGCAGATACTTCGACGGCACTGAAAGAACTTCACTGGACTCTATGTAAACTGGAAACCATATATCCTGAGGCTGCATTTATTGTGGCTGGGGTTTTAAAAAAAGCTAATCTGAGAACAAGGCTTCCTAAATTCTATCAGCATATCGAATGCGCGACACGAGCTGGTAGCATTCTGGAACATTGCTACTTTAACTTCCGTGATGCATACAAAGCCCTCCCCCGCCCTCCCTTCGGCAAATCTGACCATGACTCCATTTTGTTGCTCCCATCCTATATGCAGAAACTAAAACAGGAAACGCCCGTGCTCAGGTTTATCCAACGCTGTTCTGACCAATCGGATTCCACGCTTCAAGATTGCTTCGATCACGTGGACTGGGATATGTTCCGGGTAGCCTCAGACAACAACATTGACGTATACGCTGACTTGGTGAGCGAGTTAATTAGCAAGTGCATCAGAGATGTTGTACCCACTGTGACTATTAAAACCTTCCCAAACCAGAAACTGTGGATTGATGGCAGCAGTCGTGCAAAACTGAAAGTGCTAACCACTGCTTTTAATCATGGCAAGGTGACTGGAAATATGACCGAATACAAACAGTGTAGTTATTCCCTCCGCAAGGCAATCAAACAAGCAAAGCGTCAGTATAGAGACAAAGGAGAGTCACAAACATGAGACATATGTGGCAGGGTCTACAGTCAATTACGGATTACAAAAAGAAATCCAGCCCGGTTGCGGACATCAACGTCTTGCTCCCAGACAAATGAAACAACTTTACTCGCTTTGAGGACAATACAGTGCCACTAACACGGCCCGCTACCAAAGCCTATGGGCTCTCCTTCACCGTGGCCAACATGAGTAAAACATTTAAGCATGTTAACCCTCGCAAGACTGCCGGCCCTGACGGCATCCCTAGCCACGTCCTCAGAGCATGCGCAGACCAGCTGGCTGGTGTGTTTATGAACATATTCAATCAATCCCTATCCCAGTCTGCTGTCCCCACATGCTTCAAGATGGCCACCATTGTTCCTGTTCCCAAGAAAGCTAAGGTAACTGAACTAAATGACTATCGCCCCATAGCACTCACTTCTGTCATCATGAAGTGCTTTGAGTGACTAGTCAAGGATCAGATCACGTCCACCCACCTGATACCCTAGACCCACTCCAATTTGCTTACCGCCCCAATAGGTCCACAGACGACGCAATCGCTATCACACTGCACTATCCCATCTGGACAAGAGGAATACCTATGTAAGAATGCTGTTCATTGACTACAGCTCAAATTTTAACACCATAGTACCCTCCAAACTCGTCAATAAGCTCAAGACCCTGGGTCTCGACCCCGCCCTGTGCAACTGGGGACTGGACTTTCTGACGGGCCACCCCCAGGTGGTGAAGGTAGGAAACAATATCTCCACTTCACTGACCCTCAACACTGGGGCCCCACAAGGGTGCATTCTCAGCCCTCTCCTGTACTCCCTGTTCACCCACGACCGCGTGGCCATGCACGCCTCCAACTCAATCATCAAGTTTGCAGATGACACTACAGTGATAGGCTTGATTACCAACAACGACGAGACGACCTACAAGGAGGAGGTGAGGGCCCTCGGAGTGTGGTGTCAGAAAAATAACCTCTCACTCAACATCAACAAAACAAAGGAGATGATCGTGGACTTCAGGAAACAGCAGAGGGAGCACCCCCCCTTTCACATCGACGGGACAGTAGTGGAGAAGGTGGAAAGTTTTAAGTTCCTGGGCATACACATCACGGACAAACTGAATTGGTCCACCCACACAGACAGCGTGGTGAATAAGGCGCAACAGTGCCTCTTCAACCTCAGGAGGCAGAATAAATTTGGCTTGTCACATAAAACACTCACAAACTTTTACAGATGCACAATCGAGAGCATCCTGTCGGGCTGTATCACCACCCGGTACGGCAACTTCACCGCCGTCAACCGCAAGGCTCTCCAGAGGGTAGTGCGGTCTGCACAACGCATAACCGGGAGCAAACTACCTGCCCTCCAGGACACCTACAACACCCGATGTCACAGGAAGGCCAAAAAGATCATCAAGGACAACAACCACCCGAGCCACTTCCTGTTCACTCTGCTATCATCCAGAAGGCGAGGTCAGTACAGGTGCATCAAAGCTGGGACCGAGAGACTGAAAAACAGCTTCTATCTCAAGGCCATCAGACTGTTAAACAGCCTTCGCTAACATAGAGGCTGCTGGCAACATACAGACTCAAATCTCTGGCTACTTTAATAAATGGATTTAATAAAGGCATCACTAGTCACTTTAAATAACGCCACTTTAATAATGTTTACATATCCTACATTACTCATCTCATATGTATATACTGCATTCTATATCATCTACTGCATCTTGCCTATGCCGCACATCCATCGCTCATCCATATCTACATATTCTTATTCATCCCTTTACATTTGTGTGTATAAGGTAGTCGTTGTGAATTTGTTAGATTACTTGTTAGATATTACTGCACTGTCGGAACTAGAAGCATAAGCATTTCGCTACACTCGCATTAACATCTGCTAACCATGTGTATTTGACCAATAAAATGTGATTTGATTTGGATGCCAACTGCCGTTAAACCTCATCAAGAAGAAGAACAACATGGTGCTGCAATTGTGGTGGGATTCAGAGCTTCTGAGTAGTAGCTAGGATCAAGGTCTGTCACGCATGTCTCCTTTGCAGAGACAGTACAAATAGCTGATGCAGTGGATGCCCTGCAGCCTGAGAATGAAGGTGTTAAAGGAGGTTAATTTTGTTGTTTGTATTGCCCAAGGGATAGATTGTACTGGCCAAACGAAGAATAATAATACAAAAAAAACATTTCAGGGAATACTGACTAACTATGTTCCCCCTCACAAGGCCCCAGAGCCTGTGTAGGGATCTGGGTAAATTTTAGAAAAAGGCTAAGCATTTTTGTTTACGTTTTTTTAATATGAGTATGTTTTTCACCTACCCTACCCTACCTTTTTTTGCGATAAAGTTTCCCAGTTTTCACCCCAATCAGCAGGTGGCGGCAATACACCTCATAGGATGTAGTCTGCCATAAACCCCCACAGAAGAAGATGCAGAAGAAGCTGAAAAACAAGTTCGCATCGCAGACATTCGGTTTCAGGGCGCATAATCTGCAGCTGCATGCGTTTTTGTTTTTGCTGAGCTTTTATTTTGAAGAGCGTTAACCTGATGTAGTGATTTGACGTCAGATCCGCGCAATCCATCACCAACCACTCCACATGTGAAATCATGTCGAAGGCCAGAAGTGCGTAAATACATAAATGTTATTTGACTTTTATAGTTTAAACATTGAATCAACATTGTAGCTAGGTTGATGTGTAACTTATTTTATTGTTGTGGGTTTTGCAGAACAAAAGCGAGCGAAAGTACTTTTCCAAGGAAAACAAAAGGTATGTTTAGCTAGCCTGCTTGCTACTCAGAACGTTAGCTATATTGTAACGTTATAACTAACAATATGTTATTCATAGTCGAACAATTTGCAACAGATTATATTTTAGAACAGTGTGCTGCAAGCCATAATGTTGAATACAATATAATTTTGATTTCACTTGCGTCGCTGGTGAGTATAGTAGTAATACACAAGAGATGCTAATTGCGGCGAATAGCTAACGTTAGCCTGTTGTAACCACATTGGATACAACTGCCAGGCAGCTGACCCCATTTTGGCGAATACTGTACAACATGGATTGCTACAATTTAAGAAAACCTCAGTTTTTGACAAAAACATAGCAAATGACCTGAGAAAGGTCTCTGCAGCCCAATATAATACCTTTGTCCGACTCAGTGTGAAGTAGACGGGGCGGCTGGTAGCCGAGTGGACTAGGAACTGAAAAGGTTACAGGAACGAGTCCCCGAGCTGACAATGTAAAAAATCTGTCGTTCTGCCCCTGAACAAGGCATTTAACCCACTGTTCCTAGGCCGTCATTGAAAATTCGAATTTGTTCTTAACTGACTTGCCTAGTTAAATAAAGGTTAAATTTGTTTTGCACTGTACACATTTTGTATACTGTAACCAACTAGTTATAGCTTAACTAACTATAGTTTAGCTACTTATGTTATGTTAACGTCGGTGGCCATATCTCATTGGAGTTTTAATTTCAATTGGAGGGGAAAGATGGACAACAGACTCAAGGAGGGAAAATGCATTCAGAGCTGTCCATTGCACGCCATCCCAAAGAGTATGGAAAACCAGAAGAAATCCGGAAGAAAAGGGTGAACCATGATATACATGTATTTTTATTACTGTTAATTTATGTCATGACAATAGCACAATTCTTCTGGTTTGGCAATTGATTTATAGGTATTTAATTTGTGTTGCTCTCTTTGCCATGGTCAGCTTCAGGAGCTCCAAGAAAAGCAGAGGTTGTCAAGAGAACGGGAGCAGATGAAGAGGAGAAGTCTGGACAGTTTTCAGAGAGATATTCTAGAGCGACAAAGAGCGTTTGAGCAGAGGGTAATTTAACTATTGTAGGTTATAGAAAGAGCAGCTCTCCCAATGCTGTTTTTCTCATTAAATGAGAAAGCTTGTCATGAGTGTTTTTGTGTTCTCTTATTGCAGGAAACTGAGATGCAGAGTTTAGAGAAGCATGTCAATTTTGAAAATGAGAATTCAAGAAAGGCGTACTACAGGGAATTCAAAAAGGTAACTTTTCTTTATCGAGTCCAATTGTCTGTGAGTATGCACAGTAGCACGTGTGTAACAATTTGCAGTATTGCACTTGAGTGATACCCATTTATTTACATTACATTTCTATACCAGTAAGCTGATCTTTTAGAGAAGGGTACCTGTGTGTGGTGCTTATAATTTATATTATAACAATGTGTTGTATTCCCTGTTCTGTATAAAAGGTGGTTGAGGCCTCTGATGTGATTCTGGAGGTTCTGGATGCCCGTGACCCTCTTGGCTGCCGTTGTCCTCAGGTGGAGCAGGCTGTCATTCAGAGCGGCACTGACAAGAAAATAGTCCTAGTGCTTAACAAGATTGGTGAGTGTGTGAGAGATTCATTAATATGCATAGTTTTATACATTAGAAAGCATTGTGCCATATTATCTTTAACTGACAAACATGTCTTTCCACTGTACTCTTAGACCTGGTGTCCAAGGAGATTGTGGAGAAATGGATCAAGTATCTTCGCAATGAATTTCCCACTGTGGCTTTCAAAGCCTCAACGCAACAACAGAACAAGAATTTGGTGAGTCAGACTATTCAGAAGGGCATATGTAGAACATGGACAGGATAGTTTAATGAAATATATTTAAGTTACATAAAATATTTGTTTTACTGTCAAGCAATAAGGACCTATGTACTAGATGAAAACTGAATAAACTTTTTTCAGTTAGGATCTAGTAACTATACTTATGTTTTCTATTTGCAGAAGCGAAGCAATGTACCTGTTACCCAGGCCACCGCTGAGCTCCTAGGTAGCAGTGCCTGTGTGGGTGCGGAATGCTTGATGAAACTTTTGGGGAACTACTGCCGCAACCTGGACATTAAGACAGCCATCACTGTTGGTGTGGTTGGTGGGTACATTTTAAATGTACATTTTAGTCATTTAACAGACGCTGTTATCCAGAGCTTCTTCAAATCAAAATGTATTTGTCACATGCGCCGAATACAACCGTTGTAGACCTTACAATGAAATAATTACTTAAAAGCCCTTAACCAACAATGCAGATATAAGAAAATACCTGCCAAAAAGTAAGAGATAAGCATAACAAATCCTTAAAGAGCAGCAGTAAATAACAAATGCGGGGCTATATACAGCGGGTACCGGTACAGAGTCAATGTGCGGAGGCACCGGTATTGAGGTAATATGTACATGTAGGTAGTGTTATTAAAGTGACTATGCATAGATAATAAACAGTAGCAGCAGTGTAGAAGGGGGGGGGGGGGGAAATGCAAATAGTCTGGGTAGCCATTTGATTAGCTGTTCATGAGTCTTATGGCTTAGGGGTAGAAGCTGTTTAGAAGCCTCTTGGACCTAGACTTGGCGCTCCGGTACCACTTGCCGTGCGGTAGCAGAGAGAACAGTCTTTGACTAGGGTGGCTGGAGTCTTTGACAATGTTTTAGGGCCTTCTTCTGACCCTGCCTGGTATAGAGGTAGGAATCTTGGCCCCGGTGATGGAATCTTGGCCCCGGTGATGTACTGGGCCATACACACTACCCTKTGTAGTAGAGGTCGACCGATTAATTAGGGCCGATTTCAAGTTCTCATAACAATTGGTAATCTGCATTTTTGGACGCCGATTACATTGCATTCCACGGGGAAACTGCGTGGCAGGCTGACCACCTGTTATGCGAGTGCAGCAAGGAGCCAAGGTAGGTTGCTTGCTAGCATTAAACTTATCTTATTAAAAAACAATCAATCTTCACATAATCACTAGTTAACTACACATGGTTGATATTTATAGGTTAACTAGCTTGTCCTGCGTTGTATATAATCAATGCGGTGCCTGTTAATTTATCATCAAATCACAGCCTACTTCGCCAAGCGGGGGATGTTTTAACAAAAGCGCATTCGCAAAAAAAGCACAATCGTTGCACGAATGTACCTAACCATCAACATCAATGCCTTTCTTAAAATCAATACACAGAAGCTAATTTTTTTAACCTGCATATTTAGTTTAAATAAATAAATGTTAGCAGGCAATATTAACTAGGGAAATTGTCATTTCTCTTGCGTTCATTGCATGCAGAGTCAGGGTATATGCAACAGTTTGGGCCGCCTGGCTCGTTGCAAACTAATTTGCCAGAATTTTACATGATTATGACTTAACATTAAAGGTTGTGCAATGTAACCTCAATATTTAGACTTGGGGTTGCCGCCCGTTTCAATAAATACGGAACGGTTCCGTATTTCACTGAAAGAATAAACGTTTTGTTTTCGAAATGATAGTTTACGGATTTAACCATATTAATGACCAACGGCTCGTATTTCTGTGTTTATATTATAATTAAGTCTATGATTTGATAGAGCAGTCTGACTGAGCGGTGGTAGGCGGCAGCAGGCTCGTAAGCATTCAAACTTTACTGCGTTTTCCAGCTGCTCTTAGCAATGCTTGCTTCACAGCGCTGTTTATGATTTCAAGCCTATCAACTCCTGAGATTAGGCTGGCAATACTAAAGTGCCTATTAGAACATCCAATAGTCAAAGGTATATGAAATACAAATGGTATAGAGAGAGATGGTAGACTAGTCTTAATTCCTATAATAACTACAACCTAAAACTTCTTAACTGGGAATATTGAAGAACTGGGAATATGGAACCACCATCTTTCATATGTTCTGAGCAAGGAACTTAAACGTTCGCTTTTTTACACAGCACATATTGCACTGTTTTTGCTTTATTTAAACCAAATTGAACGTGTTCCATTATTTATTTGAGACTAAATAGATTTGATGTATTATTTTAAGTTAAAATAAGTATTCATTGTTCATTCAGTATTGTTGTAATTGTCATTATTACAAATATATATATAAAAATCGGCAGATTAATCTGTGTTTTTTTTTTTTTTGACCTCCAATAATCTGTATCGGTGTTGAAAAATGATAATCGGTCGACCTCTACTCTGTATTGCCTTGCGGTCGGAGGCCGAGCAGTTGCCATACCAGGCAGTGATGCAACCCATCACGATGCTCTCGATGGTGCAGCTGTAGAACCTTTTGAGGATCTGAGGACCCATGCCAAATATTTTCAGTCTCCTGAAGGGGAATAGGTTTTGTTCCCTCTTCACGACTGTCTTGGTGTGTTTGGACCATGTTTCTTTGTTGGTGATGTGGATGCCAAGGAACTTGAAGCTCTCAACCTGCTCCACTGCAGCCCCGTCGATGAGAATGGGGGCGTGTTCTTTTCCTGTAGTCCACAATCATCTCCTCTTCTTGATCACGTTGAGGGAGAGTTGTTGTCCTTGCTCCACACGGTCAGGTCTCTGACCTCCCTATAGGCTGTCTCATGGTTGTCGGTGATCAGGCCTACCACTGTTGTGTCATCAGCAAATTTAATGATGGTGTCGGAGTAGTGCTTGGRCGTGCAGTCATGAGTGAACAGGGAGTACAGGAGGGGACTGAGCATGCACCCCTGAGGGGCCCACGTGTTGAGGATCAGCGTGGCAGATGTGTTGTTATCTACCCTTACCACCTGGGGCCTGCCCATCAGGAAGTCCAGGATCCAGTTGCAGAGGGAGGTGTTTCGTCCCAGGGTCTTTAGCTTAGTGATGAGCTTTGAGGGCACTATGGTGTTGAATGCTGAGCTGTAGTCAATGAACAGCATTCTTACATAGGTGTTCCTTTTGTTCAGGTGTGAAAGGGCATTGTGGAGTGCGATATAGATTGCATCATCTGTGGATCTGTTGGTGCAGTATGCAAATTGGAGTGGGTCTAGGGTTTTTGGGATAATGGTGTTGTGAGCCATGACCAGCCTTTCAAAGCATTTCATGGCTACAGACGTGAGTGCTACGGGTCGGTAGTCATTTAGGCAGGCTAACTTCGTGTTCTTGGGCACAGGGACTATGGTGGTCTGCTTGAAACATGCTGGTATTACAGACTCAGACAGGGAGAGGTTTGAAATGTCAGTGAAGACACTTGCAAGTTGGTCAGCGCATGCTCGGAGTACACGTCCTGGTAATCCGTCTGTCCCTGCGGCCTTGTGAATGTTGACCTCTCTAAAGGTCTTACTCACATCGCCTGTGGAGAGCGTGATCATACAGTCCGGGAACAACTGACGCTCTCATGCATGTTTCGGTGTTACTTGCCTCGAAACGAGCATAGAAGTTATTTAGCTCGTCAGGTAGGCTCGTGTCACTGGGCAGCTCTCGGATGTGCTTTCCTTTGTAGTCTGTAATGGTTTGCAAGCCCTGCCACATCCGACGAGCGTCGGAGCCGGTGTAGTACGATTTGATTTTAGTCCTGTGTTGACGCTCTGCCTGTTTGATGGTTCATCAGAGGGCATAGCGGGATTTCTTATAAGCTTCCGGGTTAGAGTCCCGCTCCTTGAAAGCGGCAGTTCTGCCCTTTAGATCAGTGCGAATGTTGCCTGTAATCCATGGCTTCTGGTTGGGGTATGTATGTGCAGTCACTGGGGACGACGTCCTCGATGCACTTATTGATACAGAAGCAATTAGGGTTCAGTGCCTTGCTCAACTGCACTTAAAAAAAAATGTCTTCACCTAGTCGGCTTGGGGATTCGAACCAGCAAACTTTCACTTACTGGCACAACGCTCTTAACCACTAGGCTACCTGCTCAATCTTCACACAATTTCGAAGGATCATGGCCACGTCATTCCAGACTTTTCAAACTGGACAAATGTTTGAAGTTATGCAATATTTTGGATGGTTTTCTTTTTTTCAGGCTTTCCCAATGTTGGAAAGAGCAGTCTCATAAACAGTTTGAAGCGGGCACGTGCATGCAATGTTGGAGCCACACCTGGTGTAACCAAGTAAGTACAAAGCTTTTGGCTTTATTTATGTCTAGGCCTACATGTTCTTTCCTTGCTTGACTGACCTGTATGATGGCTTTTAGGTGCCTTCAGGAAATACACTTGGACAAGCACATCAAGCTTTTAGATTGTCCTGGCATTGTAATGGCAACCTCGACGACTGACGCGGCCATGATCCTTCGGAATTGTGTAAAGATTGAGCAGCTTGTAGACCCTCTACCTCCAGTCGAAGCCATCTTAAGACGCTGCAATAAGACACAGGTATCCAAAGATTATTTAACGGCATATTCACTGCAATGATGTGACAGATGTTACGTCCAAGTTTTCATATTATTTKATTTCATTTCTCAATAGATCATGGAACACTATGGTGTTCCAGACTTCCACACAGCTCTCGAGTTCCTGGCTTTGTTGGCACAGCGACAGGGCAAGTTGAGGAAGGGAGGAGTGCCTGATAATGACAAGGCAGCAAAGAGTGTCCTAATGGACTGGACAGGGTGGGTGCAAACTGCAAAAACATTTATTACATCTGAGGTTTTCACAGAAACACCGTCCCTACCTAATAAAGTCCCATTATTCTGTTTAATTTGCGGTCATGTAGGGGTAGGATCAGCTACTTTACACACCCTCCGGAGACGCACACTCTTCCCACTCATATCAGTGCTGAGATTGTGGCAGAGATGGGCAAAGCTTTCGACTGGGAGGTACTTGAGAAGGGAAACCAGGAAGTGCTAGCTGGTAGGATACACGCACACATTTGACAGTTACCTAGTAATTGAAAAGTATGTTGGGATAAAAAGTGTATGTGCTAAATGTTTTTCTTGTAGTGTCGTCTTGCACTGATGTCCAAATGGGTTTCTGCATGGCAACTGCTGGGATGACTCAGGGTGGTCAAGAAGAACCACCTTGTGAAATGGAAGGTGGAGCTTTAGATGAGGTTGAGTCCAAGGATGAAACTGAATCCATGGATGATGATGATGATCAGGACCCTGAGGTATTGCAGTTCTTTTACTTGACAAGTTAAATGGATTCTGTGGTACTTTTTAGACGTTTTCAGTTCTTAACTCTTGTGTGGTGGTCATGTTTTTGTTATTCACCTAATGTTCGCGGGTCTGGTGGACTCACTACATTATTGGATTTTTAAAACAATGCTGTAATCATTTATGTAAAAATACTTAGATGTTGACTTATCAATTACAAGCAATATAGACAGCATACATGGTTAATATTTGCCATTTACTTCTGCTAGATCACATTTATCAATAAAAGCGCAATTKATTTTTTTGTTATTGATCAAATGTTATTTTTTGTAAACAAATCAATTATAATCAAGACATGGGTAGAAAAATCATGTTTATCTTGAACAATTATAAATGAAACAAGGTTTTCATCACTTGATGTTTATTGGTTTGACCTGATCAATTTGGAAGGACAAATTTTACATACTGTATATTATGGAAATGATAATTGAACCCCATTGAACACACATTAAGGCCAGTCTACTTCTTGCACTTGATGCATGTGTACTGTGTCTTCCTGTCCTTCTTGGGTCCACACACATCACAGCGCTTCTTCTTGTTGCTACCAGCTGCAACCTAGAATGATGAAAACACTTAGTTCAGGAATTTTACTAACATCTCACACACTCACTCACATACATAGTTACAGCAGGCCAAGGTAGGAGAGTCAGACACACACATTCAACAACATCACTCACACTTACTTCCGGTATTGGCTTTGTTGGTTTTGCGAGACGGGCTGATGGGTGACAAGCATCCTCCTCCTGAATCCCCCTCAAGATGGCTGCATAAGCTGGTGTCCTTGGGATCTGCTGCCGCCTCTGGAGTTGTGGTCTTACCAATGCCTTGCCCAGCTCCTCTAGAAAGAGCCTTCTCCTCTGGAGCTTCCCTCTGTTCCAATCTGGGTTCAACGCCATCCAGATGACAAACGCGTTCTACGCCAAGATGTTGAAGAATATCACAGCTGTAGCCAGTCACCAGACCAGCTTGTCTAAATTGTCCTRCCCTCCTTTGTAATCCGTGATGATTTGTGGTTTTTTATGTTCCTGGCCACAGATTCTCCCATCTCTATGCAGCATACTCATGAGTACCACCTTTTTGCCTGCCTTTGGTACGTAGGAGACTAGGGACGTGTCGGCCATGAACACAAACTTAAAGGAATTGATAGGCCTGTTCTGTGTATTCAACAGCTGAGGTGGGAGCTTTGGCTTGTTTTTTTTCGTACTCTTCCTACCATCGTCAGGTGCTCCTGTCCCAGCTTGTGCGAAGTAATAAAAAAAAAAACGTTTAAGTTCGCGAATGTGATGTTGTGGTCGCAGAGTCCCTGTCAAGTTCAGGACAACCTGCATCCCCTGATTCTTCTCAGGCGCTCCTCCGTCTGGCTTCCTTGTTTACACTTGCATGTTCCACGCATATGATGAAGCAGCATCACAGGCTACCCGGATCTTGATTCCATATTTTGTGGGTTTATACAGTATGTATTGCCTGAAGGGGCAGCGGCCCCTAAATGGCATAAGCTGTTCATCAACAGTAACGTTGGGCCCAGGGTTGTAAAACAGGGGAAGGTGGTCCACTCACTTGTCCCACACTGACCTGATTGCAGCTAGCTTGTCTCTCTGCCACCGAGCTGGTCTGGTGTCTCGGATAATAATCGGATAATCCTGGAAATAATGTGGACGTTTTCCAGAGACATCGTTGCTCTGAAAAGTGCTCTGCCAGTTTCTGCATCCCACAGGGATTCTCCATTGGATTTGAAAACACCAGCAAGGATAAGATCCCCAAAGTATGAATGTAAATGAGTTGGGTCCATCTCCTTCATCTCTCTCCAAAAACACGCCTTCTCTCCAAATTAGTGCAGTCCAGAGTGGTTTTCTGGATGGTGTCTGGGATGACCAGTTCAAAAGACTTTATGTCCTGCACATAAGTAACCGCCGTCTGCGTCGGCCCTGGTTGCATCCACATTGGCAGCCATGCGAGGTGTCTCATTACTTGGGCAAGAAGACAATTCAATTTCACAATTTTTTGACATCCAAATTTATCCTACTGGGTCAATCTTAACCTCTTCTTTCAAATCAGTCAGACTCTGAATTGACAGACATGATCCTCAAATGTGGAAAAATTCTTTCTCTTCCAAAGTGTCTTCTCTCTCTGCAAAAAAATATTTCTAAGGCTCTCTGAGCGGAGATTATTTTTGCCATACTGATTGATTGTGGTAAGGAGCCACACATCCAAAGCAATTTATTTGTTGTGTCCCTCCCCTAATGTATACCTGGATGGGGTAGTGTGTGGGAAAATACAGCTTTTTTACAGTGTGTTGTAATAACATTTTGCAGGTTCCCGCAAGACATTAGTTTCACACACTACAAAGGGTGAAGAGTGCGAGAAAAGCGGGAGACAGACAGGTTATTGGTGCTATGTTGAAACAGCAGGTCCAGGGAGGAGGAAGGCAAACAACAAACCTTTTTCAATCATTTTTACTTGTTTTCACCAACACACACTTTTCCACACTTTTATTACCCTCTGGTCCAGTGGACTCTTAACACCACATACAGTACCAGTCAAACGTTTGGACACGCCTACTCATTCAAGGGTTTTTCTTTATTTTTTACTTTTTTCTACATTGTAGGATAATAGTGAAGACATCAAAACTATGAAATAACACATGGAATCATGTATTAACCAAAGTGTTAAACAAATCAAAATATATTTTATGTTCATCAAAGTAGCCACCCTTTGCCTTGATGACAGCTTTGCACACTCTTGGCATTCTCTCAACCAGCTTCACCTGGAATTCTTTTCCAACAGTCTTGAAGGAGTTCCCACAAATGCTGAGCACTTGTTGGCTGCTTTTCCTTCACTCTGTGGTCCAACTCATCCTAAACCATCTCAATTGGGTTGAGGTTGGGTGGCTGTGGAGGTCAGGTCATATGATGCAGCACTCATCACTCTCTTTCTTGGTCAAATAGCCCTTACACAGCCTGGAGATGTGTTGGGCCATTTTCCTGTTGAAAAACACATGATAGTCCCACTAAACGCAAATCAGATGGGATGGCGAATTGCTGGAGAATGCTGTGGTAGCCATGCTGGCTAAGTGTTCCTTGAATTCTAAATAAATCAGTGTCACCAGCAAAGCACCATGACACCACCACCTCCATGCTTCACGGTGGGAACAACACATGCAGAGATCATCCGTTCACCGACTCAGTGTCTCAAAGACACTGCGGTTGGAACCAAAAATCTAATTTGGACTCAGACCAAAGGACAGATTTCCACCGGTCTAATGTCCATTGCTCGTGTTTCTTGGCCCAAGCACGTCTTCTTTTTGGTGGCCTTCAGTAGTGGTTTCTTTGCAGCAGTTCAACCATGAAGGCCTGACTCACGCAGTCTCCTCTGAACAGTTGATGTTGAGAAGTCTGTTACTTGAACTCAGAAATTGCAGCCCAAATAAATGCTTCAGAGGCTGGTAACTAATGAACTGCAGCAGAGATAACTCTGGGTCTTCCTTTCATGTGGCGGTCCTCATGAGAGGCAGTTTCATCATAGCGCTTGATGGTATTTGCGACTGCACTTGAATAAACTTGAAGTTTTCTGTATTGACTGAACTTCATGTCTTAAAGTAATGATGGACTGTTTCTCTTTGCTTTTTTGAGCTGTTCTTAATATGGACTTGGTATTTTACCAAATAGGGCTATCTTCTGTATACCACCCCTACCTTGTCACAACAACTGATTGGCTCGAATGCATGAAGAAGGAAAGAAATTCCACAAATGTCCTTTTACCAAGGCACACCTGTTAATTGAAATGCATTCCAGGTGACTACCTCATGAAGCTGGTTGAGAGAATGCCAAGTGTGCAAAGCTGTCATCAAAGCAACGGGTGGTTACTTTGAAGAATATAAAATATGTTTTGATTTTCATTACATGATACCATATGTGTTAATTCATCGTTTTTATGTCTTCACTATTATTCTACAAGGTAGAAAATAGTAAAAAATAAAGAACCCCTGGAATGAGTAGGTGTGTCAACTTTTGACTGGTACTGTATGTAATATACATGTYTACCGGGGTACACAGTGTGCACTCAATAAATGTGTTATTTCACATGTTCTTCACAGAAAATGAGCCACGGCCAATGTGTCTCGGGTTGAAAAAATAATTAATTGTATAATTTTTCTTTTAGTCAACATTGAAAATGGGTCCCACAGACCCGAACACTAGGCAAGGGTTAAAGTAGCGTTTATGAGCCGACAGTGGTCACTATGTCATATGCCGACATGTGCACCACATCATTGTTCTCTCTCACTCTGCTGTGGGTGCATCATGTGCATCTTGCTTGCTGTCACTCATATGGCGAGGGGCTGAAGCTCATTGGTTGAACTTGAATTGCTAGCCGGCTGGCCCAATTGGGGGGAAATGTATGGCACAGCTTCCAGAACATTGATATTGTTCTGGATCGATATAGCTTTCAAATGAGGGATTTCGTGGCCAATTGAGGTAAAACAGTAATTCTGCTCATAGATTATGCATGTATGAAGTACAGTCGTGGCAAAAAGTTGAGTGACAAATATTAATTTACACAAAGTTTGCTGCTTCAGTGTCTTTAGATATTTTTGGCAGATGTTACTATGGAATACTGAAGTATAATTACAAGCATTTAACACGTGTCAAAGGCTTTTATTGACAATTACATGAAGTTGATGCAAAGAGTCTATTTGCAGTGTTGACCCTTCTTTTTCAAGACCTCTGCAATCCGCCCTGGCATGCTGTCAATTAACTTCTGGACCACATCCTGACTGATGGCAGCCCATTCTTGCATAATCAATGCTTGGGTTTTGTTTGTCTACCCTTGCAGATTGACCACAAATTCTCAATGGGATTAAGGTCTGGGGTGTTTCCTGGCCATGAACCCAAAATATCGATGTTTTGTTCCCTGAGCCACTTATCACTTTTGCCTTATGGCAAGGTGCTCCATCATGCTGGAAAGGCATTGTTCGTCACCAAACTGTTCCTGGATGGTTGGGAGAAGTTGCTCTCGGGGGATGTGTTGGTACCATTCTTTATTCATGGCTGTGTTCTTAGGCAAAATTGTGAGTGAGCCCAGTCCCTTTGCTGAGAAGCAACCCCACACATGAATGGTCTCAGGATGCTTTACTGTTGGCATGACACAGGACTGATGGTAGTGCTCAACTTGTCTTCTCCAGACAAGCTTTTTTCCGGATGCCCCAAACAATTGGAAAGGGGATTCATCAGAGAAAATTACTTTACCCCAGTCCTCAGCAGTCCAATCCCTGTACCTTTTGCAGAATATCAGTCGGTCCCTGATGTTTTTCCTGGAGAGAAGTTGCTTCTTTGCTGCCCTTCTTTGACACCAGGCCATCCTCAAAGTCTTTGCCTCACTGTGTGTGCAGATGCACTCACACCTGCCTGCTGCCATTCCTGAGCAAGCTCTGTACTTGTGGTGCCCCGATCCTGCAACTTACTGGCAACAATATCCTTGCCTGTGAAGCCRTTTTRGTGCAAAGCAATGATGATGGCACGTGTTTCCTTGCAGGTAACCATTATTGACAGAAGAACAATGATTCTAAGCACCACCCTCCTTTTTGAAGCTTCCATTCTGTTATTCGAACTCAATCAGCATGACAGAGTGATCTCCAGCCTTGTCCTCGTCAACACTCACACRTGTGTTAACGAGAGAATAACTGACATGATGTCAGCTGGTCCTCTTGTGGCAGGGCAGAAATGCAGTGGAAATGTTTTTGGGGGATTCAGTTCATTTGCATGGCAAAGAGGGACTTTGCAATTCATCTGATCACTCTTCATAACATTCTGGAGTACAGTATATGCAAATTGCCATCATACAAACTGAGGCAGCAGACTTCGTGAAAATTAATATTTGTGTCATTCTCAACTTTTGGCCACGACTACACATTGACACACCCATCCCAAAGCAGGAAGTTAAAAAAGAAAAAAATCTTTAAACTTAGTAGTTGCCAAAGTCCCTGAAGCATCTCCCCATTTTCATGCCTACTGAACACAACCCAGATGATGATACCACTTTTACAGTGGTATTATGACTTGTGCTGGTTTCCACTTAAATGCAATTCATCAAAGGACTTTAATCTTAACAGTGTACAAAACATTTGAGAACACCTGCTCTTTCCATGACATACTGCCCATGTGAATCRAATTTTAGGAAGGTGGTATCATTGTTTTGTACATCTTGTCTTTTTTTATTTAACACTAGTTTGGACCTATGACTGTGGAGATTAAAGCACCAAGGGCAAAGACTGGTGGTTCAGTTGATGCTGCTGCCCCCAGGACCCTCGGTTTAAAGGATATCTGGAATGTAGACCCTCTTCAGCAGGGCCAAGCACTCGTGGCTGCTGGGAAGAAGAGGAAGAAGCAACAGAAAAGATCTGGTATATRTTACATTTTAACACAAACAATTTGTTGTATAAATCCTTGCTTTGTAGATCACTTGACAACCATATTTTGTTAGCTTGAGGTTTTTAACTTCGATATTGTTTAGGTGTTTTTATTACCATTACTTCAGTAATTGATAGGTTGATCTGTGAATTTATACAATTTCTCCTTTCTCACTATTTTCTTTTCAGACAAAATTGCTACCAAACTCTCAGACAGCCTGACGACGGCAATGAACTTTGCATTTTCAGATATATGAAAAATAAAAGGTAATCTAAGACGGGGTGTTTTTGTTTTTTTATTTAGTTATCTGTTCAGTCAATATCATCAACCTTATTCACAACATCCCCTAGTGGTAGGCATGATGTACAATAAAGTATATCAGCATTTACATATCAAGACTGGGTGGGTTGTACCGACATGGATTAACTCTTAAACTGGGTTTAATAAAGGTTTATTTATTAATCTTGTTGCACCAAACTTTATTCCTATTTTTAAATTAATCACACTAAATCTTAGTTTAGAAGGATTAGATTACATTTTGACTTCAAACCAGGATAAAATGTAATATTGTTGCTCCATTGTTTTAAAAACAATTTTAAATTCAGCAAATATTAGTGTATGTGCTTTATTTTTGGTGTGATTAACAATTATCTCCTGTGGTTTATAATGTTTGTTAAACTCAACTAGCCAGCTAATGTATTTTACAACAAAGTGCAATTCATTTCATCCTTAGCCTGAAGTGAAAACTCACTTTGCTAACTAGCAATGCCCAGTGCTGGTTTGTTTCCATAGAATTAGAACATATTGCTATGGTGAATCCATTATGACACGTGTCACTAGTCATAGAGATTTAACCTTAGATTAACTAATCTAGTTTTTAAAATTAAGCAGTTCAATTAGAAACCTAGATTTAGAAAGTCTAGATTAGGTCAAATCTAAACCAAATCATTTGGTTCTAATATTTCAACACACCTTTACTTGACAATACTTTCTTCATTCTCGATTTGGAAGGAACCGGTATCTTAACTCCTTTTTCTAGTTGCAGGTTGGATTCCGATAACGAAGAAATATTCCGAATCATATTAAATCCGCTTTTTGCACCGAGTGAGAAATTGTCGTTTGGGTCACTGACACTCCTTCTAAACTCAGCAAAAAAAAGAAACGACCTCTCACTTTCAACTGCTTTATTTTCAGCAAACGTAACGTGTAAATATTTGTATGAACATAAGATTCAACAACTGAGACATAAACTGAACAAGTTCCACAGACATGTGACTAACAGAAATTGAATAATGTGTCCCTGAACAAAGGAGGGGTCAAAATCAAAAGTAACAGTCAGTATCTGGTGTGGCCACCAGCTGCATTAAGTACTGCAGTGAATCTCCTCATGGACTGCACCAGATTTGCCAGTTCTTGCTGTGAGATGTTACCCCATTCTTCCACCAAGGCACCTGCAAATTCCAGAACATTTCTGGGGGGAATGGCCTTAGCCCTCACCCTCCGATCCAACAGGTCCCAGACTTGCTCAATGGGATTAAGATCCGGGCTCTTCGCTGGCCATGGCAGAACATTGACATTCCTGTCTTGCAGGAAATCACACACAGAATGAGCAGTGTGGTTGGTGGAATTCTCATGTTAGGATGAGCCTGCAGGGAGGGTACCTCATGAGGGAGGAGGATGTCTTCCCTGTAACGCACAGCATTGAGATGGTCTGCAATGACGACAGGCTCAGTCCGATGAAGCTGTGACACACCGTCCCAGACCATGACGGACCCTCCACCTTCAATTCGATCCCGTTCCAGAGTACAGGCCTCGGTGTAACGCTCATTCCTTCGACGATAAATGCGAATCCCACCATCACCCCTGGTGAGACAAAACCGCGACTCGTCAGTGAAGAGCACTTTTTGCCAGTCCTGTCTGGTCCAGTTACGGTGGGTTTGTGCCCGTAGGTGACGTTGCCGGTGATGTCTGGTGAGGACCTCCCTTACAACAGGCCTACAAGCCCTCAGTCCAGCCTGAGAGTCTGAGCACTGATGGAGGGATTGTGCGTTCATGGTGTAACTCGGGCAGTTGTTGCCATCCTGTACCTGTCCCGCAGGTGTGATGTTCGGCTATATCGATCATGTGCAGGTGTTGTTACACGTGGTCTGCCACTGCGAGGACGATCAGCTGTCCGTCCTGTCTCCCTGTAGCGCTGTCTTAGGCGTCTCACAGTACGGACATTGCAATTTATTGCCCTGGGCACATCTGCAGTCCTCCTGCCTCCTTGCAGCATGTTCAAGCAGATGAGCAGGGACTCTGGGCATCTTTCTTTTGGTGTTTTTCAGAGTCAGTAGAAAGGCCTCTCTAGTGTCCTAAGTTTTTATAACTGTGACCTTAATTGCCTACTGTCTGTGAGCTGTTAGTGTCTTAACGACCTTTCCACAGGTGCATGTGCATTAATTGTTTATGGTTCATGGGAAACAGTGTTTAAACCCTTTACAATGAAGATCTGTGAAGTTATTTGGATTTTTACCTATTATCTTTGAAAGACAGAGTCCTGGAAAAGGGACATTTCTTTTTTTTGCTGAGTTTAGTTATTGTAGATGTATAGAGGGAAATTGTGCGTTTTTAAACTAAATATGTTGCGAAAGGTATTTTTGTTGAAAGTGGTCTAAAAAATTGTCACTTTCATCATGATTTCCAAAAAATGGTTTGTGTAAAAATTTAACAAGCATGTGAAACATCCTTCCTCCCAATAAAATTACTATGAGAATTGCCAGAACAATCTGAGGTACCAAATATATATTTTTGTGCTATGCTGATATATCGCCCAAATGTGTGATATGCTATGGCTTTTGTATGCTTTGATTGTATACCTCAACCTAAGATAAAAAGCACTGCAATTTAGAATAATGAACAAAAATTATATTTCCAACACCTTGATGAACCAGCAGAGTACGTTGAAATGGGCTTTTGTTCAACATTCTGACTTGCTGGGCTCCTTATCGTAGGCAAAAGATAGGTAGCAGCTGTCTGTCTGAGGAGAWTCTTACTATATATGGCCATACTCTCATCGCAGTAAGAAGTAAACAATTTCACCTTAACTATCTACAAAGCAGATTCAATGAGTTAACCAGCCACATTTTCTGAAATATTTGTAAAAAAATATATATAAGCTAAAGCGTGAAATGGGCATGGCCTAACTGATTCAACATTCCAAAACACAATGTATAATCATAATCAATTGTTATTTCTGGGTGTGTATTAAAGTTAGCTGGCTAACTCATTGATCCTACTCTGTAGTATACCCCTCTGTAAGGTTTCATATGATTAGAGTTAGCTAAATCTCTTTCTGTTGTTGGCATTTATTACTTCTGTCCCATAGGGTACCCTTTTTGGCTCCAGATACTTGCCCCCAGACGCAAAAGCTCAGAACTGGCCATGKCAATAACTGTTAAAAGTGCACTGTGGAGTGATGTGTTTTTGGAGACCTCTCTGGCCTTGAATGCTTTTAATTTTTTTACACGATTTACCAGAAACCCCGGCTCATTGGTAGTCAACGCTGGGATGACATAGCATCAACATCTGCTCTGGCTGTGGGAGATTTGAGACTCTTGATTTGAGGTCTTTACTCAATTGGATTTGCTCCTCTCCTCTCATCTCTCCTCCTTCCTCTCTGGCCTCAAAGGGAATCGAGGAGAGGAGGAGAAGGAAAGTAGACACAAAATGCGTCATCGGGCAAATTACGTTAACAGGGTGGAATTCAAAAGAATTGACACTCCGACAACATCAGTTTCCGGGTCACGGAGGAGCGAGGCAATGGAGAGGGTGGACAGACTTTTCCCCAAATGAGAATTGGCCAGAAAAAGTGGATGTGATAACAGCTACAGATGTGATTGAAAAGGAGATGAATCAATTTAATTGACAATGTCTTCAGAACAGGTGAAATGTGATTATGGGTATAGTTATGATTTTTGTTATTTTAGTGTTAGGTACATCCAGAGCCATATAGGCTAACTTTTAGAATTTTTTATATTGTTCTAATTCTATAAATTCAGTTACAAAATATTGTTTAAATATTCCCAATGTAATGTTAACATGGATGCCATAGAATGTTGTAGTGTCATGTAAATGCATCATAATGCTCATTTTAAACATTGTTTTATAGTATGTTTTCTAAAACATTCTCCATGTAATCTATGGTGGTGGTTTGTATGGAGTTTTCCTGTACTGTCCAGTAATGGACACCAAGAAGCTATGCTTATTTCACTATCTGGTGTATTARCTGTAGCTACTTGCATAAAGCTATCCCAGGAACTCCAGCCATCCCAGATTGAGGACATCTCCCAAGTGCAATTGCCTGGAGATGGCCAGTGACTTTGACAGGTAGTGCTGCAGTCAGGGACTGTACAGATGAGTGAGCAGGATGGAAGGAGACACTGTCACAAAGCCTATAACATTGACAACTGTTCTACTATTTATAGTCCAGCAGACAGTTCTAAATTCAGACGGCTAAATACTTTAATGCAGACTCCTGCACCTTAACACAAGTGCTGCCATTATATTTGAGAATCTTCAAAGTAGCCACCCTTTGCCTTGACAGTTTTGCACTTGGCATTCTCAACTAGATTCATGAGGTAGTCAACCGGAATACATTACAATTAACAGGAGTCCCTGTTAATTGTATTTCTTTCCTTAATGCATTTGAGCCAACCAGTTGTATTGTGACATGGTAGGAGTGGTATACAGACGATAGCCCTATTTGGTAAAAGACCAAGTCCATGTTATGGCGAGAACAGCTCAAATAAGCAAAGAGAAACAACAGTCCATCATTACTTTAAGACATGGTCAGTCAAACCAGAAAGTTAAGAACTGAAAGTTTCAAGTGCTGTCGCAAAAACCATGAAGCGCTGGCTCTCGTGAGGACCGCCACAGGAAAGGAAGACCCAGAGTTACCTCTGCTGCAGAGGATAAGCTCAGAGTTACCAGCCTCAGAAATTGCAGCCCAAATAAATGCTTCACAGAGTTCAAGTAACAGACACATCTCAACATCATCTATTCAGAGGAGACTGCGTGAATCAGGCCTTCGTGGTCGAATTGCTTTAAAGAAACCACTACTAAAGGATACCAATAAGAAGTGACTTGCTTGGGCCAAGAAACATGAGGAATAGACATTAGACCGGTGGTAATCTGTCCTTTGGTCTGATGGAGGTGTGATGCTGGTAGCACTGATTTATTTAGAATTCAAGGCACACTTAGCCAGCATGTCTACCCCAGCATTCTGCAGCGATACGCCATCCCACCTGGTTTGCACTTAGTGGGACAATGATTTGTTTTTCAACAGGACAATGACCCAAAACACACCTCCAGGCTGTGTAAGGGTTATTTAACCAAGAAAAGTGATGTTCTGCATCAGATGACCTGGCCTCCACAATCACCTGATCTCAACCCAATTGAGATGGTTTGGGATGAGTTGGACCGCAGAGTGAAGGAAAAGCAGGCAACAAGTGCTCAGCATATGTGGGTACCCGTTCAAGACTGTTGGAAAATCATTCCTCATGAAACTGTTTGAGAGAATGCCAAGAGTGTGCAAAGCTGTCAAGGCAAAGGGTGGGTGCTTTGAAGAATCTAAAATATATTTTGATTTGTTTAACARTTTGGTTACTACATATGTGTTATTTCATAGTTTTGATGTCTTCACTATTATTCTACAATGTAGAAAATAGTAAAAAATAAAGAAACCCTTTAAATGAGCACCGAGTGGCGCAGCGGTCGAAGGCACTGCATCTCAGTGCAAGAGGCATCTCTATAGTACCTGGTTCGGATCCAGGCTGTATCACATCCAGACGTAATTGGAAGTCCCATAGGGCGGCGCACAATTGGCCCAGCGTTGTCCGGGTTTGGCCGGAGTAGGCCGTCATTGAAAATAATTATTTGTTCTTAGCTGATTTGCCTAGTTAAATAAATAAAGGTTCAATTAGTAAGTGTATCCAAACTTTTGACTGGTCCTGTATGTTTATAACTCTTTCCTCGACTAGACTGTACTTTATTCATTTGGATACCAACAAGGGGGGGGGAAATGTATCTTTTCAAGTACCTTTTTTATTTTTTATGGTCTGTGTGATCACTATGTTTTCCAACCTGGTCTCAGAGCATTTAATATTATTCCGTACGTAATCCAATAACCTCCATTTAAAGGGAAAGGAAAGAGGGATACCTAGTCAGTTGTACAACAATGCATTCAACTGAAATGTGTCTTATGCATGAATCAGAGGTGTGGGGGGATGCCATAATCGACATCCACGTCTTCGGCGCCCGGGGAAGAGTGGGTTAACATTTAGCTAACTAGGCTAGGGGTTAGAGTTACATTTAGGAGTTGGGTTAAGGTTAGAGTTGGGGGAAAGGTTAGCTAACATGCTAGGTAGTTGAAAAGTTGCTAAAGTTTTCCGTGATGAGAATCAAACTTGTTGCTAGACGTTCATGTTATACATCCACCCAACCACCCTACTTTAGTTTTTGCCATAAGTAACCATCAGTCTTCTGTAACCATACCAAATCATACTAATTTGAGRGTCTCAGATTTACATTTACTAGGTTACGTCTAGTCTATAGACCAGGCTGTATTTTCAGGAGCATAGATGTTCAGGACGAGTACTAAAACAATTCCAAATGTACAATTATGATGCCTATATGCTTGGTCAAAAAATGCACAAATGCAGTTTCTCACCAGGTTTGTTGCCCACACAAACTTCCCTTATTTACATGTTTGGTTGTAGGCACCTTTTTCAACATTTCTGAGTACTCTGTAGGTTCACACTTCTGTGAGCAACAAAGACTGACAACATGGAAAGCCCAGATCCGTCCCTGCTCCAAGGCTTGCTAACTGCATCCTAAGGGCTTGTAAATAAGCATTTCACTGTAAGGTGAAGGTAAGAGGTAATGCAGCAATGGACAGGTTTGTGAGTGACGCCAAAGTGTTGCTAGGTAACGGACGATCAATCCATCCTAACCCATACAAGGGAAGTAAAACAAGGCCTTTTTCCTCTACCGCTGAGGATTGTGGGGAAATAATGTGTCACACTAATTCTTGACGTTCCTCCACCCTCTCACACTAACTTCTCTCCCTCTACCCCCRATCTTCCTATCACATAACTTTAAAGAAAATAACATTTCAGACAGTACATTTTTGGCACATGTGACAAATACAATTTGATATATTACAAACATAGTCTAGGACAGTTGTGGGATGCGATAGATCCCAAATTAATACAACCACTAGCATAATTTTTTTTTTTAAGCAATGAGCCTGACGCAACAAATCATAACGTTTAGCTTAAAATGTTGATAAACTATTAGGCTATTTCTTCATATTGCGCACATTAGCAGGAAAACACGTTTCTCAAATGTGACGCGAATGCGATTACGCATATAATGCTTTTATCATAAAGGCGCATTTTTATGGTGAAAATGATCTTAACCAAACTTGAAAGTCACGCGCTGCATATGTATGCCAATTAGGCTCTACACCTGTTGTAAAGCGGATTAATGTGCTTCATTTTAAGAAGTTATTTGGCCACTTTAGTTGTGATACAAACCTCATCAAAACATGTAAGCCTATGGGCTAGGAGACGTGAGGTATGAGACTGATTTGAAAAAGTTGAAAAATAAAGGCATGGCTGTTTTTTGCCTTAAACTGGGCATTATTCACAAGTGAATGATGGAAAGTATTCAGACCCCTTTATTTTTCCACATTTTGTTACCTTACAGCCTTATTCAAAAATGTATTACATTTTTTCCCCCCTCATCAATCTACACACAATACCCCATTAATGACAGAGCAAAAACAGGTTTAGATATTTTAGCAAATTTATTAAAAAACATTTTTTTTTTTTTATTAACCTAAGTATTCAGACACATTACTCAGTACTTTGTTGAAGCACCTTTGGCAGTGATTACAGCCTTGATTCTTCTTGGGTATGACACTACAAGCGTGGCACTCCTGTATTTGGCGAGTTTCTACCATTTTTCTCTGCAGATCCTCTCAAGCTCTGTCAGATAGCTGCATAGCCATTTTCAGGTCTCTCCGGATCAGGTTCAAGTCCCGGCTCTGGCTGGGCCACTCAAGGACATTCAGAGACTTGTATCGAAGCCACTCCTGCGTTGTCTTGGCTGTTTGCTTAGCGTTGTTGTCCTGTTTGAAGGTGAACCTTCACCCAGTCTGAGGTCCTGAGCGCTCTGGAGCAGCTTTTCATCAAGGATCTCTGTAATTTGCTCCATTCATCTTTCCCTCGATCCTGACTAGTCTCCCAGTTCCTGCTGCTTGTCATGGAAAATTGCAAGATTATGTTATAATGCTTGTAAGATTATATTATAATGCTTGTATTGCATTATAATGGTTGTTTTATTCGGCAGAATAGAGTATTGTGTGTGTGTTCCACTGAGGATGGGCCTCTATGAGATAGCACTGACAGAGGAGATTTACGATGTCTTTGGGTGATAAAACCTAAAGAGCATTCCAGAGAACATGAGCTAATGGTTCTGTTCTATGCCGTCTTAACCTTTGTGAACTGTTCCTAAGATCTGTGGTTCGTCAGTGTAAGTTGAGAGAGGTGTATCTTGGCTATAAAATATCTTTGTACTTTTCTGTTGGTACTTCTCAACGGTTCATTAGAAATAGTGAATTGTTGAAAGTCAAATGCTATTGCAAAGCTTATTATTATTAAAGATGTAGTTTAAGTATAACTCTGACTGGTGTGTAGTTTGTAACTCCTCATTTGGTAAAGCAGAAATATGCCACCACACGCTGAAAAACATCCACACGCCATGATGCTGCCACCACGTTTCACCGTAGGGATGGTGCCAGGTTTCCTCCAGACATGATGCTTGGCATTCAGGCAAAATAGTTCAATATTGGTTTCATCAGACCAGAAAATCTTGTTTCTCATGGTCTGAGAGTCTTTAGGTGCCTTTTGGCAAACTCCAAGCGGGTTGTCATGTGCCTTTTACTGAGGAGTGCCTTCCGTCTGGCCACTCTATCATAAAGGCCTGATTGGAGGAGTGCTGCAGAGATGGTTGTCCTTCTGGAAGGTTCTCCCATCTCCACAGAGGAACTCTGAAGCTCTGTCCATCGGGTTCTTGGTCACCTCCCTGATCAAGGCTCTTCTCCCCCGATTGCCCAGTTTATGCTGGATTTACCACAGGTCGACTCCACTCAAGTTGTCGAAACATCTCAAGGATGATCAATGGAAAAAGGAAAATGTCTAAAAACCTGTTTTTGCTTTGTCATTATGGGGTATTGTGTGTAGATTGAGGGGGGGGAGATTTAATCAATTTTAGAATAACGCTGTAATGTAACAAAATGTGGAAAAAAGGTAAAGGGTCTGAATACTTTCTGAATGGACTGTAGGTGATTTGATGATGTTGAAATGTTGAAATGGTACTGGAATAGTGGAGGCAGCTCCTGTTTTCTTTGCGACTTGCCTACTTCACAGTGATGCTTAACAATGTCACTTATGTTATCCAATAATTTTTCAGTGGGGACTATTTTTCCATGTTTCATGAGCTCAGTAAGCCTACTACTGCCTATTTTCTCATCACTCTAGGCATTTTCATTCATTGTCGTCAACAAAGTTATCAGCAAATAACATAACTTTGATATGTTATGTCGGTATTGCACCCAGTTTCATCTAGAATCATAGTTATATTCTCCAGCCCTCCCAATAGTAAACCAAGTGGCAGTGCTGTCATTGACTAGCCTCACAATGCCGCCTGATCATGCAAGCTTACATTAAATGCTGCACGGTTTAATGTAAGCTTGCCGGATCAGGCCATTTAGCGAAGCTAGTCATTGACTGGAATATATTAAGGATTGTGGCTGTCAGCTGCAGTTTGTTGCCTGGTAGTTTTTATGCTTGTCATCATTCTAATAAAATGGTTTATCGTTACAAGTACTGCTTCAGCTTTCAAAAGGACCAAGCTACATCTTCCCTGGACTGAATCGGGAGAATGCTTCTCCGTGCATGCTTCAGCCTCTGATTTTGCCAGTCAGGGTGGTCATACCACAACTACTAGTGCCAATCACAGATCTCCCTTCATGGTTGTATCTTCCAAACAGTCGGATATCATTCTACACCAATCAACGTGATCATCGTTCATTGGTTGTCGCACGGCCATGCCACTGATAACTTAACCTGAAGTTGCTCACAAGCTCTCGTCACTAAACGTGTCACCACTGAGCATTTTTTTATTTAAATAGGCAAGTCAGTTAAGAACAATTTCTTATTTACAATGATGGCCTACCCTGGCCAATCCCGGACGATGCTGGGCCAATTGTGTACCGCCCTATGGGACTCCCAATCACGGCTGGATGTGATACAGCCTGGATTTGAAACAGGGACTGTAGTGATGCCCCTTGTACTGAGATGAGGTGCCTTAGACCGCTGCGCCACTCGGGAGCCCACTCTGGGACATCATGTCTCTTGTCATTTTTACATTTTAGTCATTTACCAGACGCTTTTATCCAAAGTGATTTACAGTAAGTGAATTAATCTAAAGATGGCTAGATGAGACAACTACATATCACAGTCGTAGTAAGTACATTTTTTTTCAATACAGAAGTTATCAGCAAAGTCCGTGCTAGTAGGAAACGACAAGATCAATTGTATTTATTTATTTAACTAAGATTGTAGTAGTAGTAATTTGATACTGTATATGTATATTATAAATACATCATATGCGACTTGCAAATAAGCCTTAGCAATTAGCCTATTAAAATGTTTGACTCCATAATGATAATTTGCAATATGCAAAAGACTATGGTTGAGTTACAGTAATAGGCAATGAAGACATGTCTGAGAATGGATTCTAAATACAAGTGTATTTAATTACTTTGTAAAATTAATCGATTCACATGCAAGATTACTTGAGTGCTCATTCAACTCATTTGGATTTTCATGACACCATTGAGTTGACGATTTGTCAAATCGTATCTTCATTTAGAAGTATAGCGTATTCTAGTACTTTCATTTTCGAAGGGGTGCGCTAACGTCATGCTATCTCATAGCTATTATCTTCGATGTTGTGTCATTCACCTTTTCAGCATCTTCAAATTAAATTTACATCCAAATTACTATAGCTGGATTTGTTGTCTCCACGTAGGGTTTATTTCATCACTCCTATGCATTGTTATTACAAGCTCAATAACAACCCAACCCAACTAACAACGGTTGGTCCCACAGTGACCACTTTGTAGAAATTTATTAAGGCTGCTCTGCAATGGTTTCCACCAAGTTGGTTCCCTTGATGCTAGTACGCAGAGTTAATTTGGCAAGTGCATTTCCTTGATTGGCACTCAGTTATTCATGCAGCACTTGCTCAGGTGCCTATTCATGGCTGTACCTATAGTTTCCTATGGTCATGTTGCAACAGATCATCTCGGAATGTGCCTGGGTGATCTCAGGCACATCTCAGGTGTTGTCATGTGTTGCTGCCATGACATGTTGTTGTCTTAAGATCTCTCTCTATGTAGTGTTGTTGTCTCTTGTTGTGATGTGTGTTTTGTCCAATATTTTAATTTAATTTATTTTTAATCCCAGCCCCCGTCCCCGCAGGAGGGCTTTTGCCTTTTGGTAGGCCATCATTGTAAATAATAATTTGTTCTTAACCAATTTGCCTCGTTAAAGGTTAAATCAAATAAAAATCTCAGTCAGGATTTTACTACCGGTCCGTGTGCAATTGGGGGATTTTCAGGTTTAGTAGTTTGCAGGCTATTACTCTTAAATTATTACATTACGGATAATGGTAAATAAATAGTGGGGCCTCAACTCATTGGCCTAGTGGCTGCATCACGTCGCAATCAAGGCTAATCACAATTTTTCATGATTACGGGTTTCGGTTGCACCTATTATAGCTTGCATAAACACTCAATCCTGTCCTTATGCTACTATAACTTCTCGCTCTACCTCTTCTCCACATCATCCTCTGTCGCTCATCCCTCCCAACTTGCCTTGTCTGGTTCTGGCTTGCGTATCAAATCTCTACTGCATAAAACTGTACTTTTCAACGTCTATGTTACACTGACCATTCTTTCAGAATTGGGCCGCAACCACAGCAGCCATGCAAGGTGTAGGCTATCCACCCACACTCTCCAGCAACTAGGTTGATTGGTCATCCTCTGCCTGCCTTTCATACATTAGGCTCAATAAATCAGCCTACTTCATGGCTCCACGGTACCTGAAGTTATAGTTATTCATAGCTATGTCATTTCATGCCAATTATAATTAGTCATGCATATAGCATTGGGGGTCATTCATTATCGCTTCATTCATATAATTCCATAGCCACATTAGTTTGTGAGTATCCAATTTCAAACACGTCATTTGTAATGATTTAAAATAGTGAACAATTTGCGGTTATGCAGCTAGGTACTCTGCAGGCATGCATTTCCCTATTTCCTCACAATAGAGCATGTGTGTTAGGGTTCTATGTACAAACAAGTGTACAGTCGTGGCCAAAAGTTGAGAATGACACATATTAATTTACACAAAGTTTGCTGCTTCAGTGTCTTTAGATATTTTTGTCAGATGTTACTATGGAATACTGAAGTATATTTACAAGCATTTCATAAATGTCAAAGGCTTTTGACAATTACATGAAGTTGATACAAAGAGTCAATATTTGCAGTGTTGACCCTTCTTTTTCAAGACCTCTGCAATCCGCCCTGGCATGCTGTCAATTAACTTCTAGGCCACATCCTGACTGATGGCAGCCCACTCTTGCATAATCAATTCTTGGAGTTTGTCAGAATTTGAGTTTGTTTGTCCACCCGCCTCTTGAGGCTTGACCACAAGTTCTCAATGGGATTAAGGTCTGGGGWGTTTCCTGGCCATGGACCCAAAATATRGATGTTTTGTTCCCCGAGCCACTTAGTTATCACTTTTGCCTTATYGCAAGGTGCTCCATCATGCTGGAAAGGCATTGTTCGTCACCAAACTGTTCCTGGATGGTTGAGAGAAGTTGCTCTCGGAGGATGTGTTGGTACCATTCTTTATTCATGGCTGTGTTCTTAGGCAAAATTGTGAGTGAGCCCACACCCTTGGCTGAGAAGCAACCCCAAACATGAATGGTCTCAGGATGCTTTACTGTTGGCATGACACAGGACTGATGGTAGCGCTCACCTTGTCTTCTCCAGACAAGCTTTTTTCCCGGATGCCCCAAACAATCAGAAAGGGGATTCATCAGAGAAAATGACTTTACCCCAGTCCTCAGCAGTCTAATCCCTGTACCTTTTGCAGAATATCAGTCTGTCCCTGAAGAGAAGTGGCTTTTTTGCTGCTATTCTTGACACCAGGCCATCCTCCAAAAGTCTTCAGCTCACTGTGCGTGCAGATGCTCTCACACCTGCCTGCTGCTATTCCTGAGCAAGCTCATTCTCAACTTTTGGCCACGACTGTAGCATTTGTTCAGTTAGTCTGTCCTCGATTGAACGGTGTACCACCACGGTGGTCAAAACACTTAAGACACACCCTATCTCCTCAGCCCTCAAATTAAGTGGACACTGATGACGTATCATGACGTCTGATGAGTATACACTTGCAGGGTGAGGGAGGAAGGAATTATTTTTTWATTTTTAAAAAAAATTAACAAATCAATACAGGAAGTACATGTGGGAACACAAGTATATATAAATAATATACAAAGTACAATTGGGCTAGGGGCGGGGCTAGGGGGTACAATATCACATTACACAAGGACCTTAAGGGACACACATACATTTATAATTCTAACAGCTTTTTTGTTAGTAGAGTATTTAATTGTCTTAAAATACAGTTCAATTTATTTTTGTAAGGTAAGAAAATGTGTTGTTTTGTTTGTAAATTTACATTTGTAAATATGAAATTTGGCCAAAAGAATAATGAAATTAATTACATAAAAATGTTTCAGCTTATTTCTATCGTAGGTAAAGAATCCAAGCAGTACATCTCTCCACAATAGTGTAAGATCTTCATAAATGTGTTCAATTATAAATCTACTGATGTCTTGCCACAGTTTTCTTACATGAATACAATGCCAAAAAAGATGCAACACTGTTTCTGGATGGTCATTACAAAAGGAACAATTTGAGTTGATGTTTTCCTTAAACTTCTTCATATAGTGGTTGGCAGGATAATATTTATGAATAATTTTAAAGGAAACTTCCTTAATTTTGTTAACAAGTAGGTATGTGTGGCAACATTCATATTTTTTAGGCTTAGGTATCAGTGTTATTAACCCCTGGCTCATTTTAGGAGGGAGAACATTGTTTTTAATACTCTCTAAAAAGACTTCAAATAGGAAGGGAGCTACTTGTTCAGAAAATAATTTGTAAAATTTTGATGTAATTCCATCAACACCTGGTGATTTATTGTTCTTTAGATGTTTGATAGACTTTATAATCTCTTTAACTTTGATGGGTTCATCACACGGTTTAGATTCTATATCACCGATAGAGTGAACATTATTCAGTGAGTCAAAAAACATATCTGTTGATTCCTGACAGTACGTAGATCTATACAATTTTCTGTAAAAATTGCTACTGTATTTAGCGATTCATTTTTGGTCATCTGTAAGAACACCATCAATGTTTAACTTATGGATAGTGTTATTTGTAGAGTGAAATTTCTCAAGTCTAAAGAAATAGGATGAATTCTGTTCTCCCTCCTCAATCCATTTTTTCCCTAGATCTAATAAAGTCTCCTTCTGCTTTTAATATATACACTGCTCAAAAAAATAAAGGGAACACTAAAATAACACATCCTAGATCTGAATGAATGAAATATTCTTATTAAATACTTTTTTGTTTACATAGTTGAATGTGCTGACAACAAAATCACACAAAAATGATCAATGGAAATCAAATTGATCAACCCATGGAGGTCTGGATTTGGAGTCACACTCAAAATTAAAGTGGAAAACCACACTACAGGCTGATCCAACTTTGATGTAATGTCCTTAAAACAAGTCAAAATGAGGCTCAGTAGTGTGTGTGGCCTCCACGTGCCTGTATGACCTCCCTACAACGCCTGGGCATGTTCCTGATGAGGTGGCGGATGGTCTCCTGAGGATCTCCTCCCAGACCTGGACTAAAGCATCCGCCAACTCCTGGACAGTCTGTGGTGCAACGTAACGTTGGTGGATGGAGCGAGACATGATGTCCCAGATGTGCTCAATTGGATTCAGGTCTGGGGAACAGGCGGGCCAGTCCATAGCATCAATGCCTTCCTCTTGCAGGAACTGCTGACACACTCCAGCCACATGAGGTCTAGCATTGTCTTGCATTAGGAGGAACCCAGGGCCAACCGCACCAAGCAATATGGTCTCACAAGGGGTCTGAGGATCTCATCTCGGTACCTAATGGCAGTCAGGCTACCTCTGGCGAGCACATGGAGGGCTGTGCGGCCCCCCAAAGAAATGCCTCCCCACACCATGACTGCCCACCGCCAAACCGGGTCATGCTGGAGGATGTTGCAGGCAGCAGAACGTTCTCTCCACGGCGTCTCCAGACTCTGTCACGTCTGTCACAAATGCTCATGTGCTCAGTGTGAACCTGCTTTCATCTGTGAAGAGCACAGGGAGCCAGTGGCGAATTTGCCACTCTTGGTGTTCTCTGGCAAATGCCAAACGTCCTGCACGGTGTTGGGCTGTAGCACAACCCCCACCTGTGGACCGGGCCCTCATACCACCCTCATGGAGTCTGTTTCTGACCGTTTGAGCAGACACATGCACATTTGTGGCCTGCTGGAGGTCATTTTGCAGGGCTCTGGCAGTGCTCCTCCTGCTCCTCCTTGCACAAAGGCGGAGGTAGCGGTCCTGCTGCTGGGTTGTTGCCCTCCTACGGCCTCCTCCACGTCTCCTGATGTACTGGCCTGTCTCCTGGTAGCGCCTCCATGCTCTGGACACTACGCTGACAGACACAGCAAACCTTCTTGCCACAGCTCGCATTGATGTGCCTCCTGGATGGCTGCACTACCTGAGCCACTTGTGTGGGTTG
>NC_036838.1:48916404-49107231 GCF_002910315.2 Salvelinus sp. IW2-2015
GGGTTGGTTAGATCCGTCCATCATGCTTACCACTAGAGTGAAAGCACGCCAGCATTCAAAAGTGACCAAAACATCAGCCAGGAAGCATAGGAACTGAGAAGTGGTCTGTGGTCACCACCTGCAGAACCACTCCTTTATTGGGGGTGTCTTGCTAATTGCCTAAATTTCCACCTTTTGTCTTTCCATTTGCACAACAGCATGTGAAATTTATTGTCAATCAGTGTTGCTTCCTAAGTGGACAGTTTGATTCACAGAAGTGTGATTGACTTGGAGTTACATATTGTGTTGTTTAAGTGTTCCCTTTATTTTTTTTGAGCAGTGTATATACAGTGGTGCAAAAAAGTATTTAGTCAGCCACCAATTGTTCAAGTTCTCCCACTTAAGATGAGAGAGGCCTGTAATTTTCATCATAGGTACACTTCAACTATGACAGACAAAATGAGAAAAAAAATCCAGAAATCACATTGTAGGATTTTTTATTAATTTATTGTAACGGTTGATTTCCCCCTCTTCATCTGAAGAGGAGGTGTAGGGATCGGACCAAAACGCAGCGAGGTATGAAGACATGAATGCTTTATTAAAGCCAAACGAACACGTAACACACTTGAGAAATTACAAAACAAAAAAACGACGTAGACCGACCTGAACTTACATAAACACGAAGAACGCACGAACAGGTACAGACTAGAACAAACGATACAGTCCCGTGTGGTACCAACTAACACGGAAGACAATCACCCACACACAAACAGTGAGAACAGCCTACCTTAATATGGTTCTCAGAGGAAACATCAAACACCTGCCTAATTGAGAACCATATCAGGCACACATTGAACCCAACATAGAAACACATAACATAGACTACCCACCCAGCTCACGCCCTGACCATACTAAACAAATACAAAAACAACGGAAAACAGGTCTGGAACGTGACATTTATTTGCAAATTATGGTGGAAAATAAGTATTTGGTCACCTACAAACAAGCAAGATTTCTGTCTCTCACAGACCTGTAACTTCTTCTTTAAGAGGCTCCTCTGTCCTCCACTCGTTACCTGTATTAATGGCACCTGTTTGAATTGTTATCAGTATAAAAGACACGTCCACAACCTCAAACAGTCACACTCCAAACTCCACTATGGCCAAGACAAAGAGCTGTCAAAGAACACCCAGAAACAAAATTGTAGACCTGCACCAGGCTGGGAAGACTGAATCTGCAATAGGTAAGCAGCTTGGTTTGAAGAAATCAACTGTGGGAGCATTATTAGGAAATGGAGACATACAAGACCACTGATATCTCCTCGATCTGGGGCTCACGCAAGATCTCACCCCGTGGGGTCAAAATGATCACAAGAACGGTGAGCAAAATCCAGAACCACACGGGGGACCTAGTGAATGACCTGCATAGAGCTGGGACCAAAGTAACAAAGCCTACCATCAGTAACACACTACGCCGCCAGGGACTCAAATCCTGCAGTGCCAGACGTGTACCCCTGCTTAAGCCAGTACATGTCAGGCCCGTCTTTAGTTTGCTAGAGAGCATTTCGATGATCCAGAAGAAGATTGGAGAATGTCATATGGTCAGATGAAACCAAAATATAACTTTTGGTAAAAACTCAACTCGTCGTTTGGAGGACAAAGAATGCTGAGTTGCATCCAAAGAACACCATACCTACTGTGAAGCATGGGGGTGGAAACATCATGCTTTGGGGCTGTTTTTCTGCAAAGGGGCCAGGACGACTGATCCGTGTAAAGGAAAGAATGAATGGGGCCATGTATCGTGAGATTTTGAGTGAAAACCTCCCTCCATCAGCAAGGGCATTGAAGATGAAACGGTCTTTCAGCATGAACATGACACAAACCACGCCGCGGCAACGAATGAGTGGCTTCGTAAAGAAGCATTCAAGGTCCCCTGGAGTGGCCTATGCCAGTGTCCAGATTCAACCGCCATAGAAAATCTGTTGGAAGGGAGTGAACAGTCCGTGTTGCCCAGAACGCCCAAAACATTCACTTGCTCTAGAGGAGATTGCATGGAGAACTGGCCAAATTAACCAGCAACAGTGTGTGAAAACCTTGTGAAGACTTACAGAGAACGTTTTGAGCTCTTATTGCCAAATACAAGTGAGAACTTTGTATTGGACAACAATACTTTATTTCTCCACCATAATTTTGCATAACATTCATTAAAAATCCTACAATGTGATTTTCTGGAGTTTTTTTTCTCATTTTGTCTGTCATTGTTGAAGTGTACCTATGATGAAAATTACAGGCCTCTCATCTTTTTAAGTGGGAGAACTTGCACAATTGGTGGCTGACTAAATACTTTTTTGCCCCACTGTATTATCCAGTTTATTTTGTAACTCAATCAGTTCCATCTTCTCCTCCCCCGAGAGGCCGGCTGGGGACCTCTGAGAAAGGTCTTAGCAAGATTACTACCATATTTTCTAAGGTATTTGGACACCTCAAATTTTTAAAGAGCTCCCAGTTCTTGCAATAAGATTTTTCTTCACAAGCCCTTTCCCAAAAGTGTGAAAGCAGATCTTTAACCTCAAACTTAACTATATCATTATTTAATAACAAGCAATTTAGCTTCCAGTAGGATGCTCTACCAAGGTTAGTATCAGGGGTAAATATTTTGATATTAATGTAAATGGCCCTATGGTCTGTGAGGGGAGTAGTACAGATATTTGTAGTAACACACTCACTATCAATACATTTGGATATAAGCCAAAAATCTATTCTGGATTGTCTGGAACCTGTTTTGTTACTCCAAGTGAATGATCTGTCGGCTGGAAACCTCTCTCTCCATATATCAGTAAGATCAAACTTTTCCATAAAAAGTATTAAACCCAAATTCTGATTGGTTGGCCTGCCGCCCAATAAAGTATATGTTTGTCTATAGATTCAAGCAACTCATCATTCTCATGTGAAGGAATGATTTTTAAATGGAATTTCGTCACTCGTTCATCCCGCAATAATTGTGTTTTCAGCCACCGGTAGCTTGTGGGCGCTTTATATGTGCTACAGTCAATTATTTGTTAATGTCTACTTACATTAAATATATAATTATTAATGTACGCCTACTGTATGATAGCTAGCAAATGAATTAGCTAAATAACTTTAGCCTGCCTAGCTGTGTGATGACCCTCCCACTCTGTCTGCCGTATTCTCTCTTTGTTCTTGTTTCCTTATTAGGATGCCGGTGGGCGGAGTTGGGAGGGTCGTCAGCTACATGGGAAACACCTGGGCCGGGTGTCTCCCAGGATAAATACACCACTTCCCCATTCATGGAGGAGACTCTCGCCATGCAGACACCTTTATAGATTTTGTTGTGTATCTTGGTGGTTTGCTTTGGCACCTTTCAACACCCTGCATTATCACATTCATGCTAAACACTCACTTACACTACTGATTACTGATTACACACACCATTGTATATTGTACTTAGTTTACTTTATTTAATAAATATATGTTTTGTTATTCCTTATCTCCACGTTGTCTCCCTTTTGTTACGGGCTTTGAGCCGGTTCGTGCGGGCTGGAACTTCTGTAGAAGGAAAATGTTTTACGATACGTGTTTGTGCCGTCATGTGCATTAGTAGCACAATTTAATTAACTTATTTGTTTTTACTTTTATGTTGACGTTGAGGTTTACATTTTTGGCTGACTTTTCTTAGCGGATGTACAATCGTTGAATTTAATTAATGGGGAGCTTCAGGCCCCGGAGTGAACATAATTGTAGACTCGCAAAGCTGACTAAAAACGAGGGCTTATGTTGCAAAATTCCCTTGCTTGGCTAATCATTTGGAATGCCCGCCAAGATGGCGACGGAGATTCCCCCAAGGTCATAAGGCGAGGGTAAGTGGAAGAGGGTGTGTCTTTAAAGTGTTTGAACGAAGTCCATGTGTGTTCTGTGCATATAAAAACATATTGATTTGAGAAGAAAACTGTTTAGGAGTCTATTGGTTTAATTTACTGAAGCAACCACTGGGTAATAGTTTAAGTAAACTTAGACATTTTAATTTGCTGTTCTAATACCACAAATTGCTTTATATCGTGTTTCAAAATGTCTCACCCAAACATTTCTGATTGAACTTTTGGAAAGCCTTTTCACCTACCAGCATATAAAATTGGCTTACTTTTTTCCTGAACAGAACAATGTCGTCACAACAGTGTAGTTTTGGTTATAAGTAAGCGTGTCACTGTTAGTCTACACATGTTGTTTAAGAAAAATGTGACGAATAACATTTTATTTGATATTGGGTCGGGTTCATTTAATAAATAAATTGCTCTTCCTTTCCTGGAAAATGACAGTAATAACAAGTGTACTGTAATGTTTTACTCAAATACCAAAAGGAGGGACTTATTTTGATAACATTAAACAGGAAGTTTGAAATTAGGTGTTGCTGGTGTACGGGTCCGTGCAGAAGCATCATTGACAAGCCAACTCCGTTTGCTATGTTTTCTGAAGTTATTTTACATTCCGCAATCAGCACATTATTAGCGAGAGCTAGTCCTGTTTCGATATGGTAATTAGTTGGTCTGTACGTTAGCAAGCAAAGATAGCTACTTTAGCCTGTTCTGCCACAATGGTGACTGATAATCTGAAATAAAACATGTATTTTTTTTTGTCGTGTCAGTGAATGACAGATTGCTATAACATATGTGGTTATCTGATACGTAAAATACCTAACTAACGTTATCCATGCAATGTAAAATCTGGCAGGCGTCAGCAACGCTGCTCTGCAATGGTTTCAGGCGTCAGCAATGCCTGGACACAGGAAGATCTTTGCATAACGACAGTCTTAATTCATTATTTTGTAACCTTAGCTAGCTAACATCGGTATGGCCTAGCTAGGCAGCCTGTCATGTCAGTAAAACCCGTTTCACTTTTTACTCATTTTCTAACGTTAATCAGTCACTGCAAGTGATTTCAAATACGGATTGTTCAATTATTGAACTGGAATCAAACTAGTTAATTCAATGTAACGTTATATCCTATGTCTGCCCGCTCAGACTGGCGGAAGCTCTGTCTAAACGCAAGTACGCCTCGCAAGCGACACAGTTTTGGAAAAATATGGAACGTAACTTTGATATCAGTGACAAATAATTTTCTAAACACAAAAGGTTAAATTACTATAGACTTTATGGCTAGCGTTCCTACACGGCCATATTTCCATTTTACATCGCTTGTTTACAGAGTCGGCGACTACCTGTGCTAATTAGCTATCTGCATCTGAACACCTGTGTGTAACGGAAGGATGCCACAAACATGTTGTAACTGAAAAATGGTCAACTTTCCACTGTGTAAAGTAAGTGTATATTTTGCATTTCTGAAAGTGTGACATGAAAGTAGAGGGCTTTGCTTCTAGAACCGTATCGCAGTTGAGAATCTATTCACGTTTAATTCCTTGGACTAATGGAGAAGACTTCTTTAGTATATTATTGGGCTCAATCAAGCATTCTGATTAACAGTTGTCACTGCTAACTTAGTTCTGATCGTTTGCCTCGAGTCAAAATGTGCCCATAAGTTACCTACCTCATTGGTTAGAAAGCGCTAGTTAGCTAACTCTGACCAGAGGGGTATACTACAAAAGCCTGTTCAATTAGTGAGCTAGCCAGCTAACTTTGATAAACAACCAAACATAACTATTGCTTTTCAGATTGTAAGGAACAATTTGCATATGTGTTTTGGGTTGTTGATTCAATTAGACGATGCCCATTATAAGCAACCACAAAAAAAWWTWTTTTTTTATTTCATCTTTATTTAACCAGGTGGGCCAGTTGAGAACAAGTTCTAATTTACAACTGCGACCTGGCCAAGCTAAAGCAAAGCAGTGTGACAAACACCACCAGAGTTACACATGGGATAAACAAAACGTACAGTCAATAACACAATAGAAAAATCTATATACAGTGTGTGCAAATGTAGTAAGATTTGGGAGGTGAGGCAATAAATAGGCCATAGTGGCGAAATAATGACAATTTAGCATTAACACTGGAGTGATAGATGTGCAAGTAGAGATACTGGGGTGCAAAAATAAATAACAATATGGGGATGAGGTAGTTGGGTGGGCTATTTACAGATGGGCTGTGTACAGGTGCAGTGATCGGTAAGCTGCTCTGACAGCTGATGCTTAAAGTTCGTGATTTTTGCAATTCGTTCCAGTTGTTGGCAGCAGAGAACTGGAAGGAAAGGCGGCCAAAGGAGGAGTTGGCTTTGGGGATGACCAGTGAAATATACCTGCTGGAGCGCGTGCTACGGGTGGGTGTTGCGATGGTGACCAGTAAGCTGAGATGAAAAACCCTGCCTTATCTAGCAAAGACTTAGATGACCTGGAGCCAGTGGATTTGGCAACGAATAGTAAGCGAGGGCCAGCCAATGAGAGCATACAGGTCGCAGTGGTGGGTGGTATATGGGGCTTTGGTGACAAAACGGATGGCCCTGTGATAGACTACATCCAATTTGCTGAGTAGTGTTGGAGGCTATTTTGTAAATGACATCGCCGAAGTCAAGGATCAGTAGGATAGTCAGTTTTACGAGGGTATGTTTTGCGGCATGAGTGAAGGAGACTGTTGCGAAATAGGAAGCTGATTCTATATAATTTTGGATTGGAGATGCTTAATGTGAGTCTGGAAGGAGAGTACAGTTTAACCAGACACCTAGGTATTTATAGTTGTCCACATATTCTAAGTCAGAACTGTCCAGAGTAGTGATGCTAGTCGGGCGATCGGTTGAAAAGCATGCATTTAGTTTTACTAGCATTTTACTAGAATTTAAGAGCAGTTGGAGGCCACGAAAGGAGTGTTGTATGGCATTGAAGCTTGTCTGGAGGTTTAAGTGTCAAAAGGGCCAGAAGTATACAGAATTGTGTCGTCTGCATAGAGGTGGATCAGAAAATCACCAGCAGCAAGCGCGACATTGATATATACAGAGAAAAGAGTCGGCCTGAGAATTGAACCCTGTGGCACCCCCATAGAGACTGCCAGAGGTCCGGACAACAGGCCCTCCGATTTGACACACTGAATTCTATCTGAGAAGTTGTTGGTGAACCAGGCGAGGCAGTCATTTTAGAAGCCAAGGCCATTGAGTCTGCCGATAAGAATGCAGTGATTGAGAGAGTCGAAAGCCTTGGCCAGGTCGATGAAGACTGCTGCATGGTACTATTTTTTATCAATGGCGGTTATGATATTGTTTAGGACCTTGAGCGTGGCTGAGGTGCACACATGACCAGCTCCTAAACCAGATTGCATAGGGGAGAATGTATGGTGGTGTTCGAAATGGTCTGTGATCTGTGTTAACTTGGGTTTCGAAGACTTTAGAAAGGCAGGGCAGGATGGATATAGGTCTGTAACAGGATGACCGTGGCAGCTTTCCAATCTTTAGGGATATCGATACGATACGAAAGAGAGGTTGAACAGGCTAGTAATAGGGGTTGCAACAATTGCGGCGGATTATTTTAGAAAGAGTGTCCAGATTGTCTAGCCCACCTGAAGGAGAAGTGGGGGTGGGGGCATGGGCAATTGGCTGGGGGGGGGGGGGGGTGCAGAGTTGTTGGCCGGGGTAGAGGTAGCCAGGTGGAAAGCATGGCCAGCCGTAGAAAAATGCTTATTGAAATTCTCAATTATCTCCGATTTATCGGTGGTGACAGTGTTTCCTAGCCTGAGTGCAGTGGGCAGCTGGGAGGAGGTGCTCTTATTCTCCATGGACTTTACATTGTCCCAAAACTTTTTGGAATTTGTGCTACAGGATGCACATTTCTGTTTGAAAAAGCTAGCCTTTGTTGTGTATATTGGTTCCTAACTTCCCTGAAAAGTTTCATATCGCGGCGGCTATTCGATGCTAATGCAGTACGCCACATATTTGGACAAGTTAGCTGGCTAACTCATTGATCCTGCACTAGCTGGAGAGGCAGAATTGTTCACTTCTTACTGTGATTATAGTATTGCCATATATAGTGCATTCAGACCTTGAATTTTACTACATTTTGTTATGTTACAGCCTTATTCTAAATGGATTAAATTGTTTCCCCCCTCAATCTATACACAATACCCCATAATGACAAAGCAAAAATAKGTTTATAAATGTTAGCAAATGTATAAAATTATTTACATAAGTATTCAGACTCTTTACTTTGACGTACCTTTGGCAGCAATTACAGACTAGCGTCTTCTTGAGTATGACACAACAAACTTGGCACACCTGTATTTGGGGATTTTCTCCCAATTTCTCTGTAGATCCTCAAGCTCGGTCAGGTTGGATGGGGAGCATTGCTGCACAGCTATTTTCAGGTCTCTCAAGAGTTGTTCGATTGGGTTCAAGTTCGAGCTCTGGCTGGGCCACTCAAGGACATTCAGAGACTTGTCCCGAAGCCACTGCTGCGTTGTCTTGGCTGTGTGCTTAGGGTCATTGTCCTGTTGGAAGATTAACCGTCGCCTCAGTCTGAGGTCCTGTGTGCTCTGGAGCAGGTTTTCATCAAAGATCTCTCTGTACTTTGCTCCATTCATGTTTCCCTCGATCCTGACTAGTCTCCAAGTCCCTGCTACTAAAAAACATCCACACACCATGATGCTGCCACCACAATACTTCACAGTAGGGATGGTGCCAGGTTTCCTCCAGACGTGACACTTGGCATTCAGGCCAGAGTTAAATCTTGGTTTCATCAGACCAGAGAATCTTGTTTCTCATGGTCTGAGTACTTTAGATGCCTTTTGGTAAACTCCAAACAGGCTGTCATGCCTTTTACTGAGGAGTGGCTTCCGTCTGGCCGCTATCCATAAAGTCCTGATTGGTGGAGTGCTGCAGAGATGGTTGTCCTTCTGGAAGGTTCTCCTATCTCCACAGAGGAATTCTGGAGCTCTTTGAGTGACCATCGGGTTCTTGGTCACCTCCTTGACCAAGACCCTTCTCCCCCGATTGCTTAGTTTGGCCAGGCGGCCAGCTCTAGGAAGAGTCTTGGTGGTTCCAAACTTCTTCCATTTAGGAATGATGCAGGCCACTGTGTTCTTGGGGACATTCAATGCTGCAGAAATGTTTTTGGTACCCTTCCCCAGATCTGTGCCTCGACACAATCCTGTCTCAAAGCTCTACAGACAATTCCTTCGACCTCATGGCTTGGTTTTTGCTCTGACAGGCACTGTCAACTTTGGGACCTTATATAGACAGGTGTGTGCCTTTCTAAATCATGTCCAATCAATTTAATTTACTTCAGGTGGACTCCAATCAAGTTTTAGAAACATCTCAAGTATGAGCAATGGAAACAGGATGCACCTGAGCTCAATTTCTTGTGGCAAAGGGTCTGAATACATTTTTACATAAGGTATTTCAGTTTTTTATTTTTAATACATTTTCCAAAAATTTCTAAAAACCTGTTTTTGCTTTGTCATTATGGGATATTGTGTGTACGTACATTTTTTATACATTTTGTAACGCATCAAAATGTGTTGAAAGGGATCTGAATACTTTCCAAATGCACTGTACACTCAGTGGCCAGTTTATTAGGCACAACACCGCGTTCACGGGGCGTTTGCTCCTACAGACAGTGAGTCAAGTGGCCGTGACTTGCTATATAAAGCAGGCATCGAGGCGTTCGGTCACTGTTTGATTGAACGTTAGAATAGGCAAAACGAGTGACCCTAAGCAACTTTGAGCGCATCCAGTCAGCGGCAGTCCTGTGGGCAAAAACCGCTTGTTTATGAGAAGTCGAAGGAGAATGGCAAGAATCGTGCAAGCTAACAGGTGGGCCACAAACAGGCAAATAATGGTGCAGTACAACAGTGGTGTGCAGAACAGCATCTCTGAACGCACAACTCGTCAGTCCTTGTCACAGATGGGCTATTGCAGCAGACAACCACACCGGATTCCACTAAGAAGCGGCTCCAGTGGGCATGCAATCACCAACATTAYAAAAACATCCCATGGTCCGACAATCCCGATTCCTGTTGCGTCATGCTGATGGCAGAGTCAGGATTTGCATAAGCAGCATGGGTCCATTGCCCCATTCTGCCTGGTGTCAACGGTACAGGCTGGTGGTGTAAGGGTGTGGGTTATGTTTTCCTGACACGTTAGGTCCCTTGATAACAATTGAGCAACATTTCCATGCCCCAAATAATTCAGGCTGTTCTGGAGGCAAAGTGGGGTCTCGGAAAGGACCCCAGCAATTCAGAATGTTGAACAAAYTCCCATTTCAATTTACTCTGCAGGTTCATCGGGGTGTTAGAAATGTAATTTTGTTCATTATTCTGACTTGCAGGGCCAGGCCATATAAAAGCCAGAGCATATTGTGTGTGTGAGATATATATATATCACTTCTCTTCCCTCTCCTTTTTGAATCCAGGCTGCAACCCAACTCTGAGCCATGTCGTCACGCGTGCTGCTTCGGCAGCAGCTGATGCGGGAACAAGCCCAGGAGCAAGAGAGACGGGAGGCCCAGGAGCAGGCCTCTGTGGCTCAGCTCAGGGCAACTGACTCCACCCCTGCTATCGCTGTCACTCTGCCCCCAATAGCTGCTCGCCCTCTTTCCGCACAGGTGCCCGTGGAGGTTTTGAAGGTGAGGCTCCACTTCTAAAAGCTTCTCTCCAGAGGAACTACACTAGCATGGCATGCTACACCATTAAATTGCTGCGTATAACCTCCATACTAAGTTGTCATTCTCTGTTCGCTGTTTGACTGACATGTTCTAAATTTTCAATCTGATAGGTGCAGACCCACCTGGAGAACCCCACCAAGTTTCACATCCAGCAGTCTCAGAGGCAGCAGGTGAAGCAGTATCTCTCTGCCACCCTCTGCAATAAGGGGGCAACTCAGACCCTGGGTGTGTCTCCCCTGGCCCTGTCTAGCTCTGCCCCTGAGATGGATCCCATAGCCCGCAGTGCTCCCAACAGCTCCATGGCTTTACACAACCTGGGATCCAACAAAGAGGAGGTATGTCCCATGTTGTTCAGTTGGTAGAGCATGGCGGTTGCAGCGCCAGGCTTTTGTGTTCGATTCCCACGGGGGAGCAGTATGAAAAATGTATGCACTCACTACTGTAAGTTCTCTGGATAAGAACGGCTGCTAAATGTCTAATTTAGATGTATGTAGTATGACTGAAGACCATTACACTGGAATACACCACTCACATTGGCTTGTAAGAAGCATTATATAGCTTATTACTTTCTCATGTGTTTTTGTTCTACCTTATGTTATTTTTAGTGCTACATTGATATTGATTACTGCTTTGTTGGGTTTGGAGCTTGCAAGAAAGGCAAAGGGTGGCTACTTTGAAGAATCTCAAATATAAAATATATTTAGATTTGTTTTAACACTTTTTTGGTCACTACATGATTCCATATGTGTTATTTCATAGTTGTGATATCTTCACTACTATTCTACAATGTAGAAAATAGTAAAAAATTAAGAAAAACCCTCCAAACCCTCAACTTTTGACTGGTACTGTATTTTCAATAAAAGTTTAGGCTAAATGTCTAGACTGCTGGTCACTTATTTCTTAATTACTTTTTTGTTTGTTCTGTTGTGACATGCTTGAGGTCTCACAACTAGGATGCATGCCTTTGTTATCTTGCCCTGTTGGCTTGGTGTCACAGACTTCTGTTAAATACTACACTGGCAGCTTAATGATATCTGCACCTCTCTTGCACACACGCCTTTGCTTTGAAATCATGCTTCATAAGGGCAAGATAATGACTTGCTTTGTGTCAGTGTTCCTCCCCTATATGTTTCAAATAAGTAATTTCATATACTTAAATTCAAGCTGGCCTTTAACGTTTCATATTTAAAAAAATATTTTTATTTTTATTTTACCTTTATTTAACCAGGTAAGCTAGTTGAGAACAAGTTGTCATTTACATCTGCGACCTGGCCACGATAAAGCAAAGCAGTGCGACAGAAACAACAAAACAGAGTTACACATGGAATAAACAAGCGAACACAGTAGAAAAAAAATAAAGTCTATATACAGTGTGTGCAAATGGCATGGGGAGGGAAGGCAATAAATAGGCCATAGTAACAAAGTAATTACAATTTAGCAGATTAATACCGGAGTGATAGATGAGCAGATGATGATGAGCGTATGATTGTGTGTAAGTAGTGATACTGGTGTGCAAAAGAGCAGCAAAGTAAATAAAAACAATATGGGGATGAGGTAGGTAGATTGGGTGGGCTATTTACAGATGGACTATGTACAGCGCAGGGATCGGTTAGCTGCTCAGGTAGTTGATGAGTTAGTGAGGGAAATGTAAGTCTCAAGTCTCTTTTATTAGGTGTTCTATGAATATGATGCTGATAAGTTATTCTATGTATTGATTGGGGGTGTGTGTTTATCTTTCCAGATAGATGGTGTAATTGATGACATCATCAGCCTTGAATCAAGTTTCAGTGACGATTTCATGACATTAATTGAATTGGGGCTACAGCTGCCTAGTACGGTATGTGAAAATGTGTATTTATCAGTGTTTTTGTCCATTGCACTTGGGCTAATCCAATCATTCAGTGAAATGAAATTAACAACCAGCCTGTCATTCTTGGAATTATCTTTCTATATCTGTTGTCTTTGTTGATATTCTCAAACTGGAATTCGGTGGTGCTGTAGGAGTAAACATACACTTCTGACACTTAACTAGGACTCGTCAGGCCAGTGTTGTCTGGGTGGGGTAGCAACCAGGAGAGAGGAGAGTAGGACAAAGCATGCAGGGCATGGCAGCATGTGAAGTTGGAATGGTGGACAATGTAAAGAGGGTTCTGAAAATACTGCAACTATTTTAACAGTCAAGTTGTTATAGGGAAAGGGATTGAAGAGATTGCGCCCGGCATCAGAAAATTAGGATTTTAGTTTTGCTTCAGGAGCATAGGGGGGGAAAAGCGAGAACATTGAGGTAAATCAATCGTGTTGTAAGGTAGCAAAATGGCATTGTTAAGGAGAATGGACATTTAGCCATTTCTCTCACATTTATCAGGATTTATAGCCTACCTCAACACTTATCAGATTTGTTTGTTTCAAATGTGCTAATGCTTTTGGATAACTGTTAATCGAAGGTTCTACAAGGTTATTAGGCCTATACAAAATTGCGATGACTTGCTAGAAATTATGTTCTTTATAAGCCAACCAACCTGTGATATGGTAATTTAGTATCCTTGAAGGTCAAATATAGTACAGTAATACAATGTAGCCTAGCTTATACATGTTCTATTTCTACCAGGATAGTTCTTACAAGAGATGTTAGTACATAAACATGTTATTTAAAAAAAAAAAATTTTTAAATACAGGGAACAGTGCACATTTATCAACGTTTCAGTAAAAGTGGCCGTTTTAGCCAGCCGGCTAATTTTCAACCGCAGTCCCTGGGCAGGTTACTAAAAACAACTACAATAACAATACAGACAAACAATATGCAGAGCAACATAGGACAAGCAACACATACAGACAACATAATATTTTTTTTTAAATTAGATTTATTGGAAAAATAGGATGTTGAACTACCATTATCCTTTTGTTAAATTAGTATTCTGGTACACAAAGGACAAGAAAATGTAAGACAATACAAAATATGAATTAATTAATTAAAATTTAGTTTAATTCGTTTCCTTAAGAAGCTCATCCAGGTTGTTAGTATTCAACATTGTTTGCTTTGATGTTAATGCAGGGGTTTCCCTGTTTCTTACAGCTCCCCGGGAACCTCCTGGAAGTTAACCATAGTCCTGGAATGGCAGCACCTACCCTCACTGTCAGCAACTCCTGCCCTCCGGATCTAACCAATATTAAAAGGGAATACTCTGGTATAGTCTTGTTCCTTTACTAGGCCCCTGATCCTTATTTTATATAGCTCTGGAGATGAGCATGTTTGTTTGGATTATACACTTCTTATGTAATGTCCTATGTAACTTTCCATTTTATTGAGAGGGAAAGGTTCAATTCTAACTTGTGTAAATGGTAAAATAATTGGGTTTTAGATTGCACGGCAGCACCTCCAAAGTATATGTTATGTTTAAGATGCAGATAACAAAGCGCTGGTGAAAGAGAGACAGAAGAAAGACAACCATAACCTCAGTGAGTCAAAGKTTTTTACTCACTTCTGTTCTTAACCCACTATGATGCTAGCCAGCTCTTGTTCCCCTCGGAGTGGCAGTGAGTTTAATTAATCAATCTCTTTGTCTGCATGGTTTCTCTTGACAGTTGAGAGGAAGCGGAGGTTTAACATCAATGACCGCATAACAGAGCTGGGGTCCATAATACCCAATTCAAGGGACTTGTGAGTTTGTCATTCTTTATTTCTTATTCAGGACATTTACTTTGGATGAATTAATCAGTTGTGCTATTGACACAAATTAATTCTAGGAAATCTCAATCACAGTTAAAATTTTGGCCATGAAAAGCAATATTCAATTCGGAACAGATTTGATATTCCTCTTTAACAACCTTCTCTCATGGCTGTAGGGAGTTGCGCTGGAATAAGGGCACCATTCTGAAGGCCTCAGTGGACTACATCAGGAAGCTGCAGAAGGAGCAGCAGAGAGCCAAGGAGGTAGAGATGCGTCAGAAGAAGCTGGAACATGCTAACCACTGCTTGATGCTGCGCATCCAGGTCAGTTTTTGGAGAAAAAAGTAAGTAATGCTATCATAAAATATATTTAGTGATTGCTACTAATGTTCCCTTATTTCTGTTATTGTTATTTTGTGAAGGAGTTGGAAGTGCAGGCTCAGCTTCATGGACTCTCCAGCCCGATGTCCTATGGTCTGAGTTCAGACCCCTCCTTCCTCCAGCAGCAGCACCTTCAGCAGGGAGGTCATATACTTGGGCCTAGAACTGGAGTGGCCTGCTCCCAAACCTTTCTCAGCTTGGGTGATGCAGCCATGGCACAGGCCATCCCTACCTCCTTCCTCTCTCCACCCTCCTCTGACTCCCCTGTGGGTGTGACCATAGGCAGCCCCCTCGACCTGGGCAGTCTGAGCTTCGCCGAGCTGGATGACCCCTCCAATGCTGGGCTGTTCCCAGGCGTGGGGTTGGGGTACATCCTCATGGATGAGGGGTGCACACTGTCCCCTGAGAGGGTGGACCCACTGTTTTTCGTGACACCAAGTGCCTCGAAGACCAGCAGTCGTAGGAGCAGCTTCAGCATGGAGGAGGACTTGTAAAGGGTCTTATTGGGGTCTGCTTTAAAACAAACAGCCAATCGTTTAACTGAACAGGACTTTGATCTGAATCATGCATCAGTACAAAATAAATGACAATCCTTTCCTCTCTTACCAAGTTAATATTGGTCCCTGAACTTAGAAAAAGAAAACAAAAACTTTTCGGTACACGAATCAATAGTAATGCAATCATTTTCAAATGGAAAATAGTAAAATTAGTATTTGGATATGGACTATGGACATTGATTTGTGTTCTGTTTCTTGCAAGCCTCAACTCAACCAAGAGTTCCCTGCAGAGAAATTAAAGAGGAAATAGTGGTGGTTTAGTCAAGTATATTATTGGTCCTTGTAGAGCGTATACTTTGTGCACTTTGCAACTTTTGTGGGAAGAAAGCAATGAGGTTCTTGTATCTATTTAGTGAAATTGGCATGAACTACATAACAGGTGTGCTATTGAATTGAGATATTTTTTAACTGACTTGAATCAGGATTTGTTAGCTTAAAGTGTATGCCTTTTTTTACATCTCAGAAGGTTTGTCTAACAAAAAATTTACCAAAGTAGTATTTATTAAATATATGGCACATAGTGATTGTGATATAATAATAAAAAATAAAAAAACACATTTGATGACCTGTAAAAACAAAAAAAATCTAGATTTACTGTATCTTACATTTACTTTCAAAGCATGTTGCGCCTTTTCCTGTTGTCTGTATGCATTTTCTTTTAACGCTTTTGTCCGTTGAATGGTTGTACAGCTGGTCACTAACTCAACTAACAATGAACAAGAGAAGGAGAGAAGTAAAACAAAAGCTACTGCAGCCAGTCAGCCAAAGCAGGCCACCTTTCACAGAATGGTAATATATTTAAGTCATTATACGGGTGTGTTATATATTGTTATATAGTAAATGGAAGTATAGCTTTAACGTATGTTAATCTCTGAAACACTGCATGCTACATGTGTTTGTGTTGCAAAAACATGCACTGGGTTGTGTGCAGTAGTCTATTTCTGATGTCATATGGTCATTTGTGATGATATAAGATTATGTTGAATAAGATTTATATAGCTCACATAGACTTGGCCCCTAACTCTAGACATACAGTTAAAATGAATCCTTAATCCACTACTTTTTCCTTAGTCCTCTAATCTGAAAATGTGTATGGTCATGGGACTGTCTAACATTCCCCATGTTTTTCTCAGAGACTGAAATCTGTATATGGTTATTATCACTCCTCTAGCCCCCATAGTCTTCCTTTAATTTGTATTGACAAGCTTTTCAAAGAAAAGTACATTCATTACCTGTATATGTTTAGGAATCTGTTTCCATGTCTGTTTTATCTATTGCCATTGATGCTTCCGAGATGCTTCTCATTCTTGAAACAATAGTGCCTTTCCTCCATGTCAAGGAAGATCCCTGCAGTGTACTCTCCTAACACAGGCTTTTTTTTATGGAGATGAAAATGTTTGAGACCAACAATGCAATATCTGTCTGATTATCTGTTTCTAATGCACATTGTAGTGTTTGTGTCAATTAATCCCTTAAAGGATGGGTTGCCAACTGGCGATTTGACACATAGAATTTCATTTTTTCATTCATTGTCTGTGACTTGAATGTAGCTCTAATTTGAATCATTTAGAAAAATATCTATTTTTGCTGTTCTGATTTTCAGTTATGGTTCTGCTTTTACTGGAATGCAAACCTCTAACAGCCTTAAAGGGAATATATTGTTGTTGGACACTTTTTATATTTTAATGTGTATTGAGTTACTAGCTTTTTCTATGCTCAGATAAGCAACCTGTCTAAATCTACACTATTGTCTGGTGTGTTTTGTTTATTTTAAACGAAATAAAAATCGGGAAATGTATGTTGAATGCTTTTCACTGCAGTGATGCAATTACAGTTTCATGCTTGGTCTATTTAATCACGGTATTTCACAATGGAAAAAAGGGTTTTCAGAGTGCATTGTGTCTCTATGGTTGGGCTTCATTGTTCCAAACATGCTTTTCTTGCATACCCTCTGCTTTCTCAGACTGGTCCTTGGATTTGGAATGTATTCAATGGGTAAAAGCAATATGGTAGTGTTGTGGCTCCTCCTAGCTTTGCAGGAGCTTTGTACTGGATTTTTGCAGATTGCATGACAGTGCTAGGAGGCTTAAAGCTTTATTTTCCCCAAACTACTGTAATAAAATTAAGGTGGGGAGTGGGGAGTCTCAAGGTGGGGAGTGTACAGAGTGTAGTTGCCTAAAAAAATACATATTCAATACATGAGTGCAATTGTCCAGAGAGAGGGTTTCTGTTGATTCATTTTAATGGCTTTTATTCCATTATCAATCATTTTTCTTGAATATCAGGGATGGAAACACAAATTTTCTGTAAATGTATACAGTATATGTATGTGACTTCTGAATATCAAACCATACTGTAAATGTGCCCTATCCTGTCAATATTTTACATTYGTAGAATTCATACAGTCGATTGTCCATAATAATATTACCATGCTTCTATTAACATTTTATTTTCGTTTTTGTCCTTTCAAATGCTGATGCCTTCCTTGCTGCCAAGAACTCCAGATCATTTACCCCAACCCCACCTCACTCACCACTTTGCTCTGAAGTAAATGTACATTTGTATATGAGCAGATTTATGGTTTAGTTAATCACTACTCTCAATTAACTATACTTGGAGTGCAGTGGCACCCTCTCAACAGTTTCACTCCCTATCAGCAATAAAGTATCACCGAGTTGTCTGTATGTGGTTAGCTGTCTTTCACATTGTGGTCCACCTTGAGTCATTGGTTAGAAAAGCATGTTGCCAGTGCAGATTTAGAAATGCAAAGAACCAAGCAGACTTTGTCAGTTACCCCAAGATCTAAATGAAATGTAATTACTGCAGATTCGTTACTGTCCTTTGAGCTTGGCCCTACACCATCGCTACAATCTCTGACTCTTGACAGTGTTCATAATCGTTTGACACTAACCAGGTTAGTGGAAGAGCATTTGTAAGATCTCCATGCCTAGATCCACACACTCTGTGGCTTGCATGCAGATATCACAGACACAGCACTCAAATCCTGGATCTATACACGGGCAGCAGTGGGCATCCAGACATCCACAGCAGCCACAGTGATGGGTCATGTCCAGCAAAGTCTCCAGGGAATCAGGCTCACAGCAGCACACTGTGGATTCACTTCTCCAGACTCCCGGTTCCAATCCATGGCATCAGTTAAGAAACATTCACTGTCTCCAAAGCAGCACAATCAATTCGAAAATCTAAAAGGCAACAAAGAGACAAAGGATATTTCAACCATTCACTAAATGGGTTCCAGTCAGCAGTTTTAAGTACTTTCACTTACAATCAGAACCTGGGGGAAATGTACAGATATGCAAGAAATAGCATGGTTATTAATCTATTATTAATCTCCATTTTGGAAAAGACATCTGGATAATGGCCGGGGTGAGGAAATGCTGACATCCTAATGAAAGTACAGGAGCACACCATTTTCAGCAAGGGTTTTGAGAGGTTTGTAATTGTAGGAATTGACCTATACATCTGCACAACCCCCRTCACTGGCCAGGAGTCCTTTTGAGGTACCAGTCTTGACCAGCAGGCCCAGGATATATGGCCCCGATCAGCCTGCAAACTTAACCAGTGTGTCAAATCGGAGGGCATGTTGTCCGGTCCTCTGGCAGTCTCTATGGGGGTACCACAGGGTTCAATTCTCGGGCCGACTCTTTTCTCTGTATACATCAATGATGTTGCTCTTGCTGCGGGCGATTCCCTGATCCACCTCTACGCAGACGACACCATTCTATATACTTCCGGCCCTTCCTTGGACACTGTGCTATCTAACCTCCAAACGAGCTTCAATGCCATACAACACTCCTTCCGTGGCCTCCAACTGCTCTTAAACGCTAGTAAAACCAAATGCATGCTTTTCAAACCGTTCGCTGCCTGCACCCGCACGCCCCGACTAGCATCACCACCCTGGACGGTTCCGGACCTAGAATATGTGGACATCTATAAGTACCTAGGTGTCTGGCTAGACTGCAAACTCTCCTTCCAGACTCATATCAAACATCTCCAATCCAAAATCAAATCAAGAATCGGCTTTCTATTCCGCAACAAAGCCTCTTCACTCACGCCGCCAAACTTACCCTAGTAAACTGACTATCCTACCGATCCTCGACTTCGCGATGTCATCTACAAAATAGCTTCCAATACTCTACTCAGCAACTGGATGCAGTTTATCACAGTGCCATTCGTTTTGTTACTAAAGCACCTTATACGACCCACCACTCGCGACCTGTATGCCCTAGTCGGCTGGCCCTCGCTACATGTTCGTCGTCAGACCCACTGGCTCCAGGTCATCTACAAGGCTATGCTAGTAAAGTGCCGCCTTATTCTCAGTTCACTGGTCACGATGGCTACACCCACCCGCAGCACGCGCTCCAGCAGGTGTATCTCACTGATCATCCCTAAAGCCAAACCTCATTTGGACGCCTTTCCTTCCAGTTCTCTGCTGCCTGCGACTGAACGAATTGCCAAAAATCTCTGAAGTTGGAGACTTTTCTTCCTCCTCAACAACTTTAAAAATCTGCTATCCGAGCAGCTAACCGATCGCTGCAGCTGTAACATAGTCCATCTGTTAAACTACCCACCCAATTTACCTACCTCACCCCCATACTGCTTTTATTTATTTACTTTTCTGCTCTTTTGCACACCAGTATCTCTTCTTGCACATGATCATCTGATGATTTATCACTCCAGTGGTTAATCTGCTAAATTGTAATTATTCGATTTATTGCCTACCTCATGCCTTTTGCCACCATTGTATATAGATTCTCTTTTTTTTCTACCATGTTATTGACTTGTTTATTGTTTACTCCATGTGTAACTCTGTGTTGTCTGTTCACACTGCTATGCTTTATCTTAGGCCAGGTCGCAGTTGCAAATGAGAACTTGTTCTCAACTAGCCTACCTGGTTAAATAAAGGTGAAATAAAAAAATAAAAAAAAATAAAAACCCATGCAGTCATGTATTCTAAACATATTTAAAAAATGAATATATAAAATACTTGTTTTGCTTTGACTACAAGGAACAAGAGTAGAATCCACTCACATTCAGAAAGCAATTCAATGTTGTCACGCCCTGGCCTTAGTTATCTTTGTTTCTTTATTATTAGTTAGGTCAGGGGTGTGACATGGGGGATGTATGTGTTTTGTATTGTCTAGGGGTTTATGGGTGCTGTGTTTAGTTGGTAAAGTGTCTAGGGTATGTATGTCTATGGTTGCCTAGATTGGTTCTCAATTAGAGACAGCTGTCTATCGTTGTCTCTGATTGGGAACCATATTTAGGCAGCCATATTCATTAGTAGTTCGTGGGTGATTATCTATGTCTTTACGTTAGTTGCTTGTGTCTGCACTTTCGTTTTATAGCTTTCACGGTCGTTTGTTGTTTTGTATAGTTTGTCAGTGTTCTTCGTTTTCGTTTTCGTCTTCAATAAAAGGAAGATGTATTGTCATCACGCTGCACCTTGGTCCTCCTCTCTTCCACAATGTTACGACGATCGTGACAAATGTTCATGTTTCTCAAGACACATAATGTCAAATTATACTAAATTAAATATTGAAAAGGGTATTGGTTTGATCAAATGCATAGCAAATATGTTTTACTTATTGTGAATCTATTTCTAAATTGATTGAGAGTAATTAATTTGTACGGGACAGCAGTATCACACACAGTATCATCGCACAGTATCATACACACAAATGAATTGTACTACAGTTTTTTCCAACTGCTTACACACAAAATCTTTTCATGTCACACGATTTTTGAAACCTCTCACTCAAAGTGCAAAACTACACACCAAATATCCAAAACCATAAGCTATTTCTCAGCCTTTCACTCAGTTGTCAATTGCATAAAACACTTTTTTCAAAACACTACACACAATTCTCTACCTAAAACACAAAAATCTAACAGGAAGTGACTTGCTTTCCTTTTCCAAACACAACCAATCAAAATGCTACACTTATTCACCAGGTCACACACACACTCCTCACATGTGCAAACACTAATTGCTTAACTGATCACTAACCAATCACTGCTTTACTGTAGTATAGGCCTATAAATAGGTCAAAGGTCAGATTACCTGTTTTGAACAATAGATGCCAACAATGGACAGAGAGGAGTAGGAGGGAGAGGAAGAAGAGGACGAGGGCAAAGAAGAGAAGGAAGGAGAGCCATTTCTGATGAGATTAGGGCAACACTTGTTGATCATGTGATCAACCACGGTTTGACCATGAGAGAGGCTGAGAGTCCAGCCCAACTTGAATCGATTTACAGTGGCGTCCATAATTCGAACCTTCAGAAATGAGAACAGGTATGCAACTATCTAATGACTATTTTAGCATTACAGTAATGTARTGTAAAATACGTATGACTGCATAGTATTGCATAAACATTTGTAACTCTAAGCCATCCATTTACTGCACTGCATTGAATGAATGAGGTTGGTTATCATGCTGTACTACATTTTTTTGTACATTGTTTACAGTTCCTATGCTGAACACATACTGTGTTTGAATTCTGTACAGAGTGGAAAGGCAAAGACATCATGGAGGACGAGGACACTTGTTTACAGATGTACAAGAGACTGCAATTATAAATATGGTTTTGGCCAACAATGCAATTAGGATTCGAGAGATAAGAGAGCATATCTTGAATAATGACACCATATTTAACAACATCAATGCTGTAAGACTGTCGACCATACAACGCATCCTCCAACGGCACCGAGTGACGATGAAACAACTTTACAAGGTGCCATTTGAGAGAAACTCTGACAGTCAAGAATATGTGACATGACTTTGTAGAGGTATGTATGCAACACTACTTCCAGTACTTCAGACATACCATATTTACTCATCTGTATATCCTTTTGTCTGTTACAGAGAGTATTGGAGCTGGATGCCCATGTAATTCGCCATTAATTTATTTATGTGGATGAGGTTGGCATCAACCTCACCAAAACCAGGCGACGCGGAAGATGTCCCTGGACAGCGTGGGTGTAATATAACTGTGTGCTGCCATCACTTAAAACGGGGTCCTCCATCACAATGCCACACTGGGTCCGTACAACACCGGCCATATGCTCACTTTTCTGGATGCAATTTACACAATGCTTGTCCCTGATCCAGATCAGGAGCCTGCTAGATTTGTGGTTTTATGGGACAATGTTAGTTTTCACCGGGCTGTTCGGGTCCAAAACTAGTTTGCCACCCATCCACAATTTGTAGTTTTGTACCTACCCCCATATTCACCTTTTCTAAATCCCATAGAGGAATTCTTCTCAGCCTGGCGCTGGAAAGTGTATGATTGCCAACCCTATGCCCGCATGCCACTTCTCCAGGCAATGGAGGACGCATGTGGGGACATAGKGGTTGCCTCTGTCCAAGGTTGGATACGCCATGCTAGGAGATACTTCCCTCGAMGTTTMSRKWMYSKAAACBTATCTTGTGARYTGGACYAAGTATTGTYGCCAGACCCAGGCCGGAGAAGAGATGAAGCGTWGCTTAGCACTGGTGACTGCCCCCCCTACCAATTCCTGGACTGCCCCCCCGGGACCCCACACACACAATTGTGTTCTTTACTGTATTCTAAAGAATATACTTTTGGTTTACATATGTTTATGGTTTTGTTGTATGCTACTGTATACAACAGTAATGTTTGGCCTAATAAATATTTTCTACATTGCATTGGTGTTTACAGTGTACTTGTTACCCCTCTCAGCAGATTACTTTCACTGTAGAACATTGTATTGAAATGTAGATATAAGCCTATGAAAGACCAAAGAGCTTTAGATTTAGAACAACAGTGTTTACATGGTATATCCCAAAATTATGAAAGCAAAAACATTTTGGCAGTAAAGCAAAGAATACTGTCCGAAGATGATCTTCCTTCTCAGGCCTGTAGGGAGGGGCATTGGTAGTTGAATCTGAATAAAGGAGTACATTGAGTTGTATTTTTGTTTATTTTGTTTAGTTTTATTTTGTTAATTATTTGTCTTATATATAGCCAAAACAGTAGGTGGCGGCATGCAACTATACACAGCATTTGTTTGTGGACCAGCATAATATCAAAGAAGAAAACCCATTACAGGAGTTGGCTGTAATACACCAATAGGTGTAGTCTGCCATAAAACTTTAGAGGCAGGTGTGTTTTGCTGCCACTGCTCTTCCTCAACAACAAAAAATGTCCTCTGTGTCATCACAACTTTTGGAGATATTTCAACAAAACGATTTTATGGTAAGTTGATCTAAATTTTGACAAAGTTGTAGATATATTAACGTATATCTATAATTATTTTTTACATATACAGGTAGGAAAGCCTTAAGATAAATAATCCACTTGTTTAGAGAGAAAAATGTTGATAATGTTTTGTGTTGGATGAGTGTGTTGGGGGCAACTATTCCCTCCTTACTTGGGGGTAACTGGCCCCTGCGGGCTAGTTACCCCTTTATGATTATGGATGTGTTTCTACCTGTCATTTAGACAATGACTAGCCCAGTTAGAGCTAGTTTATAATAACTTGCTAGCTAGTAACCTCATTGGCAGTAAATGCTAGCTAGTTAGAATAAGCTGCTAGGAGTGCTAGCTAGCAACCTTATCAGATCGTCTTATTGTTGGTAGTTGTTGAAGATATCCCTCTAGTGGTGTGGGGGCTGTGCTTTGGCAAAGTGGGTGGGGTTATATCCTGCCTGTTTGGCCTTGTCCGGGGGTATCATCGGATGGGGCCACAGTGTCTCCTGACCCCTCCTGTCTCAGCCTCCAGTATTTATGCTGCAGTAGTTCCAGTTTCAACTGTTCTGCCTGCGGCTATGGAACCCTGACCTGTTCACCGGATGTGCTACCTGTTCCAGACCTGCTGTTTTTAACTCTCTAGAGACAGCAGGAGCGGTAGAGATCCTCTTAATGATCGGCTATGAAAAGCCAACTGACATTTACTCCTGAGGTGCTGACTTGTTGCACCCTCGACAACTACTGTGATTATTATTATTTGACCATGCTGGTCATTTATGAACATTTGAACATCTTGGCCATGTTCTGTTATAATCTCCACCCGGCACAGCCAGAAAAGGACTGGCTACCCCTCATAGCCTGGTTCCTCTCTAGGTTTCTTCCTAGGTTTGGGCCTTTCCAGGGAGTTTTTCCTAGCCACCGTGCTTCTACACATGCATTGCTTGCTGTTTGGGGTTTTAGGCTGGGTTTCTGTACAGCACTTTGAGATATCAGCTGATGTAAGAAGGGCTATATAGATTTATTTTATTTGTAAAATACATTAAAAAGATAACATAACTTAATTGCAGTTGTAAATGTTTCCACTCGTGACTGATAGCTTTACAGTTAATGTTACTTTATAGCCTTTTAGCTATTTTACACAGCATTTTATGTCATATAGTTAGATAGCTAGCTATGTTTTTAAGAGAGAGCTTGACAATTGGCATCTCTCCTCCTGTCACGCCCTGACCATAGTTTGCTTTGTATGTTTCTATGTTTTGTCTGGTCAGGGTGTGATCTGAGTGGGCATTCTATGTTGTATGTCTAGTTTGTCTGTTTCTGTGTTTGGCCTGATATGGTTCTCAGTCAGAGGCAGGTGTTAGTCGTTGTCTCTGGATTTGGAACCATATTTAGGTAGCCTGTTTTGTCATTGTGGGTTGTGGGTGATTGTCTATGTTAGTTGCTTGTGTCAGCACATTTCTTATATAGCTTCACGTTCGTTGTTCGTTTATTGTTTTGTATAGTTTGTTCAGTGTTCTGTTTATTAAATTCATGATGAACACATACCACGCTGCATTTTGGTCCTCCGATCCTTCCAACTACTCCTCCTCAGACGAGGAGGACGACGAGCGTGACACCTCCCCCTGTTTTCAGTCACAGGATTAGGTGTGAGCAGTGCAGGAGGTGGGCTCATGAGTTGTGCTACAATTTTACTGGGGATAGCTTTATTTGGGCGCAGTGGTCTAAGGCACTGCATCTCAGTGCTAGAGGCGTCACAACAGACACTGGTTCGATACCGGGCTGTATCACAACAGGCCGTGATCAGGAGTCCCATAGGGTGGAGCACAATCGGCCCAGCGTCGTCCGGGTTAGGGGAGGGTTTGGCCCGGGGTAGGCCGTCATTGTAAAATAATAATTTGTTGTTAACTAACTTAGTTAAATAAAGAAATATAAAAATATACAATTTGTGATGAATTCGTGCATTCGGAAAGTATTTAGACCCCTTATTTTTTGCTACGTTACAGCCTTATTCTAAAATTGATTCAATAAATTGTTTCCTTATCAATCTACACACAATACCCCATAATGACAAAGCGCACACAGGTTTTTATACGTTTTTGCAAATGTATTCAAAATAAAAACAGAAATACCTTATTTACATAAGTATTCAGACTCTTTGTTATGAGACTTGAAATTGAGCTCAGGTGCATCCTGTTTCCATTGATCATCCTTGAGATGTTTCTACAACTTGATTGGAGTCCACCTGTGGTACATTCAATTGATTAGACCTGATTTGGAAAGGCACACACCTGTCTATATAAGGTCCCACAGTTCACAGTGCATGTCAGAGCAAAAACCAAGCCATGAAGTCGAAGGAATTGTCCGTAGAGCTCCGAAACAGGATTGTGTCGATGCACACATCTGGGGAAGGGTACCAAACATTTCTACAGCATTCAAAGTCCCCAAGAACACAGTGGCCTCCATCATCATTAAATGGAAGAAGTTAGTAACACTTCCTAGAGCTGGCCACCCAGCTAAACTTGGTCAGGGAGGTCAGGGAGGTGACCAAGAACCTGATCGTCACTCTGACAGAGCTCTGGAGTTCCTCTGTGAAAATCTATGCACACAATGTACATAGATTTTTCTATTGTGTTATTGACTGTACGTTTGTTTGTGTAACTCTGTGTTGTTGTTTTTGTCGCACTGCTTTGCTTTATTTTGGCTGGGTCGCAGTTGTAAATGAGAACTTGTTCTCAACTGGCCTACCTGGTTTAATAAAGGTTAAATAAAAAATAAAAAATTAAAGATGGGAGAACAACAATCTCTACAGCACTCCACCAATCAGGCCTTTATGGTAGAGAGGTCAGATGTAAGCCACTCCTCACTAAAAGGCACATGACAGCTCGCTTGGAGTTTGCCAAAAGGCACCTAAAGAATCTCAGACCATGAGAAATAAGATTCTCTGGTCTGAAGAAACCAAGATTGAACTCTTTGGCCTGAATCCCAAGCGTCACGTCTGGAGAAAACCTGGCACGGTCCCTATGGTGAAGCATAGTGGTGGCATGTCAGGATCGAGGGAAAGATGAACGGAGCAAAGTACAGACAGATCCTTGAAGAAAACCTGCTCCAGAACGCTCAGGACCTCAGACTGTCACGAAGGTTCACCTTCCAACAGGACAATGACCCTAAGCACACAGCCAAGATAATACAGGAGTGGCTTCGGAACAAGTCTCTGAATGACCTTGAGTGGCCCAGCCAGAGCCCGGACTTGAACCCGATCGAAAACATCTCTGGAGAGACCTGAGAAAAGCTGTGCAGTGAGGCTTCCCATCCAACCTGACAGAGCTTGAGAGGATCTGCAGAAAAGAATGTGAGAAACTCCCAAAATACAGGTGTGCCAAGCTTGTAGCATCATGCCCAAGAAGACTCGAGGCTGTAATTGCTGCCAAAGGTACTTCAACAAAGTACTGAGAAATGGGTCTGAATACTTATGTAAATGTGATATTTAAGTTTTTTTTATTTMATAAATTTGCTAAAATTRCTAAAAAAAAACTTTTTTGCTTTGTCATTATGGGGTATTGTGTGTAGATTGATGAGGAAAAAAAATATTTGATCCATTTTAGAATAAGGCTGTAACACAACAAAATGTCAAGAGGTCTGAATACTTTCTGAATGCACTGTATGTACAAATTACAATAGTGCAATAGCAGAGCATAAGAGAGTTGCCACATCAATGTTACACTGTTATTGTTATGAAATGTTATATTACAATGTTATTTATTGTTATTAGTGATATTCCATTCAAATATTATATTCCAATGAATCTTTTGTTTATGAATTAAAAACAACTATTGATAACCTTTTGCTCCTGAATGTCATTTTAAAGATTGCTGGGATTTAAAATCTTGCATTATTCACATCATATTTAGTGCAGTCGTACATAATGGATTGTATGGAAAAGGATCAACAAAGAAAGAACAAAGAAAATTCATATGAYGTTAAGTTAAAAAGAGTGACTTTACATCAAATCTCCTCTAGAATTAGCCAATAACAAAAAAAAACTCTGTATTCATACAACTCTATCATAGGTTTGTACAACTGTAACCCCTGGCCTTTATTTTATGTACTTTAACTTTTGAAAGTCAAAAAGTTTTTTTTTTTCTTTTTTTACTTTTAATGTTATTTATGTTTATTTACGTGTAGTAATGTCCTATGTTTTCACATGAAAAGTGATTGCTTTTGGTAAAAACGCTTTATGGATTCCTGGGGCTGGTGCTAGAAAAATTCCGAAGTGTGCACGGCGGTTGGGAAAGGAGGTGACTGCTGGTGACTATTGGAGCTGAGGAGCCGGAAATGGCTGCAAGTAGTGCGGAAGAAATGGAGGAAATTGAGAAAAAGTTGGTGAAGCAACAGCTGTGCTGGAATGCGAACAATATGGGTGTCAATTCTGATTATATGGAGCGCGAAGATGATGGTCAAGGACCGCAATGGTCGGTAGTGGAAAGACATAGGAAGAAGAGAGATCATGATACAGAAAGCAATGGGACGTCTAGTAAAGAAATCATAAAGATGGCCATGGTAGGAAGCAATAGTAATGATGTGTTGGAGTGGAAAGTGGTGATAGTGTTTGATGAAACCACAGGGCTTACTTACACTCAATCTGAATAACTAATGCTCTAGAGAAAGAGGTAGGTGAAGTGAAATTAGCTCGGTTCATTGGAAATGGTTGATTGTTAATATTTTGTGGTAGCCAGGCTCAGCAAGAGAAGATTCTGAAAATGGAAAAGCTTAATGAGAAGAAGATTAAAAGCCATGTCCCTGGTGCTTATGCTAGGTTGAGGGGAGTCATCACTGGGGTCCCAATATCTATGCCCATAGATGATATTAAAGAAAATGTGACGGGAGGAAGAGTGATGGAGGCCAAAAAGGTTGATCAGCAGGAAAGAAGGTCAAAGTTAAAGTCTCAGTGCTGTTGAGGTTTGAGAAGGTTATGCCTGGGGAAGTACAGATAGGAATCCTTAGTTTCAATGTTTGAGAATTTGTCCCATATGCACTGCAGTGTTTAAAATGCCCAAGAAAGGGACGTGTAGCTGTTCAATGTAAAGGAAGGAAAAGATGTGCCAAGTGTGCAGGAGCACATGATTACGGTGAATGAGGGAGCAATGTGAAGTTTAAGTGTTGTAATTGTGGGAGGGAACATCCACCAAGGTGGATGCCAGGTGCAGAGAGAGGCTAGAGAGGCCCAGAGATATAAAATTAGTCATGATGTATCGTATACAGAGGCTGAAAAACAGATTGGTGGAACTACAGTGTGGAATGATGGCGCTTCCATGGCTGCTCCAGTAGTAAGTGGACCTAATGTCGGGGCTGGTGTTTCTGCTGGTCCTGGCATGGTTTCGAGGCCTCTTCAGGAATCTTGCGCTCATGAATGTGCGGTGTCAAAGGACGCTTTGATAATTAATCATGTTGACTTCATAGCTTTTATTGGTAAGGTTACCAATACGACTCGGGGGATTTATTTGTTTTATTATTTTCATGGTCGTACAGAATTGGGCAGATCATTAGTGATCGTACATTTCAGCACAGTAGGTGGCGGCATGCACTTAAACGATTGCTTGCGGACCGCCATGATAGCATAGAATACAACTTTAAAGAAGAAGAAGGTTTGGTCCAACATCCGAGTTCAGCCGATTATTTGATTTCCGGCGTCGTCAACCCAGATTGTGACCCTGAGCAGTTGTTTAGCTAGGTACTATCGTTGAAGTTTGATCGAGGATTGCAAATACATCACAAATGGTACCGTTAGTTAGCAAAATTAATGCAAAGAAATGCGTTTTAGGTTTATGTGAATTTCATGGTTAGTTGCCTAACAGCAATTGTCTAGATTAGTGTCTTCGCCATGCGAAACCAGCTAATGCTAGCCAGCACTTTTAGCAAGCTAACGGAAGCTAGCCAGTCGCAATGGAAATGCAACAGCTTGCCGACTCTTTTCAGACTTTTGGCTTGTTACCGTTTGTTAGTTAAGCGTTCGCTATCTGTTTTATGTCTCAGGTTATGGTTACCTAGCTAGATATAGCTAGCGAAGTTGCTATCTGGAATGCGAAATCATTTTTTTAACCAACAATAGATTGTATCGTTTGGGCAGACTAGTATGTCCGACTCGACGTAGAGTAGACAGCAGTATAATAACATAATGAAATTAATGTTTGCCATCAGATTAGTTGTTCTCGACATAATGATGATTAGCCGATCAGATCGAACCTCCAGCGGCATAACGTTACCCAAGTACTGTAACTAGCTTGTACTCTGGAGGTCGAGCCGACAGTCCATTGAAATCATGGTACATTTATTTTCAACCAACCTTTATTTGGCTATACTTGCACTGGCGTGTCTTTATAAACGAATGTTTCCAGTTCCAGGGGCAACTCCAAAAACTAGAGAATATTAAATCCACTTTTTTGTATTGAGTTAGAAATGGCTTGTCGCATGTGTGTACATCTGTGTTTGGGTTGTATGCGAGATATCCGGCAGCTAAAATGCTGAGGGAACTCCGTGCAAAAAGTGGATTTAATATTTGAATGAATATTCTCTGGTTATCGGAGTTCCATCTGCAAATGGAAACAGATGTCTAAGACACCAGTGCCTAACAAATCGAGAATGAAAAAAGTATCGCCAAGTAAAGGTTGGTTGAAAATAAAATTGCCATGCTTTCAATGGACCCTCGGATCGAACTCCAGTACAAGCAATATTCGTTATGGCGCTGGAGGTTGTCTGATTGGCTAGATGATGATGGTTATCTTCCAGGACAGTGAAGTGTCAGACTTTGAGCCTGCACCAGGGCTTGAGAGCAGTATGGAGGGCGAGAATGCACCAGTGTACTGCATTTGTCGAAAACCTGACATCAATTGCTTCATGATGTGAGTTTAATCAGATGATCATAACAGCAACACCTTCAACACAAGTAATCATAACATGACCTTGAAATGTTACATAACCTTAATTTCATGGGGCTCATATCTGTGTTGTTCTTGTAGTGGTTGTGACAACTGTAATGAGTGGTTTCATGGTAACTGCATCAATCTCACAGAGAAGATGGCCAAAGCTATCAGGCAGTGGTACTGCCTGCGATGCCGAGGTGAGGTTTTTGTTCCCCATTCACTATCATCCACATGGGTATCTGTCACATGTGCTTACTAACCTTACATGATGTCTGTTGCTTTTGATTAGACAAAAACCCATCATTGGAGATAAAATACCGTCCAAAGAAGAGCCGCGAAAAGGAGGCAGAGGGCCAGAGAGAGCCAGAGAGAAAATTTGAAAGACAAAACAGCACTCCAGATTATAAATCTGAAAGGCGCCGTGGATCAAAGGTTCGTTACTTTACATCTAAATGTTATATCCCCATTTTCCTTCAATGTATATCAAAAATTGTGTGTCTTTGGAACTATTCTGTTGGCAAACATATCTTTGTCTCTCTTGTTTGTCTCAGGTTAAGCGCTCAGCYCGTATGTGTGGAGAGTGCGAGCCCTGCTTGAGGACTGAGGACTGTGCCACATGCGACTTCTGCAAGGACATGAAGAAATTTGGGGGTCCCAACAAAATAAGACAGAAGTGTCGATTTAGGCAGTGTGACGTCCGAGCCAGGGTGAGTTCCTAATGAGACTATGCCATCACTCTTTTTTTGCTTACATCTTTTGAACTGGTGTAGTCTTGCAAACTGTGACACAATGCTGCTTATTCTCTGCAGAAAATGTTGCGTGTGAAGGATGAAGAGTTTAATTTGCGTGAAAGGCGGGATAATTCCTACCACCGGAGAAGACGATATTCAGACGACTACGATAGTGAGGCAGAACTCTATGAAAAGTACAAGGCAGCGGGATATGACGACAACATGGTATTGCAATAGATGAGAAATATGGCTGAAGATTCTATCAAGAACTATTTGAAACACATTCAAAATACACAAGATCCTTATTATTGTCCTACTGTTGCACTTACACTCTCATATCCACTTGTTCTTTGGCTTGAATAGCACTTTTTCAAGTATTTTGAATGTTTATCTTATTGTTTCTGTTCAACCCAGCCATGGCTCAGTGATGAGGATGACGGGCCTCCATTCAGCCCTGTTCTGCGAAAGAAAGCTGTGAAGGTCAAGCATGTGAAGAGACGGGAAAATAAATTTGACAAGAAAGTAAGCAAACTTTACTTTTACATCTTGCAGGCACACAATGATTACRGTTAATTTTTATCCATGCAGTTGCAGTCCACATCTATCAAATATTTGAAGCTTTRAGCTTTTTTTTATTGCATCATGGGAATATTACTGTTGTGACAAAATACATCAAAGTACAGTGATTTTACATGTGTGCCTTGCGATTTGTTTTTGTTAATGCACATCAGAAAGAGTCACGGCGGCACAAACAGAAGCAGAAGCACAAGGACAAAGTCAGGCACAGTGATAGGGGCGATGCCAGGGATGGAGGAGGGCAGCGACAGTGCCTCGGGCCCAGCTGTGTGGAAGCTGCACGAGCCAACTCCAAATACTGCTCAGAGGAATGTGGCATGAAGCTGGCTACCAAGTAAGCGCACAAACACAAACACACACATGCAACTGTAAGAAAATCAATCAAATGTAAAATACATTATGTCTCTAGCCGGCTCTATGAGATACTCCCTCAACGTATCCAGCAGTGGCAGCAGAGCCCCTGCATCGCTGAGGAGCAGGGCAAGAAGCAACTGGAGCGGATCCGAAGGGATCAGCAGAATGCACGCATGCGTCTCACTGACATGGAGAAACGCTTCCACGAGCTGGAGGGAATCATTGCTAAGGCCAAGCAGCAGGTAGTCCAGCAGGATGAGGAGGTGAGTCACTTCAGTATTTTTTTATTGGCCACTGCGGTATTTATCCAGTGGGGTCAGAGCTCCTCGGCTAGAGAACTGTCTTGCCCGTTCAAGCCTGCGCTCAAATCTTTCAGCGGCTTCCTGGGTGAAACATTGATTTGACGTGTCTTTCTTTTGGTTCTCGTTTCAGACGAATGAAGGGGACAATGAAGAAACAGACCTGATGATTTTCTGTGTGTCCTGCAGTCACCCTATCAACCCAAAGGTGGCACTGCGACATATGGAGAGATGCTATGCTAAGGTGAGTCTGTCAATGTTGAGCCAACATTCTTTTTATCCAGCCTATCAGTCAACCCCAAAAATGCTTTCGCGTATCCTTCAACACCTTCCCTCTAACTCAGTTAGCGGAGCGCCACAGGGTTTCAGACTGCAGCCATTTTCTTGTAAGCTGGAGATTTCCTATTTAGCTTCTCTGATCTTGGTTGTGAGTTTGTGGTATACATCCAGAGTGCAGTAGCTGATAAGTGTCTGCAACATCCTATATGGGAGAGGATGAAATGTACAGAATTAAACTTAATATAGAGTACTAGCAATATGAATATAAGTTGCAGATATGCACTCCTTCCTAAAGGACACAGTATAAACTGATAACATTCTTGTTTTCTCTCTTTTGCATTGACAGTATGAGAGCCAGACATCTTTTGGTTCAATGTACCCAACAAAGATCGAAGGGTAAGAGTCTAGCACTTTAAATGGGTTTGCTGGAAGTGATCAATTGTTGCTTGCTTTTCTGTTTCCATATTGTTTCACCACGGTAGTCTGTATACTTTTTGTTCTCAGAGCAACAAGACTCTTCTGCGATGTGTACAACCCCCAGAGCAAGACCTACTGCAAGAGGCTTCAGGTTTTGTGCCCAGAACATTCCAGGGACCCAAAGGTCAGTGATGATTGGCGAGTCAAATGCAAAGAAACTTTGCCATAAAGCACACTAATTGTCCTGCTGTTTGACTTATGATGTATAATCTTGGCTTCGCTTGCCCTTTTGTCCTCTTGGTTTGTGGTTAGGTCCCAGGGGATGAGGTGTGCGGCTGTCCTCTGGTCCGTAATGTGTTTGAGGCAACAGGCGAATACTGCAGGGTTTCTAAACGCAAATGTAATAAGCACTACAACTGGGAGAAGCTCAGGAGAGCTGAGGTGGACCTGGAGCGTGTCAGAGTGGTTAGTAGTGGAATGCACCACATCCATCTATTATTTTGGGCCACTTCACCAGGGTTGAGGTGAATTCCTGTAGATTCAAATCAGAAATATACCAGAATTCCAGTTCATGATTTTTAGCTAACATGAAAATCAATTGACTAAGACCCTGGTTATAACAAATATTATTGACCTTCATAAAGGGTAGTTCATATGATCTATGAAAGTGAATTTTAAAGGACCGAGTACACAGATGATTTCAAATACTTTTTTGTTATTTTAATCATTACTCCTTGCTTTTCTCCCAAAATGTCTTTGTAAACAGTGGTACAAGCTGGATGAGCTCTTTGAGCAGGAGCGCAACGTCAGGACTGCTATGACCAACAGGGCTGGTCTTCTCGCTCTTATGCTGCACCAAACCATTCAGCACGACCCCCTGACAACGGATCTCCGTTGCAACAAGGACAGATAGCCGGCTGCATCTTCATGTTATTTCTGAGTGGCATTTTCGTACATCTTTGTTAGAGATTTATAGTATCTTTTTGTAGAGACTTTGGATTTTAAGACCTTTGCTGAAGTTGAAAAACAGAAATATTTGAATGGTAAATGAATATATTTTCCATGTGTCCAGCACTATTGAGGTCTTGCCACTTCTGGTATCTTGCTAATTATAGTCTCAAAAATAAAGACTGTGGTCAAGCTCTCCTGCAAATGGAAAAACCTTGGTCAAGCCATCCGCGCTGTAGAATCTGCGTGTGCGCACGCACTCACATTATGGTATGGCTGATACCATTTAGTTGACTGGTCGATTGTTTAGTAGATAGGCTGTTGGTCGACCGAGATTTAATTGGTCGAGCAGTAGCAAAAATAATATTTCATGGTGTACAAGACACCGGTCTGATTTGTGCCTGTCTGAGTGGACTGCTCCATTGTGGAGGACGTGGGGATGGCACAGTCCATGAAATGTGCTACTGAAATTGTATACGGTTATATTACATAAGAACAATGGTGCAACACTAATAGCAATTATAATATTTTAAAACAAATGCGCTTTCTCTAGTGTTGGATAGTGGTCGCTGTTCACGTTTCAGAAAAACGTCAGTGTGTTCTTGAATTGGCACCTTTTCCTAGACCATGTTGCTATGCATAATAGCAGAGTCAACCAGCATACTGGTGTTGGGAAAAATACGGTGGAGGCAGCAGCAGAATGAGATGAGAACAGCCCTTGTCTTATTGTCTAAGAAAAGTGAGGAGAAAGGGAACCACAACTTAATTAGGTCTACTCAACAGTCTAACTGTTGAATATGCCTGGCTTCATAAATCCATATATCTACAAAAATAAGACAGATCCTGCTTCTGTTGCCTGTTTGAGTGTTTAATAGCCTACTGATTCAGTGAGCACAAAGCCTCACACAATTACATGTCAAGTAAATCATTTGACAAATTTAGCTGTTTTTAATCTTTGCTTTGCTGTAATAAAGGCTTTACACTTTTCAGCCTCTGGTATTATAATTTGTGTTAGCACTTCCAAATTGTTAGATAAATCATATAACGCTCCTTTTTCTTGATCTCATTATTATTAGTAGTTGTATTTATTAAGGATCCCCAGGCAGCAGCTACTCTTACTGGGGTCCAGCAAAATGAAGGCAGTTTTAAACAATGTTAAAAACATTGCAAGACATTCACAAGTGTGCCCTCAGACCCCTACTCTACAACACGAAATCCATGTGTATGTTATTGTGTGTTTATGCATGTGTCTCTGCCTATGTTTGTGTTGCTTCACAGTCCCCGCTGTTCCGTAAGGTGTGTTTTTTAAATCAAATTTTACTGCTTGCATGAGTTGCTTGATGTGGAATAGAGTTCCATGTAGTCAGGGGTCTATGCAGTACTTTAAGCCTCCCATAGTCTGTTCTGGACTTGGGGACTGTGAAGAGACCTCTGGTGGTATGCATGGGTGTCTGAGCTGTGTGCCAGTAGTTCAAACGAACAGCTCGGTGCATTCAACATGTCAATACCTTTCACAAATACAAGTAGTGATGAAGTCAATCTCTCCTCCACTTTGAGCCAGCAGAGATTGACATGCATATTATTAATGTTAGATCTCTGTGTACATCCAAAGGCCAGCCTTGCTGCCCTGTTCTGAGCCAATTGCAATTTTCCTAAGTCCCTCTTTGTGGCACCTGACCACACGACTGAACAGTAGTCCAGGTGTGACAAAACTAGGGCCCATAGAACCTGTTGATAGTGCTGTTAAGGCAGAGCATTGCTTTATTATGGACAGACCTCTCCCCACCTTAGCTACTGTTGTAACAATATGTTTTGACTATGACAGTTTACAATCCAGGGTTACACCAAGCAGTTTAGTCACCTCAACTTGCTCAATTTCCACATTCATTACAAGATTTAGTTGAGGTTTCGGGTTAACTGAATGATTTGTCCCAAATACAATGATATTAGTTTTTGAAATATTTAGGACTAACTTATTCCTTGCCACCCATTCTGAAACTAACTGCAGCTCTTTAAGTGTTGTAGTCATTTCAGTCGCTGTAGTAGCTGAGGTGTATAATGTTGAGTCATCCACATACATTGACACACTGGCTTTACTCAAAGTCTTTAATAAGATTGAAAAAAGTAAGGGGCCTAGACAGCTGCCTTGGGTAATTCCTGATTCTACCTGGACTTTGTTGGAGAGGTTTCCATTAAAGAACACCCTCTGTGTTCTGTTAGACAGGTAACTCCTTATCCACAATAGCAGTGTTTAAAGCCATAACACATAAGTTTTTCCAGCAGCAGACTAAGATCAATAATTTCAAAAGCCGCACTGAAGTCTAACAAAACAGCCCCCACAATCTATGATCATAAGTAATGTCATTATCATTAGTAGGCTTAGTATAGCAGCCTTATATAACCACCATTACGCTGTAGGCCTAACATGTTGACCACACCTCTTGTATTGCAAAATAAATGTACACACACATTGTTCAATCATTGCACCCACACTGTTCGTGCGCGTCAACGAGCGTATGCATAGCCAGGTGTTAAAATAGAACTTAGTTCGATTGGTGACGCTTGACGCGCTGCAAGTCCTGCCTCTCCCATCTATCTCCTCATTGGTTTTTAGGAACATATACCCACATGGGTGATTGAAAGATGAACTGAGGTCCACACTCCAGTTCAGTTGGTGGTGGTAATGCACCTTCAACTTGGTTGCCAACCGCCATATAAAGTCTGAAGAAGAGGAGGCCTTGAAGGAGGAGATATTACTAGAAACGAACTCGGTTTACCTTTTTAACTGTGGATCAATTGTCGGAGTAGAGGACCTTGTGCATTTCAGGTAAAATAACAACTCAATGTTTATATGCCAGGACAAATTAGCTAGCAACAGCAAGCTAGCTAAATTGCCATAAATGTTTGCTTTTCAACCTGTCCCCAAGTTAATATAGTTGGTTCAGAGTTCGTTTTGATATTTCAACCTGCATGTCCTGACCGTGTCTGGTGTGGGAGGACAAAATCAACATGCGCGCTATGGCGCGCACTCGCGTGAGCGTTCTGGTTGCCATGTAAGAGTGCATCCGCTTTAGTCTTAATACCGTAACTTACTTAGGCCTACATTTCAATACTTATATAGGCTACTGTATCAATCATTCATATCATCACACAGCATATGAGTCAATAATGATTTGAAATGCAAACAAGCATTTTAGTTTTAAAATAAAATAAAGCAAGCGTTGAATAATTATCTTAAACAATAAATAAACCATTCCATTTCGGATATTGCATTCACAGATGAATGCTACTATTTTTTGTCTTTGCTGTAATAAAGGCTTAACAAAAAACAACAACATTACAACAGACTCTCTGGTACGCTTATTTATTGATTGTTGTTTACATTGTTCCAAACAGTCAGAAAAATTATATTGTAATCTATACAGCATCTGTTTGGCACACATAATATGCACGCAGACTTGCTCCTTACCTTCTTGTTCTTGATCTCCAGTATTTTCCACAACTAGTCAWATGTATTCCTCCTGAGCAACCAGTAAACATTCCCCCATTTCGAGTTTATTTGTCATGTCCTCTACATCCATTTTTGCTGTCACGTGTTACGGTGTTCAGAGTTTGTTATAACCAATTTATTGAAGTGATTATAATATGTTATAGGTCAGGCCCTATTGTGCACTATTCGGACGGGATTAGTTTTACTGGGGGAGGTCAGGTAATGTAATTATATGCTGCAGCAGGGAAGAGAGAGAGAGAGAGAACAGGTGCTAGTCACATAGTCGCTGTCTTTTTTTTTTTTAAACACAGTGCAGCAAGTTTGATCCCGGCACAATCAAATCAATTGCAGGTCGGACTCCATCTAGTCATTTGTGTGTCTTAATTATTTAATCAAACAGCGTGCTTAAAGCATCAGACAAGCTCAGTGAATATAGTTGATTTAAATAAAACACATAGGATGTGTCAATATATGGAAAAATACTGCGTATGTTTTAAAATTTCGACCAATCAATTGATCAAACAGACGACTCTTGGTCGACTAAGATTTTTTTTAGTCGGGGACATCAGTACATTATGGTATCACTTGGAATATGCTTGACAGGGAGAGATTCTCCGATCTCTGAACCTCTTCTAAACAGATTGTCACCAGTGAATTGTGTGATATGTTAATACGCAGTAAATTCATTCAAAAAGTTATGCAAATTGTATTGACTTTTTTTGTTTCGGTTTGGTAGCAACACGCATCATACACAGAAGCACATGTCTCCCAGGCAATAGTTAGGTTAGACCCTAATCAGTGATTGATATTCCACATAACTATGATTGCATTTGGATCTCATGAAAGGTCAGAAATAGTCTCGCAGCAGACACATCTAAGCACTTTATAAATGCACAGATCTGATTAAAATAAAGCCACGAGGGCCTCCCGGGTGGCAGAGTGGTCTAGGGCACTGCATTGCAGCGCTAGCTGTGCCACCAGAGACTCTGGGTTCGCGCCCAGGCTCTGTCGCAGCCGGCCGCGACCGGGAGGTCCGTGGGGCGACGCACAATTTGCCTAGTGTTGTCCGGGTTAGGGAGGGTTTGGCCGGTAGGGATATCCTTGTCTCATCGCGCACCAGCGACTCCTGTGGCGGGCCGGGCGCAGTGTGCGCTAACCGAGGTTGCCAGGTGCACGGTGTTTCCTCCGACACATTGGCTGGCTTCCGGGTTGGATGCGCGCTGTGTTAAGAAGCAGTTGGTTGGGTTGTGTTTGGGTTGTGTTTCGGAGGACGCATGGCTTTCGACCTTCGTCTCTCCCGAGCCCGTACGGGAGTCGTAGCGATGAGACAAGATAGTAATTACTAACAATTGGATACCACAAAATTGGGGAGAAAAAGGGGTTAAAAATAAATAAAAATAAAAATATATATAAATAAAAAATAAAGCCATGATTGGATTTTTTWAAATGATCATAACCCATTGTCAATTATGATAATTTAAAATATTTGAATGGTTGTGATTTTAATTGAATAGCTAATTCAAATAGATTTCCAATACAAGTAATTACTGGGTTAGTTCCATCTCATATTTCATAAGATATATACAGTGCCTTAGGAAAGTATTCAGACCCCTTGACTTGTTCCACCTTTTGTTAGGTTAAGGCCTTATTCTAAAATTGATTAAATAGTTTTTCCCCCTCATCAATCTACACACATTATCCCATAATGACAAAGGAAAAACATGATTTTAAAGACTGAAATATCACATTTACATAAGTATTCAGACCCTTCACTCAGTAATTTGTTGAAGCACCTTTGGCAGCGATTACAAGCTGGAGTCTTCTTGGGTATTTGGGGAGTTTCTACCACTCTTCTCTGCAGATCCTCTCAAGCTCTGTCAGGTTAGATGGGGAGCTATTTTCAGTTCTGCCCAGAGATGTTAGATCGGGTTCAAGTCCGGGCTCTGGCTAGACCACTCAAGGACATTCAGAGACGTGTCCCGAAGCCACTCCTGCGTTGTCTTGGCTGTGTGCTTAGGGTCGTTGTCATGTTGGAAGGTGAACCTTCGGCCCAGTCTGAGGTCCTGAGCGCTCTGGAGCAGGTTTTCATTAAGGATCTGTCTGTACTTTGCTCCGTTCATCTATGCCTCGATCCTGACTAGTCTCCAAGTCCCGGCCGCTGAAAAACATCCCCATAGCATGATGCTGCCCCCACCATCCTTCACCGTAGGGATGGTGCCAGGTTTCCTTCAGGCGTGACACTTGGCATTCAGGCCAAAGAGTTGAATCTTGGTTTCCTCAGACCAGAGAATCTTGTTTCTCATGGTCTGAGAGTCCTTTAGGTGTCTTTTCGCAAACTCCAAGCAGGCTGCCATGTGCCTTTTTGCAATTATAAACTGGTTACCAACATAAATAGAAGAGTAAACAAGTATTTTTGCATCCTACCCATGGTTTATTGTCTGATATACCACAGCTTTCAGCCAATCAGCATCCAGGTTCCAAACTACCTAGTGTATAATGGCATTCATCCCATGTTGGAGACTCAATTAAAGAATCATTTAAAATATGTAGTCAGTGAACTCAATGGATTAATAGAGAACAACTACTCATCTATCTATGTTATGGACTGGAAGCATGTTGAGACAAAATCTGAGATTAAATCCATGCTAAAATAGTGTGCAAAACTCTCATCAAGGCAAAGGGTGGCTACTTTGAAGAATCTCAAATAAAAAATATATGTTGATTTGTTTAACACTTTTTTGGTTACTACATGATTCCATATGTGTTATTTCATAGTTTTGACATCTTCACTATAATTCTACAATGTAGAAAATAGTAAAAAATAAAGAAAAACCCTGGAATGAGTAGGTGTGTACAAACTGTTGACTGGTACTGTAGGTGGAGGTTGAGATGTACGTGTCCTAGTGAAAGGAGAGGAAGTTCATGTTTTTRGGGATGTTCTTCCTCAGAGGGTGCAGCATCAGAATCAGCAGGCTAAATCCCTCACACAGTAACCCCTTCAGAGAGGACATAGGGTACGACAGTCTGCCTCCTCCCCCCACCCCACACATATACCTCCTTACCTCACACATACACATGCACACACACAAATCTCATAAGATTCTCGGTGCAGACTAAGCCTTTCTATGTGGAAATTATGACAATGTGTGTGTCCATGTGTGCTCATCCATTCCTGTGTGTGTGTGTTACCTGTTGGGAGTGGTCTAGCTGCTGCAGCTGCTCCATGTATATGGATTTCCTTCTCTACTGAACATGTGTAGGATGTGGGGGATTGTAAGGGACTGTAATTCTGCATCCAGCGTCTATGGAGAATGATGAATCTACACACAGAGTCAAATACAAGCAAATTTAGATCATCGCAAATTACACACGTCCCCTGTCCCTCTCTAGAAAAACAAAGGTGAAATATGTCATTATACTCTAATACAGGGGTACTCAACTCTTACCCTACGAGGTCTGGAGCCTGCTGGTTCTGTTCTACCTCATAATTAATTGCACTGGTGTCCCAGGTCTAAAATCAGTCCCTGATTAGAGGGGATCAATGGAAAAAGGCAGTGGAACTGGCTTGGAGGTCCAAAGTGTAGTTTGAGGGCTCTAGTATATACAGATCCATACCATGCTAGGCAGGGAATGGCAGAAGTGTTGTGCCTGCCTGCCTATATGTATAGTGTCACTGTCAACACTGCCAGCTTCAATCTCACCCAGTTGTGCAGGTGTAGTGGTGGCCATAAGCAGGCATGCTCAGCATGCCCACCTATTTCTCTACAGATATACTCACTAATTACCATTGAGAATAATTGAATGACTGAACAAATGAACGATCAACCTTAATTCCTTTCATCTCTGGCTTTATTGGGTGGAGGGAATGACCACCTATAGCCAGCTACCTACACCATATAGACAAAAAAATACATTTAAAAAACTACACCATATAGACAATGGTTGATCATTAATTTATACTCACCTGATGACAGAGAGTGGGTGATGGTCAAAACTTGGCATGTCAAGCCGTTTTCCTTGTACAGTATAACTTGACACAGACACACACACACACACACACAGTAGGTAGCGTTAGCATTTAACGTTAGCTCGATGCTTGGTGGCTTTTAATATCAGCTCTCGATTTTGTCTGTCACTATCAGTAAAGCCACCAAGTATTGAAGGCAGCTAGCTAGTTAGCTAACTAACTACCCTTACTTGTTGGTGGTCCTATTTAGAACTAACCTGGAGAAAGCTAGCTAGCTGAAGCGATGATCAGATAACTTCAGATAGTCACACATATTTTACTTAGAAAACAGCTAGCACTGCTAGTAGCAGAATACGTATCATCAAATATTTTTATAACTAAAACATAATTGTTCTATCTATGGTATCATGTTGTAGCCCCTCGTCTCTACGTCCACATTATCTGTTCATTAATTACATATTGTGGACAGGACAACGTTATAAAAAAAATGAACGTTATGTAGCAAGTCTGGTATTTCAGTTCAGCCTTGGCTTGGCAATGCCAGACAAATTCAGGCGTAGTTACGACAAGTTAGTTTAGTAGCTAGCTAGCGACTGAAAGCAGTCAACCCTTGGGACGTATCCACAATTCCGACGTCCATACCCTAACCATTTTAAACGTCAACTACGTCCCAAGGATACCGAATAGCACAGACCGTCATGCGTGCATAATGTGTTTCCGGGTATGTTGCAGGTGATTACCGGTTTTTGAACCGTCGATGGTAAGTTTTCGATATTTTATACTGTTTTGAACATATTTTCTGGCGTTTTGTTTTGGAACTGCGTCTTTTCATCACAATGATGTCTTTCATACCAAGCGGTGCAAATGGTGGGAGGATGTTAGTTCTGTTCATTGTAGTCTCGTAACCAACGTCACCATAACCAAATAGCTAGCTAACGTGACAACTGCTAATGGCTATCTATTCTTCCGCTAGCATTGATTCTAATAGCTAGCTAACCCAAATAGCTATTTTTGRTCTATTTGTCTGCGGTATCTTGGTAGTTGTTTTGGATTTTATATGTGACCTTTATTTGAAATAGTTTTGTCTTCTCTGGCTTTGCATACCGTTATGGTGGTCGTGAAGGGTTGTTAGCTTGTTTGCTAACGTTAACTAACTACGTTAGTAACTGCGATGCAACCAAGACTTTTGACACTTCATTGTGCAGCTCAATGTCAAAGCGCTCTTGGTTGCATCGAAAATAACTAACTAACTACTATGTTAGCAACCTAGCTAGCAACCAAAATGAGTGAAGTATTTTTTTATTGAACCTTTATTTAACTACGGTAGCATAACTAACTAGGCTGTATAATAATGCTACTATCACTTATTATATCGTCCCCTACCAAATAATATCTGAACGCCGTCACTTAAAATAATCCCAACAGACAGAGGAGCATTAACGTTACCTAACTACTATAGAAGTTAATTGATTGACGTTGGTTGATTGTAGCTAACGTTAGCCAGTAAGTTACCACATGTGGGAATTACCATATTATAGCCAGCCAGCAGACTGTCAAGCCAGCTAGCTACCTAGATGATTTAACTTGACAAAATATAACGTTAGCTATAATATGATTAACTCACCGTCTCTGACAATAGCAGACTGTCAGTCAAGCATCGTCATCGTTCATGTCAGTGGCTCGACTCGYTTGAAACGTCTTGTCCAGCTCAGCATGGTGTATTGGTGATTGCATTACTATCTGGGTGCATTGATTCAGGATATACCCATGTGAAACACTGTTAAAAGTCTGTGTAAAGCTAATGATGATGATGTAATCTATTTAAACTTAATCTCATTACCAGGTCCTATACATCAATGGGAAGACATAACGGTTTTGGAAAGCCCTGCTGAAGTGAAGTTTTTTGCTTGAATTACTCTCGAACCCCACTGGATGTGAGCACTCATCTGTATTGTTATGCAAAGTATTGGAAGTGTGAACCTAAGAGTGTACTTTAGAAGTCATTGTTCAAGYAAACATTTTGGAGAACCTTAAGTCCCTATGGCTTCATGAATGCATAGAGCCCCAGAAATTAGTGAAGTACTGCTGGATAACCGAATTTCAGGGAGAGGGCCAGGGACTCAAGACATGGAGGTCGACGGAGAGGTACTCAAACCTACAAATGATGCACTTCTAGAAAGGGAGGAGAGGATTGAGGTTGGGGACAATGGGATGGAGAGGACCTCTGAGGTCCTATCGCCACTGGAGGCCCTGGCTCCCTCGGACAGTCTTGACATTCAGGATCATGCCACATCAGGTCCTGTGATGACAGACCATGGCCATACAGAGAAGATCCCAGGGGGAGTTGATTTAGAGCCCCCTATAGACTGGTTTGAACCCCTGGAGGATGACAATTATGAAGATGACACACAGGGCTTGGACATGGGCCTTGCTATGGGGGAGCGACACATAAATAGCAGAGGGGATGCTGAAGAGGAGAGTGTTGCAGGGAGCGAAAGGAGCGGAAGCGTGGCAGGCAGTGAGAGGAACATCAAGAACAACAACAACCTGTATGTTGAGTGATATGTGACACTTGATTTGACTAGCATTGACTGCTGTTCTAGTAATGTTTATTATAGGGTAATAGTGACACAGACTCAGAACATTTTACAAAACACATTTACTTGAAGAACAGTGCAGATGCCAAGTTTGGTAACAGAATGAAGGCACAAACAGCACAAACTGTCATTCTGTTACCAAACTTAATCTGTACTGTTCTTCAAGTAAATGTGACTTTAAAATGTTCAGTGGAAATTGTTAAAAGTTGTCCTTGTGTTTTTTATAGTTGTAGGGTTTGTTTAGCTTTGCAATCATTGGTTTTTGTTTCACWTATACTATCGTTCAAAAGTTTGGTCACTTAGAATTGCCCTTGTTTTTGAAAGAAAAGTACAAATTTTGTCCATTAAAATAACATCAAATTGATCAGAAATACAGTGGAGACATTGTTAATGTTGTAAATGACTTGTAGCTGGAAACGGCAGATTTTTATATAGAATATCTACATAGGTGTACAGAGGCCCATTATCTGCAACCATCACTCCTGTGTTCCAATGGTATGCTGTGTTAGCTAATCCAAGTTGATCATTTTAAAAAGGCTAATTGATCATTAGAAAACCATTTTGCAATTATGTTAGCACAGCTGAAAACTGTTCTGATTTAAAGAAGCAATAAAACTGTCCATCTTTAGACTAGTTGAGAATCTGGAGCATCAGCATTTGTGGGTTCGATTACAGGCTCAAAATGGCCAGAAACAAAGAACTTTCTTCTGAAACTCGTCAGTCTATTCTTGTTCTGAGAAATGAAGGCTATTCCTTGCGAGAAATTTCCAAGAAACTGAAGATCTCGTACTACGCTGTGTACTACTTCCTTCACAGAACAACGCAAACTGGCTCTAACCAGAATAGAAAGAGGAGTGGGAGCCCCCGGTGCACAACTGAGCAAGAGAACAAGTACATTCGATTGTATAGTTTGAGAAACAGATGCTTCACAAGTCCTCAACTGGCAGCTTCATTAAACAGTACCCGAAAAACATCAGTCTCAACATCCACAGTTATGTTAGCCTTTTTAAAATGATCAACTTGGATTAGCTAACACAGCATGCCATTGGAACACAGGAGTGATGGTTGCAGATAATGGGCCTCTGTACACCTATGTAGATATTCTATATAAAAATCTGCCGTTTCCAGCTACAATAGTCATTTACAACATAAGCAATGGCTACACTGTATTTCTGATCAATATGATGTTATTTTCATGGACCAAAAATTTGCTTTAATTTAAAAAACAAGGATATTTCTAAGTGACCCCAAACTTTTGAAAGTGGTGTACATTTAAATGGAAAAATCTGAATCTCTGTTACCGTTGCCCTATAACAACATGTCAGGATTTCACAGGCCCAGACTAAATCAATACAGAAGTTGGATAATTTACTCTCCAACATAGAAGTAGCCTACATTTTAAAGAATAATTTTTCTGTGTGTGTGAAATAGGCCCCAAATGTTCTTTCTTGTAGCAAATATGTAGCCAGTCAAACTATACAAAAAGTAGCCAGTTGATGTGCTTTCCAGTTATATTTTATGCTCTTATGATGACAATACTTTGACATTTAGTTTTTATTTTATGCCAGGTTTTCTGTTTATAGGCGGAAGAAAAGAGTGAAAACTGAAGAGGGCTGGGAGGACTGCCCGGCACTTGGAGAGGGGTGGAAGCGCAAGGCGGTTGTTCGTCGCTCGGGTTCTAGTGTTGGCCAGAGTGACGTTTATTACATGAGGTAAAAACATTCTGGCAAAACTCTATACATTTTTAGACCAATGGCCAGTTTATATTTTTAACAACTGATATTGTCTTATGACGTAAGGTTCATTGTTATTTATTAAGGCTCACTTGCTGTACCTATTGTGTGAATATACCACACAAAAATGTGGTAGAAACAATTAACCTAATAATACAGGCTCACTGCACATGCATTTTATTTCAGTATTATATGCTTTTAGGTGACTTTAAACCATTGATTCCACTAATGGGTCACACTATCTTTCTTCCCTTCTCTGTTCCCCGAAGTCCGAGTAATGAGCGTGTGAGAAGTAGGGTTGAGCTTTCCAAAGTCCTGGCAGATACTCTGGACATGACAATGTTTGATTACAAAGCAGGGGTGTTCAGGGGTGCTGGACAACCCAAGACACTGCGCCTGAGAAAGGTTATAAAAGAAAAAAGCTCCCAGCATTTACACTTGAAATGATAACTTTTCTTTACCTTCACTAATTTCAATGTGTTTTCTAACAACTTCCATCTCGTCTCTTCCAACCCATGGTCTGTTAGAAGATACGGAAGGATCATTCTACCTCAGTGGACTGTGGCTTTTCCTCAGAGTCCAGCTCCATGGGCACACCAAGCAGAGACCCCCAACTCCAACATATCACTCCCCCAAGACCAAACACCTCTCTCACACAGATAAGCTCAGCCTCTGTCGCTCATGATGTGGAAGGTATGAAGCACGGTGCAACTAAACTGCCCTGGAGCCCTGTGTCAGCGCTTTCAGTCTCCATCAATGGGAAGGCTGGTTCAGAGCCCTCCTTTTGGTGAGTCAAATGCTCCTATATTATCTCGTAATTTTATCACTGAGAATTGAACATCTTCAATCTAACTACATGTGATCTAAAATGTAATGTACATAATCCCTGAAAGTAATTATTTATCATGAGAGGACGATAAAGAGTAACTAGTTATTCTGCATACTCACCTTTCTGGTCATTTAAAAAAAATATATATAATTTGCCGAGGTGTAATCACTTTTGAGGGTTGGAGTACAAATAAGATTAAAATATGAAATATTGTATGACTTATTTCCTATTCAACAAAACTATGAATAAGGCTTGAAATGACTTGTATGCTTTCTAAATATGGTATAATCAAATTATAAAACCACTAACTATAATATTTCACCTTCCTTATAACTGTAAATATATATTTGTATGTTTAGTGTTAGAGAAAATGTCCATATTTTCTGAAGGGCTCTCTTGATCAAAACTTCAGCCCCCACCGCTGTGAACGTCACAAAGAGCTCTAGCCTGGCTTCCCGAACTCGTTAGGAACTCACCTTTCACTTCATATTAATTATGTCCATCTATGACAGTGGTCACAAACCTATCCTTAGTCAAGATCACTTTCGCAATAGAAAAGCAAGCCGAAATCTACCACTCAGATAATTTAAGTAATGTTAAAAAAAATATATATATATATATATATATACCTTAATAAAAACAGTTGTGTAGGAATGAGGTTTGTGCAATAGACCTAATACATTATCACAGCATATTGGCTATATTCCAGGCCTACCAATGTTGTTATATTCCTCAATATTTAAATAGACACAATGATATTAATAATTAAAACACAGGGCTATCAATACACTTGGCTACTATACATTACAGTGGAAGTAGGGAGATGCACATTTTGTTTTGTAATAGATTTTTATAAAAACAGTGACATTGCGGATAAAAACTTAAACATGAACTCACTCTTTGCTGTATTCTTTTACAGTCTCTCAGTGGTCATGGTTTTAAAAGTTATTAAATCTTACGTAGGCTAGTATAAAACTTTGTGCCAGGGTTGTGGAAGCTCTGTAGGCATGGTGATTTGAGCTATCCGATTGGCCAGTGCAGTAGGCACACTCAATTTAGCCAGAGATCTCCCGGTCCACCGATTAGGCAGAGTTTGTCTTTTCAGCCAAATTTTAATGGTTCAAAATAGGAAGACTTTGCTTACCCGGTGCACAGGGCTTCTGACTCAAGTGCACTTTCTGCCAACAGCGCAACACGATAAAGAAATAATAAGTGCGCAAGCTTTTATCGTTGACTTTTCTACAGAGATTTTTGGTGATCTTCATGCCTTGAAGATCAACCAGTGACAAAGTTTTCTGTTTAAAATCGATGAATTATTTTAGATTAATGGCTATAAATTGATCTATGAATGTTCTATAGCGATGAACCACTCTCCTGCTGCGTTATGATGTAAGGCTTGCAGGCATGTGCGTTGTCAATGGCTGTGATGTACGGTTCAGCCCGGAGCTGATGGACGGTCGGAAGAGCGAATGAAATGGTAGGAGGGACATCCCAGCTGCAAGTGGTTTCAGATTTCACATCCTACTTCACACGGGCTAAAACAATATACAATTGTGTCTGTGGGAAACAGGGCTATCGCCCAATGCAAGCCATTTCGATCTACGCTGTCCACAGATTTATTACAAATATGTCGGTTGGAACTGGTACCAGAACCAAACAGGGGACTTTACATCTAAGAGGTTTTTTAAGTTTAACACATTTTAACACGTAATCATGGTTTAGGCTATATGTCAGCTTGAGTGTTAAAAAAAAAAATATATATATATATATATATATACAGCTTTTGTACGTTAAATAAGCAAAGAATACATGGGAGTGATTGTGATGTTACGCCCTTTGAACCTTAGGTAACTTGCTTCAATACTCTTTATTTCAGCGTCTGTACCATTTGTGATAATTCATACACAGGCTTTGAGTATGAAAGACAGATGAAGAATCCCTGTTGCCCCAAATGCAGGGGTATGTCATCTTATTTAATGTCAATCTAATGAAAGGAAAGCCATTACACAAATGCCTTACTGTTTATGAAGGTTCCATTTGAGATTGTGTTAACACTATCTCTCATTTCTTTAGGCAAGAATCCAGTTTATCAAAGATTCAGGAAGGTAAACAAGTGTTCCTCAACTAACTACTCCCATAATTTCTGTTTTTAACACACTTTCATGCTCCTTATAGTTTGTGTTTTGGACTTTTTCCCTTTACTTAATTCAGTTTAACATAGTTAAACAATGATTAATCAACATGGGTCTGAATGGAGGGGAATACTCTAAATTTCCTTATCTTTTATAGTGGATTCCTTGTGGTAACTGTAAGGCTTGCCTTACCACAGAGGATTGTGGGAGCTGTGCTAACTGCAAAAAAGCTCTGAACCCTGACTCCAGAAAACCTGTCAGCTGTCGGAAACGCAAATGTTTATGTCCGATCCGCAAGGTACAGACTCAGATCACATTTGTCTTTTATTTGTCACATGTGCCGAAAACAACCGGTGTAGACTTTACCCTGAAATGCTTGCTTACGAGCCTTTCCCAACGAAGCAGAGTTTTTTTTTAAATAAGAAAAATAGTAACACGGAGTAAAATGCACAAGAACTAAGCCATTATACAAGGAGTATCAGTACCAGATCAATGTGCAGAGGTACGAGGTATTGTAGGTAGCTATGTTTACTGAACAAGAATATAAATTCAACATGTAACAATTACAAAGATTTTACTGAGTAACAGTTCATATAAGGAAATCAGTCAATTGAAATAAAGTAATTAGGCCCTACTCTATGGATTTCACATGACTAAAAATACAGATATGCATCTGTTGGTCACAGATACCTTTAAAAAAAATGGTAGGCGTGTGGATCAGAAAACCAGTCACTATCTGGTGTAACTTCCATTTGCCTCATGCAGCGCGACACCTCCTTTGCATAGAGTTGATCAGGCTGTTCATTGTGGCCTGTGGAATGTTGTCCCACTCCTCTTCAGAAGCTGTGCGAAGTTGCTGGACAAGAGCGGGAACTGGAACACGCTGTCGTACACGTCGATCCAGAGTATCCCAAATATGCTCAAAGAGCGACATGTCTGGTGAGTATGCAGGCCGTGGAAGAACTGGGACATTCTCAGCATCCAGGAATTGTGTATATATCCTTGCGACATGGGGCCATGCATAATCATGCTGAAACATGAAGGTATAGCGGCGGATGAATGACACGACTATGGGCCTCAGGATCTCGTCACGTTATTTCTGTGCATTCAAATTGTCATCGATAAAATGAAATTGTGTTCGTTGTCCGTAGCTTATGCTTGCCCATACCATAACCCCACTGCCACCATGGGACACTGTTCACAACGTTGACATCAGCAAACCGCTCGTCCACATGACGCCATACACGTGGTCTGCGGTTGTGAGGCCGGTTAGACGTACTGCCAAATTCTCAAAAATGTTGGAGGCGGCTTATGGTAGAGAAATTAACATTCAATTCTCTGGCAACAGCTCTGCTGGACATTCCTGCAGTCAGCATGCAAATTGCACGCTCCTTCAACTTCAGACATCTGTGACATTGTGCTGTGACAAAACTGCACATTTTAGTGGCCTTTTATTGTCCCCAGCACAGGTTGCACTTGTGTAATGAGTATGCTGTTTAATCAGCTTCTTGAAATGCCACACCTGTCAGGTGGATGGATTATCTTGGCGAAGGAGAAATGCTCCTTAACAGTGATGTAACCACATTTGTTCACTGAATTTAAGAGAAGCTTTTTGTGCGTATGGAACATTTCTGGGACCCAAGTTTTAATTGTTGGACATCAAAGACTATAAAAATACCAGTAAATTAGCACCAAGTGATTTTAATTTTGGAAATCTGTTCCAAAGTATTCCCACGCATAATAGAGAGATACACAGTACCAGTCAAAAGTTTGGACACACCTACTCATTCAAGGGTTTTTCTTTATTTTTACTATTTTCTACATTGTAAAATAATGGTGAAGACATCAAAATGATGAAATAACGCATATGGAATCATGTAGTAACCAAAATAGTGTTAAACAAATCTTAATATATTTTAGATTCTTCAAAGTAGCCACCCTTTGCCTTGATGAAAGCTTTGCACACTCTTGGCATTCCCTCAACCAGCTTCACCTGGAATGTTTTTCCAACAGTCTTGAAGGAGTTCCCACATATGCTGAGCACTTGTTGGCTGCTTTTCACTCTGGTCCAACTCATCCCTAACCATCTCAATTGGGTTGAGTTCGGGTGATTTTGGAGGCCGGGTTATCTGATGCAGCACTCCATTACTGTCACTGTCGTGTCGTCAGCAAACTTGATGGTGTTGGAGTCGTGTGTGGCCACACAGTTGTGGATTAAAAGGGAGTACAAGAGGGGACTAAGCACACACCTCTGAGATGCCCCCTTGTCTAAGGTCAGTGTGGTGGAGTTTTAGTTGCCTACCTTCACCACCTGGGTACGGCCAGTCAGGAAGTCCAGGATCCAGTTGCATCTCTCTGATAGGAGACTCTCTCGAACGAACCTCCTCCATCTTATTCTCGAGTGACTGGACATTTCACAGTAGAATGGAGGGGAGTGCCGGTCAATTTTTCTCTTCGTCTTAGTCTCGCCAAGATACCGGCCTGTCTGTCGTGTCTACGCCTGCGGTGTTTTAGTAGCTCATTTAAACAAAGGAATGGTGTCCTGTATGAACAAGGGAACAGCTGAGTCTAAGTTAAAGACAGAAGAAAAGACGGACAATGAATGAAGAAATAASTGATCCTATTTTGATTGTTTTGTTTTATTTGTTTTGTATTTCAGCACAAACCCGAAAGTCCCCAAAAGTTGGATCCCCATCCCATGACGAATTTCAAGGTAATTGACTAGAATCCTATTACCAAGTGTATTCGACGCCAGGTCAGCGGAGTCAATCACCACCTTCCGGAAACACCACCTCTTTAAGGAATACCTAGGATAGGATAAAGTAATCCTTCTAACCCCCCCCCCCTTAAAAGAGTTTTAGATGCACTATTGTAAAGTGGTTGTTCCACTGGATATCATAAGGTGAATACCAACTTGTAAGTCGCTCTGGATAAGAGCGTCTGCTAAATGACTTAAATGTAAATGTATTCTAATGTGTCTTTCAAAGTAAATAACAAATCTGAATGCATGTATATGAAAAATGCTGAGGCTATTGAGTATCTATTCCGCTTACTCAATTTAAGAGCAGCATTTCCCGCAGTTTATTTGTAATGTTCTCCTCACGTCTCCATGAAAAGCTCCCATAACTGAATATAAATATTTTTTTTGGGCAGATTGACAGCYGAGAATTGCAGGTAACAATACCCAGCCATCTCTAATAATACTCCTCCAATCCTGACCTCATTGTTAATTGAATATGCAATSGAAACAATGAATGTAATTGAATAAAGACCCAAGGAGAGGGCAGAACAGATCTTACTCTTTATTCCCACAGAACTCCACTCCTCAATACAGTGACCCCGAAGACTTCTCTGTGAATGTCGATATAGATGATGACGATGAAGAGTTTGATGGTGATGATGCTGACTATGAGGTAAGCTCTGCTTCAAGAAATAAGTCCTACCCCACTTCTATCTAGGAGTTCCCTCTGCTGGCCCATTACACCCCCCCCCCCCCAAATATAAAAACCATGCTCTCCCTAGGGAGGTCTCCATCTGAAGTTGGTCACAGTTTGGGCCAACAAGCTCCTTTATCTGTCCATTGGATATCTAGACAGTGACATGTATTAGTTCAGATATATATATATTTTTCTTAATATCAGTTTTTTTTTTTTTTCTGTCTTTCAGGCTTGGATAAGGAAACGTAAGCGACGCTCCTGTGGGAAGTGTGAAGCTTGTAATAGTAGGATGGACTGTGGCACTTGTGATTTCTGCATAGACAAACCGAAGTTTGGAGGCAGCAATAAGAAGAGACAGAAGTGCCGTCTGCGGCAGTGCCAGAAACAGGCCATGGTAAGGGTTGATTACTCACATATGTTGAGATGATTGTCAATCATATCAGCATTTGAGGGTGACAAACATTTTGGCAAATCCTTTTGTGAATTAGTCCTTGTAATTAAGCAATGGCCATACTCATTGTTATGTTATGAATGGACTCCTAACAATGTTTTCAATGGTGCTCTTATGTGTATGTATGTGTTTGACAGAGACACTTGTTGCCCTTTCAGTTGGGTCAGACTGATTTTGGGTCCGAAGAGGGGTGGGTGCAGCTTGGCAGGCCTAGACCTCACTTTACATACAGTCGCAAGACTACCCCAAAGAAAAGTAAAACACCGCAGCGGGAAGTGGACCTGGAGTTCACTGATGATATAGACGAGCCTCTGCAGGTAGAAGATGATCACTCCATGGAAACAGTGAGTTCTGCTATGTGGAGATAGCCTTTCCCTATTTTGTTGTTGTCCCACGTCATCGTCACATTATTGTGATTGTCTTGAGTACAGGATTCCATGCAAATACTGATACATACACTACATGACCAAAAGTATGTGGACACCGGCTCGTCGAACATCTCATTCCAAGATCCTGGGCATTAATATCGAGTTGGTCCCCTCCCTTTGCTGCTCATGTTGGAACATTGCTGCAGGGACTTGCTTCCATTCAGCCACAAACGCATTAGTGAGGTCGGGCACTGATGTTGGGCGATTAGGCCTGGCTCGCAGTCGGCATTCCAATTCATCCTGAAGGTGTTCGATGGAGTTGAGGTCAGGGCTCTGTGCGGGCCAGTCAAGTTCTTCCACACTGATCTCGAAAATCGATTTCTGTATGGATCTCGCTTTATGCACAGGGGCATTGTCATGCTGAAACGGGAAAGGGCCTTCCCCAAACTCTTGCCACAAAGTTGGAAGCACAGAATTGTCTAAAATGTCATTGTATGCTGTGGGGTTAAGATTTCCCTTCATTGGAACTAAGGAGCCTAGCCCGTACCATGAAAAACAACCCCAGACCATTATTCCTCCACCAAACTTTACAGTTGGCACTGCATTGGGGCAGGTAGCATTCTCCTGGCATCCGCCAAACTCAGATTTGTCTGTCGGACTGCCAGATAGTGAAGTGTGATTCATCACTCCAGAAAACACGTTTCCACTGCTCCAGAGTCCAATGGCGGTGAGCTTGACACCACTCCAGCCGATGCTTGGCATTGTCCATGGTGATCTTAGGATCTTAGGCATCCTATAACGGTGCCACTTTGAATGTCACTAACCTCTTCAGTAAGGCCATTCTACTGACAATGTTTGTCTATGGAGATTGCATGGCGGTGTTGTCATTTTTTATATTAACGCCTGTCAGCAACAGGTGTGGATAAATTAGCTGAATCCACTAATTTGGAAGCGTGTCCACATACTTTTGTATATATTTATATAGTGTACATTAAACTGAATTATACCAAAGTTTTTAAAATCATGTGCTCCCACTTTCTTCTCACTGTCTTATGTCTGTTATTGTCGTAGGCACATTGGCGCCCTATGCTTCCCAGCAGTAGCATACCCCAGGATGAGAACTTCAGAAACCAGCTACCGACAGTCCAGGTTAGTATCAAATTGAATTTAAGCTTTTGTTTAGGTTTACTTTTGTGGCATTCACCTTTCGGTGCTAAGTTATTTTTTACTTAGTATTCCAATACACAATCATTTCAACAGATTTCTCATATTTTACAGGTGCATAAAGAGACGATGGAAATTGTCAAAAAGAATGCGCTTATGGAGCGTGTCCCGCATATCCTCAACCATTTAAGTTCTCCAGCAGTGAGTCACCCTCCTCTTTACTTTATTGAAATTCTCTTAAGCATGCAATGTTTTACACTGCAGTATAATAAAATCACAATCCAGGAGAGGTTAGCTCTAGTAATTGTTTGACCTATGGCTAGTGTGCTCTTCAGTGTTTAACTTTTAACATTTTAGACTGGAGTATGGTGTATTTCTCTTTCTTATTGCCCAGTATTGCACACTGTTCAAACCGGCGGATCCCCCAGTGCAATATGGTGGACCTCCAGGTGAGAATACGTCCTTGGCAGCCCCAGATGGACAGAGTGGAATGAACGGAGGAAGGCTAAGTGTGGAGAAGGATGTAGAAATGCCGTCTGGAGAGCCTGAAGTAGAGGAGGTCACACCTATGGTAAGTGACCACTTCCTGCTTTGGTGCATAGGTACACTTTACAGCATTGTAACCAATATTTAAGGCTAATAATTACCTTTTTGTTTGACTACAGGAAGTTCTGTATTAGTTATTATGCTTGGATTTAAAATGTTAAGATATTCTATTAGAAATACATGTGCAAGTAAATCTCTAACTGGAGTAAGAGTGGAGTGGAATTGATTCCAACTGCATTTTGTTACCCCTATTATGTTCTCTGTAGATCACTCAGATCTTCAGTTTGGCTGACAGTGCAGGAACAAGTGGGATTGACCAGGACCATGAACTGCTAAAGCTACTGGAGTCCCTGCGCAGCTCTGCACTCCCCACACTCTGGTTTGCCATAATGGTGGAGGGCCCGACGCTACAGCTACTGCAGTGCTCCAAGCTCTCCCACATGGTGGACACAACTGTCCAGATTGATCTAGGCTTCTGCTATCAGATCTGTGTACAGGGCCAGCAGCTGCTCCTCACCCACCCACTGTATGAAGCTCACCCATCTGGCCTGACCTCTGTGCCCCAGGTAGTGAACCTGCTGCTAGATCTGGAGAAGTACAATGTGTGCCAGGGGGTCCCGAACAAGGAGCAGCCATTCAGCCAGGCTCCAATCATTATTGAGCGGGCATCGACCTGTGACTTTCTGGTACTTAAAGAAACAGAGCACTGTCCGAAGTGTAAGGCCTTATCCTGTAGCTATTAAGAACATTTGGTGCCGCAGGAGAAAACGAAGAAATGGCCACAGTACACACAGCATCACACCTCTGCTCTCACAAAACATCTCAAGTCTTTGCTGGGGATGGACAACCAGAACTGGTTTACACACTTACCACTGGACTTTGCAATTAAATGTAAGACATTTTGAAACGGGATGTTTTATTGCCSTTTTCGTAAGTATATCTTACCAATAAATGTACAAATCATTATYGTTTAAAGCCTGCTTTTTTGCAATAGCTTTTCAGGTTTATTGAGGCACTAGTACAGAATACAGATATTATAGCTTTCAGCCGCTCTCTGACACCCAATGTGAACCGTGTGTTCTGTTTATTTTTCTCTTGTTTAGTGCTCAGTGTGGAAGGTCACAGTGCATCCACATTTCCTCATTTAGATAGATAATAAGTGGTTTATCTTGGTAACGTAAGCAACCTTCAACCTTGACCATAAGCACATGAACATTGTTCGATTAGATCATTGATTTATAAATTAATCAATATGTGAAACCAATGTCCCACATGAAGACCTAAATGTATGGGATTATCACATTCTGTCAACCGTTGGCTGATCTAACCCAATGTTGTTGTTTTGAGAGCAGGGCTTCCAGAACCTCTTCTAGAGGGTGAGACAGTCATAATCCTTATAAGCGTCATCTTCCCATTGCCATTGTCAATCATCATCTGAAGAGAACCACAGCCAAACGGCTTGCTTGATTTAAATGACTCTGTCGGTAGCATGTTATATCTTTCACTGCTCATGGAGATTCTGTTAAGTATCTACAGTGAGGTTGCTCTATTCAGATAGACACATCTGAAAAATACAGATGTGCTCAAATTGAAGCATTAGTACTTAGTTCTCTTTAAAGCTGTTTTCTAAAACATTTATTTTACATGAAATTAAAATCTGCATTTGAAAAAAGTAAACACTGAAATGATTCTGTCATGACCTGTGAGTTCTATTCCTATGGTTCTGGTCCTTCTTTTTACAGTCTATGCTCTGATCAGTGTGTTCTTTCTACTTTACACTGCTATGCCATTGAGTTTCTTTATAAGGTTTGGTATCATGGAGAAATATGCGTTTGTAAAATGAGCAAATTCTGCTGATTTTTAATAAAGCCTATTTTTCCAAATTAAGTGGTGGTTTACGATGTAAATATGGGAAGTATTTTAGCCAAACAAATGGCTGTGATTCATTAAATTAATTTATATTGTATAAAAGGCAAGCACATTTTTTCAACAACAAAAAATAATTCAGGATAGGATTTTTAAATATGAGGGTACAACAGGAGGCAGTGAATGACCATACTGAAAGAAACTACCTCGGTCTTCTAGCTATAGGCTATTTGGTTATTTTYTAAGGCTGAAGCGCGTTACTAATTTATATATTAGGTGTGACCATGGTTTGTGAATTGAGCAAACGGTAATGCAGGACGACACGAGCGCCTTGAACATGTATTCTTGCAAAACGCAGGTATTTATTTAATTCTAAAACATGAGTTAAATTGTAATTGTGTGACATGAAGCATGCTATTAAAAACATATCTTATCCAAGTAGGACAACCTTTCCCGTGAAAACAGATTTCACGTTTGTTTGAGATGCGCAGCGCAAGGCATCGACGCAAGGGAGGATGGGGGTTGTAGACGCGCGAGAAAAGGGCAGCTGATGAATTTCAATTGTAATATGGAGCCACATTGGATACGCAGAAGAACAATATCTGGAAATTATAGCGAATGGGCAATTGCTAGGCTACATTGTAACATTTTAGTCAAAGAACATAATCTCGAGGCTTTGATCGGGCAGTCTCCCGTGGCTTTACAACATTGAACAGCACCATGGAGACCTCAGCACACATCAGTCATATTCTCAGGGATGGGATTCTATAGGCTCTATGAACTCTTCGTTGTAACATTATAGGGACGTGTACATCACGGAAAATATTGTAGCCACAATACATGAGTTCATGGCACGTCTTCGTTAATTTGCGATTTCAAATCTTCATCACTGGGTTCTTTTTCAGGCAAGTAACCTTCTGCAATATAATTTTGTAGAATTACTTTACAGCCAAAACGTGCATTCAAAGTCTGTCCTGACGCAATAAAGAAATGCAATGCATGCCTTCATCAACCCTACTGTTGGTGTCCATCTGCGTAGGCTATTGCTGTTTTAGCCTATTTAACCGGGTTTAATTGAATGGTAGTGATGGCCATATGTCTCTCGCTGTTAGAATTACAATTTTTAATCAGTAATATATATTTTTTATAATTATACTATTTGACAACCTCACTACTGACACGGTAATGTATTTGTTGCCTTCCCACTGCGTTCTAATCCTGTCTCACATGAAAAACCAAAACATCTGTCTATTTGGGGTTGTGATTACTACTGGTTGTAGCATACCGTACATTTTGACATTTCATCATGACACATTGATGACTTCCCATATCGTGTTGGACACTAAATTGCCAGGAGATTTCAAGATTTTATTCTGAATACTGCAAAATTGTATGTTTGTAGTATTTTCTGACATACGTGTATCATCTCCTCGAGCTGTTGCTGCATACATGCATAGGATGATATGGAACATACATATACATACAGTAAGTACACAGGGCCCATCAATAGTTAATGCAGTTACAACGTAGAATTTTTACTGCTTGTTTTCCAAAGCAATTTCTTTGTAATCTGTCCCTTTTAGTGTCTAAGACTGTCCTACAGATTTAACTTTTAAGATGGTTACTTTGTTTATCATTTCAGCTTTAACAGTGGAGTTATTAGAGATGATGTCTGTAAGGTGTGCATGTTCCCACACTCATTTAACCAGTGCTGGTATTAACACTTATGAACACATTCTTGAACAAGGATATCTAGAGCTGCCAGGATCTGAGGGACTTGTCCAAATCTGTCCTGGACAGTGCCTCAGGGTAATTCACTGCTGTTGCTTTGGTCTGTCTGAGAAACACTGCTGTTCTCAGAAAGGGATTTTCTACGTTGTTGCCAATGCAGTGTTACATTTTTGGTACGGATCACTTTAGAAGTGATCTTTTTTGCATGGTCTTTGAGTTCATTATGCATGACKATTAGAGGATGTTACAGAACGTGAAGTAAACAATTGTCAGAAAGTCAGTGGATGGCAGACAGTAAACTTTTTGAGTGCTTGTCTATAGGGGTATGGTTTGTGCACACTATTTTCTTGAAGCCCAAGTTAACTAGAYCCAGTCATTCATTTGATGTATGAATTACAGGTTGGTTTGGCCTTCATGTCATTGTTAAATCGGTAGAATGATTATTCTACTTGTCTATAAAGCATTCTATGTACAGTCAATTCCACTTCACGGCGTGGAAAGGGAGTTTTCAGACACAGGTGGAAACAAACATAATTGTCTGTTGTCTAATTGTCCGCCAACGAGACACCGTGTCCATGCCATTTATGTCCAACTGACACGGACTGATAGGATTCGAGCAACTTGCTTGATGTTCCATGAAAGTACTTATAAGCTGCTGGACATAAGGATCTACTCAAGGATCTCCTTGGGTCACACCCAAACTGACCCAGTCTCAGTTGGATAGGTGAAAGTGCACAAAGTGGTATACCTTGTATCATACACATTGTGATGTGTCAAGATTTTTTTGAACCAATATCAAGCGCTGGCGATTACGAGGACAACATTTTTCACTTCAAGGCCTTCTTTGGATTATTATTTTTTAACTGTGCGTTGTTGAAGGGCTRGTAAGCAAGCATTTCACGGTAAAGTCTATACCCGATGTATTTGGTGCATGTGACATAACATTTGATTTGGAATACATAGAGATCCCTTCATGTATTATGGATCATGGGAAAACAGTATATTAATTATCTCCCTGGACATAGGGACACGTTCCATACTCTTCTACTTTGAACCTACCAGATATCTAGTAGGGGGAGGAATCACTGGATTGCTTTCTCCTGTACAGTTGTTTCAGATCGACATAGGGGAGCGAGCCATCAAGGGCAGAGGGAAGGGTTTCAAAATGGGAATACTGGGCTTGCCATAGGATTAGCCCCCATGTGCTAAACTACCCAGGGCTGTGCTGATAAGCATGTTATGATCAGTAGTTCAGGGAGGTACAAAGAGTGAGAAGAGATCATATTGGAATGTCACCTGACCCTCCAACCCTCCATAAACCCTCCACAGGATCCAGCTGGTGGCTGGCTGTTCAGGTGCAGCTTGTTGAATGAGGCAGGCAGACCAGACCATAATACATCCCGAGGACTGTATTTACTAACAAAATGGCTTCCCTCCTTCTGCTGACTAAAAACATGACTTTTAGTGCACCAATTAGCTCTTTTTGACTTCATGTCTTTTATGATCTTCATTCTTTAGATTAGGAAATAATTATATTGTTATATTATACAGGGAGAACAGCTAGAGCCAGAACAAGCATATGCCTACTTTCTCTTGGAGCCCCTTGACTCACCTATCTCGGGCAAAACCAACATTGGACATTTTGAGGGGTAAGCAAATTAAAATGACTATAGAATTAACTAAATGGTAAACTTATTTTTGGCCAAAATGCATATGCTAAGATATGTATTTCAAACTCATTTTCAATTGAAGTTCCTTCCCAGTTGTGGGCATTTCCTCAGTTCTCTTGTTAACTTTCTATCCTCCACCCCTTATGTTATGGTAATGGTTTAGTCTCCCTAACTGTCCTCTGGGAATAGTGCATACATTACTACACTATTATTATCAGAATTAAGTCAGGTGAAGAAAGTAACGTGAACGAACACAGAGAAAATGTGGCACAGCTACAGAAGAGAGCCGGTATTTTAAAGACATCTGTGTGATACAGAAATGCTTACTTATGAGAGAGATCTCTTCTAAAAAAAGGATGCTGGTCAGAGAATGTTACTTAAAAAAATTGGTTACTTATTAGTGTATATGTAGCATATCTGTTGAAGTGAGTTTGTGTCGTTTAACAGTTCATGACAGAAGCAGCCAGCAGCTGTGTAAATAATGGTTGTAGCCACTACCAGGAGTGACTGTGTCACTGGATCCTACCCTGTCTGTCTGCACTGGAGCCGAGGTCACATTTCAGCTGCTGTTCTGTGTCTGCTTCTAGCATCAACATCATAACAGTATCAAGGTATCGGGTTGCTATGAATAACAAAGGATTTCCCTTTGGCAATGACATACAGAAGTAGCCTATATCACATTATTTAAAGTAGTATGCACTAAATATGCAAATGAATAGTTATTTGGACAGACAATTTGTTAACTGAGCTGTGTATGGGTTTTTGCCTGACCTGCAGTGGTGGGGCTATACAGCTTGTGAATATTATCATATAATAAGCTAAGTTTGTAAGGATACGTGGTGTTGTGAGAGTGAACATGGTAGAGAGAGAGAGAGAGGCCTGCCCTACCCTGCAGCCTTGACCTTGTGTCCATCCCCCTGGAATTAAATATTAAACTCCTGGCTGGTTTGCATGCTGCACAGGGGCTGCCTGCCTGCGCTCACAGTACAGTTCATGTTTTAATACGCATGTTTCCCTCCACAGCTCATCTTTATCACCATAACCATTGTCTAACTCCTAGCATCTTCCTTTGTTTTGTCCTATATATTTCCTGTAGCCTATAGCCAGGGTTTTTCCTTACCTATATTACCTTTATTACCTTACCTTTATTCCCCCCCCKAAAAAATGTACCTCCCCAATTTCGTGGTATCCAATTGGTAGGTATAGTCTTGTCTCATCGCTGCAACTCCCGTACGGACTCAGGAGAGGCGAAGGTCGAGAGCCGTGCGTCCTCCGAAACACAACCCAACCAAGCCGCACTGCTTCTTGGCACAATGCCCATTTAACCCGGAAGTCAGCCACACCAATGTGTCGGAGGAAACACTGTACACCTGGCGAACGTGTCAGGTCAGCGTGTACTGCGCCCGGTCCGCCACAGGAGTCGCTAGTGCGCGATGGGACAACTGTCTAAAAAGTATACAAAAGTACCAGAGAGTACCATGTCATTGAGAAAACAGAAAGGTGTCATTGTATTTTTTCGCAAACATTCTTTCTGAATTTAAAAGTATTTGTATTTATTATGGATCCCCATTAGCTGCTGCCAAGGCAAACTAGTAATCATCTAGTTTTTCAAAATCTGTATCTGTAATCTGATTACAATATTTTAGCTTGTAACATCAAATCAAATTGTATTTGTCACATGCGCCGAATACAACAGGTGTAGACCTTACAGTGAAATGCTTACTTAACCAACAATGCAGTTTTAAGAAAATACCTCAAAAAACAGAACAAAAAAACAAGTAAGAGAGAAGAATAACAAATATTAAAGAGCAGCAGTAAATAACAATAGCGGGGCTATATACAGGGGGTACCGGGACAGAGTCAATGTCAATGTGCGGGGGCACCGGTGTCGAGGTAATTGAGGTAATATGTACTTGTAGGTAGAGTTATTAAAGTGACTATGCATAGATAATAACAGAGAGTAGCAGCAGCGTTCTGGGGGGGAATGCAAATAGTCTGGGTAGCCATTTGATTAGCTATTCAGGAGTCTTATGGCTTGGGGTAGAAGCTATTTAGCCTCTTGGACCTATTTAGCCTCTTGGACCTAGACTTGGCGCTCCGGTACCGCTTGCAGAGAACAGTCTATGACTAGGGTGGCTGAAGTCCTTGACAATTTTTAGGGCCTTCCTCTGACTCCGCCTGGTATATAGGTCCTGGATGGCAGGAAGCTTGGCCCCAGTGATGTACTGGGCTGTACGCACTACCCTCTGTAGTGCCTTACGGTCGGAGGCCGAGCAGTTGCCATACCAGGCAGGGATGCAACCCGTCAGGATTCTCTGAGGACCCATGCCAAGTTAACAAACAGATCACTGACCATTTCGAATCCCACCGTACCTTCTCCGCTGTGCAATCCGGGTTTCCGAGCTGGTCATGGGTGCAGCTCAGCCACGCTCAAGGTACTAAACGATATCATAACCGCCGTCGATAAAAGACAGTACTGTGCAGCCGTCTTCATCAACCTGGCCAAGGCTTTCGACTCTGTCAATCACCGTATTCTTATCGGCAGACTCAACAGCCTTGGTTTCTCAAATGACTGCCTCGCCTGGTTCACCAACTACTTCTCAGATAGAGTTCAGTGTGTCAAATCGGAGGGCCTGTTGTCCGGACCTCTGGCAGTCTCTATGGGGGTGACACAGGTTCAATTCTTGTGCCAACTCTTTTCTCTGTATATATCAACGATGTCGCTCTTTCTGCGGGTGATTCCCTGATCCACCTCTACGCAGACGACACCATTCTGTATACATCTGGCCCTTCTTTGGTCACTGTGTTAACAAACCTACAAACAAGCTTCAATGCCATACAACACTCCTTCCGTGGCCTCCAAATGCTCTGAAACGCTAGTAAAACTAAATGCATGCTTTTCAACCGATCGCTGCCCACACCGCCCGCACGACTAGCATCACTACTCTGGACGGTTCTGACTTAGAATATGTGGACAACTACAAATACCTAGGTGTCTGGCTAGACTGTAAACTCTCCTTCCAGACTCACATTAAACATCTCCAATCCAAAATTAAATCTAGAATCGGCTTCCTATTTCACAACAAAGCCTCCTTCACTCATGCTGCCAAACATACCCTCGTAAAACGGAATATCCACTGATCCTCGACTTCGGCGATGTCATTTACAAAATAGCCTCCAAAACTCTACTCTGCAAATTGGATGCAGTCTATCACAGTGCCATCCGTTTTGTCAGCAAAGCCCCATATACCACCCACCACTGCGACTTGTATGCTCTCGTCGGCTGGCCCTTGCTTCATACTCGTCGCCAAACCCACTGGCTCCAGGTCATCTATAAGTCTTTGCTAGGTAAAGCTCCGCCTTATCTCAGCTCACTGGTCACCATTACAACACCCACCCGTAGCACGCGCTCCAGCAGGTATATCTCACTGGTCACCCCCAAAGCCAACACCTACTTTGGCCGCTTTTCCTTCCAGTTCTCTGCTGCCAATGACTGGAACGAATTGCAAAAATTGCTGAAGTTGGAGACTTATATCTCCCTCACTAACTTTAAGCATCAGTTATCTGAGCAGCTTACCGATCACTGCAGCTGTACACAGCCCATCTGTAAATAGCCTATCCAATCTACCTACCGCATCCCCATATTGTTTTATTTATTTTTTGCTCTTTTGCACACCAGTATTTCTACTTGCACATCATCATCTGCACATCTATCACTCCAGTGTTAATTTGCTAAATTGTAATTACTTCGCTACTATGGCCTATTTGTTGCCTTACCTCCTCACACCATTTGCACACACTGTATATAGTCATTTTCTGTTGTGTTATTGACTGTACATTTGTTTATTCCATGTGTAACTCTGTGTTGTTGTTTTTGTTGCACTGCTTTGCTTTATCTTGGCCAGGTCGCAGTTGTAAATGAGAACTTGTTCTCAACTGGCCTACCTTTTTTTTTTTAAAGCCAAATATTTTTAGTCTCCAAGGGGAGAATAGGTTTTGTCGTGCCCTCTCCACGACTGTCTTGGTGTGCTTGGACCATGTTAGTTTGTTGGGATATGAATGACAAGGATCTTGGCGTCCACATCAACCTACTCCACTACAGCCCTGTAGATGCAAATGGGGGCGTGCTCAGTCCTCCTTTTCCTGTAGTCTACAATCATTTCCTTTGTCTTGAGCACGTTGAGGGAGAGGTTGTTGTCCTTGCACCACACGGTCAGGTCTCTGACCTCCTCCCTATAGGCTGTCTCATCGTTGTCGGTGATCAGGCCTACCACTTTTGTGTCATCAGCAAATTGAATGATGGTGTTGGAGTCGTGCTTGGCCGTGCAGTCATGAGTGAACAGGGAGTACAGGAGGTGGCTGAGCACGCACCACTGAGGGGCCCCCTTTTTGAGGATCAGCGTGGCTGATGTGTTGTTACCTACCCTTACCACCTGGGGGCGGCCTGTCAGGAAGTCCAGGATCCAGTTGCAGAGGGAGGTGTTTAGTCCTAGGGTCCTTAGCTTAGTGATGATCTTTGAGGGCACTATGGTGTTGAACGCTGAACTGCAGTCAACAAATAGCATTCACACTAGCATTCACAATAGCATGTCCAGGTGTGAAAGGGCAGTGTGGAGTGCAATAGAGAGTGCATCATCTGTGAATCTGTTGGTGCCATATGCAAATTAGAATCGGTCTAGGGTTTCTGGGATAATGGTGTTGATGTGAGCAATGACCAGCCTTTCAAAGCATTTCATGGCTACAGACGTGAGTGCTACGGGTCGGTACTCATTTAGGCAGGTTACCTTAGTCGCTGTGCCCAAGAACACTATGGAGGTCTGCCTGAAACATGTTGGTATTACAGACTCAGACAGGGAGAGGTTGAAAATGTCAGTGAAGACACTTGCAAGTTGGTCAGCGCATGCTCGGAGTACACGTCCTGGTAATTCGTCTGGCCCTGCAGCCTTGTGAATGTTGACCTGTTTGAAGCTCTTACTCACATTGGCTGCGGAGAGCGTGATCACACGGTCGTCCGGAACAGCTGATGCTCTCATGCATGTTTCAGTGTTACTTGCCTCGAAGCGAGCATATAAGTTATTTAGCTCATCTGGTAGGCTTGTGTCACTGGGCAGCTCTCGGCTTTGCTTACCTTTGTAGTCTGTAATAGTTTGAAAGCCCTTCCACATTCGATGAGCGTTGGAGCCGGTGTAGTACGATTTGATCTTAGTCCTGTATTGACGCATTGCCTGTTTGATGGTTCGTCGGAGGGCATAGCYCGATTTCTTATAAGCTTCCGGGTTAGAGTCCCGCTCCTTGAAAGCGGCAGCACTACCCTTTTGCTCAGTGCGAATGTTGCCTGTAATCCATGGCTTCTGGTTGGGGAATGTACGTACAGTCACTGTTCGGACAATGTCCTCGATGCACTTATTGATAAAGCCAATGACTGATGTGGTGTACTCCTCAATGCCATTGGAAGAATCCCGGAACATATTCCAGTAGTTCTGTAGTTTAGCATCTGCTTCATCTTACCACTTTTTTTTATAGACCGAGTCACTGGTGTTTCCTGCTTTAATTTTTGCTTGTAAGCAGGAATCAGGAGGATATAATTATGGTCAGATTTGCCAAATGGAGGGCGATTGAGAGCTTTGTACGCATCTCTGTGTGTGGAGTAAAGGTTGTCTAGAATTTTTTCCCCTGTGGTTGCACATTTAACATGCTGATAGAAATGAGGTAAAACTGATTTAAGTTTCCCTGCATTAAAGTCCCCGGCCAATAGGAGCGGTGCCTCTGGATGAGCGTTTTCTTGTTTGCTTATGGCGGTATACAGCTCATTGAGCACGGTTTTAGTGCCAGCATCGGTCTGTGGTGGACAGCTACGAAAAATACAGATGAAAACTCTCTAGGTAGATGGTGTGGTCTACAGCTTATCATGAGAAACTTTACCTCTGGCGAGAAAAACCTTGAGTCTTCCTTAGATATCGTGCACCAGCTGTTGTTCACATATATGCATAGGCCCCCGCCCCGTGTCTTACAAGAGGCTGCTATTCTGTCCTGCCAATGGAGTGTATAACCCACCAGCTGTATGTTCTTAATGTCGTCGTTCAGTCACGACTTGGTGAAACATAAGTTATTACAGTTTTTAATGTCCCGTTGGTAGGATATATGTGCTTTCAGCTCGTCCCATTTATTTTCCAGCGATTGAACATTAGCTAGCAGGACGGAAGGACGGAATTAGCCACTCGTCACCTGATCCTTGCAAGGCACCCTGATCTTTTTCCATGAAATCTCTGTTTCCTTCTCCAGCGAATCACGGGGATCTGGGCCTGGTCGGGTGTCTGTAGTAGTATATCCCTCCCGTCCGACTCATTGAAGAACTCTTCGTCCAGCTTGAGGTGAGCAATTGCAGTTCTGATGTCCAGAAACTCTTTTCGGTCATAAGAGACAGTAGCAGCAACATTATGTACTAAACAACTTACGAACAACGCAATTTTTATTTTTTAAATAGCATGGTTGGTTGGAGCCGATAAGACGGCAGCCCTCCCCTCTGGCGCCATTGTTGTATCAATCATGACTGAATACATTTTGTTTTTTGGTAATCAGATTACATGTAATCAGTTACTCCCCAACCCTTCCTATAGCCTTATCATATTGTTAAAACTCCCAGGTGTCCATTTCATCTAGTTAATCCCTGTTGTTTCTATGATCTGTCTCTCATCAAATTTGGTTTTACTGAGTGTGGATTTTCCTCTAAAACTCCTTTCTTTCCTGTAGGATTCACTCAGGAATGTGATTTTAGTGCTGAGTTATTGTACCTGTGAACAAATGTGTGTTCTCAGAACACATCTGCCATCCTGATGTGTCAGTAGCTACCTCTGACTCACACCATAGGAGTCCTGTTGTGTTTTACCAGACACCCCCGGTCCTCACCCCTCTCACGCCATGTTTCCCTTGATTACTTATGAACTTATCTTGATTATTTATAAACATTCTAAACTGATTGTGGAATGTTGAGATCTAGCTACTCACACTGCCTTGCTGTGCTTTGTGTATTGATTGGTTTGTGTTAAGGAAAATAATCCTAGATGCCTACCTTATGGCTCCAGGCATCAACTCGCCACTTCCCTCCAAGAGAACACCCAGCTGTCCCTGTTGGTAAACCCAGCTGTCCCTGTTGGTAAACCCAGCTGTCCCTGTTGGTAAACCCAGCTGTTCCTGCTGGTAAACCCAACTGTTCCTGTCTGTCTCTCCATTTTTCCTCTCAATCTCTGTCTTGCTCCTTATCCCCATGTTTTTTTAGACTGTTGAATGGCACATTGTTAAGAATTTTGGTCAAATTTTGGTAAACCACCTCCCTTTGGTCAATAACAATGTCCTCTTCAGTGCAGATTAAGTTAAATGAATAAGAATGGAGTGGATTCATGTGATGGGCTGGGTCAGACTGTCAGTGTCAATACACAGTGAATCGTTACTGTGACAGTTGTTTGTTTAAGAGGCTCCTCTGTGTCTCTCAATAGGTCACACAGGGGGAACTTCACACTAGTATGAGCAAACAGGACCGCCTCAATTCCATGACTGGAGCCCATGTGAAATGTGTGAGGTAAACTATATATACAAAAGTATGTGGACACCCCTTCAAATAGTGGATTAAGCTATTTAAGCCACACCCATTGCTGACAGGTGTATAAAATCGAGCACACAGCCATGTAGTCTCCATAGACAAACATTGGCAGTACAATGGCCTTACTGAAGAGCTCAGTGACTTTCAACGTGGGACCGTCATAGCATGCCACCTTTCCAACAAGTTCATTCGTCAAATTTCTGCCCTGCTAGAGCTGCCCCGTTCAACTGTAAGTGTTGTTATTGTGAAGTGTAAACGTCTAGGAGAAACATCGGCTCAGCCACGAATTGGTAGGCCACACAAGCTCACAGAACAGGTCTGCCGGGTGCTGAAGCGATCAGCGTGTAAAAATCGTGCAACGTCAGCACAAGAGCTGTTCGTCGGGAGCTTCATGAAATGGGTTTCCATGGCCGAGCAGCCGCACACAAGCCGCCATTGGACTCTGGAGTGATGAATAACACTTCACCATCTGGCAGTCCGACGGACGAATCTGGGTTTGGTGGATGCCAGGAAAACGCTACCTGCTCCAAGGCGTAGTGCCAACTGTAAAGTTTGGTGGAGGAGGAATAAATGTCTCGGGCTGTTTTTCATGGTTTGGGTTAGGCCCCTTAATTCCAGTGAAGGGAAATCTTAACGCTACAGCATACAATGACATTCTAGATGATTCTGTGCTTCCAACTTTGTGGCAAGAGTTTGGGGAAGGCCCTTTCCTGTTTCAGCATGACAATGCCCCCGTGCACAAAGCTATAGCCATACAGAAATGGTTTGTCAAGATTGTTGTGGAAGAACTTGACTGGCCTGCACAGAACCCTGACCTCAACCCCATCGAACACCTTTGGGAGGAATTGGAACGCCAACTGCGAGCCAGGCCTAATCTTGTGGCTGAATGGAAGCAAGTCCCCATAGCAATGTTCCAACATCTAGTAGAAAGCCTTCCCAGAAAAGTGGAGGTTGTTATAGCAGCAAAGGGGGGGACCAACTCCATTTTAATGCCCATGATTTTAGAATGAGATGTTTGACGAGCAAGTGTCCACATACTTTTGGACATATAGTGTATGTGAAGCATGGAGTTCTTGTATTGTATGACTGAGGTGGTAGATAAATGTTACATTTTTAACTATGATAATATGGTGCCGTTATCTGTACACATCTTAGAAATGATCAAACCGTAGTCTTACCCCTAGAGGCATTCTGTGTTGTTGATGGTGTTTTGTTTAGGAAAGAAGCATTTTATTATTTAGTAGACTGCAAGGAGCTGCCTGTTGTTTATGACTGAGATTCTGGAGTCTCAGCGAGAGATGCTTTGGCACTGAATAGTATCACTTCTGTTTGCTCTCTTTGTAACGTAAGGGAATAAGGCCTGATTTGGAACAAAGCTTTCATGGAATTCAGGATAATACCATAAAGTAGAATGATAGGCTACCTCTTGACTTATTTAGACTGAGATGAGCAAGCTTTGGCCAATGCCGGCAGGCTTCAAAGGTTCTTGTTGAGATGTCAGATATACACTGTGTATACAAAGTATGTGGACACCCCTTCAAATGAGTGGATTTGACTATTTCAGCCACACCCATTGCTGACAGGTGTATAAAATCGAGCACACAGTCATGCAATCTCCATAGACAAACATTGGCATAATAATGGCCTTACTGAAGAGCTCAGTAACTTTCAACTTGGCACTGTCATAGGATGCCACCTTTCCAACAAGTCAGTTAGTCAAATGTCTGCCCTGCTAGAGCTGCCCCAGTCAACTGTAAGCGCTGTTATTGTGAAGTAAAAACGTTTAGGAGCAACAACGGCTGAGCTGCAAAGTGGTAGGCTAACTGCTGACTGCTGAAGCGCGTAAAAATCGTCTGTCCTCGGTTACAACACTCACTACCAAGTTCCAAACTGCATCTGGAAGCCACGTCTGCACAAGAACTGTTCGTCGGGAGCTTCATGAAATGGGTTTCAATGGCCCAGCAGCTGCACACAAGCCTAAGATCACCATGCGCAATGCCAAGCGTCGACTGGAGTGGTGTAAAGCTTGCCGCCATTGGACTCTGGAGCAGTGGAAACACGTTCTCTGGAGTGACTCCATATGAATGCCCATGATTTTGCAATGAGATGTTCGACGAGGAGGTGTCCACGTACTTTTGGTCATGTAGTGTATCTCTGTTAACCCCCTTACAACATCTTTTCCAAAATGATTCTTCAGGACCCACTTGTGAGCCATGTTCCTGGGTTTCTGACAAAAAATATTGTTTTTGTTTATTTGGTGAGTTACAAGAAAATCCCAAAGGCTCGCCTCACAACACAAACAAGTTTTGGAGCCACTGTGTGGAGAATGCTGTCACAATATAAAATGTTGGGTCCCTGCTGTCTTCAGTGAATGTGTACAACTGTGCATAAACACAGTATGTTTTGTCTTACTTTCAGGGCAAGGTCATTGCTGTTACTTTTGGTTCATTCTTTTTTTTGTATTACAATTGAGACAATTTGACAATTGAGACATTAAACACACACGTGGTTTAGGTTTCTCTCCATCTTTTCTTCTCCATACATTATTTATGCTGTTTCGCTCTCACTCGTCTTCTAAGACATTATTGTCAGCGCTAAGAGATACATTTTACCTACAGTAAAGAAAAATATGAACGCAACATGTAAAATGTTGGTCCCATGTTTCACGAGCTGAAATAAAAGATCCCAGAAAATGTCCATATTAACAAAAAGCTTATTTCTCCCAAATGTTGTGCACAAATTAGTTCACATCCGTGTTAGTGTGCATTTCTCCTTTTCCAAGACAATACATCCACCTGACAGGTGTGGCATATCAAGAATCTGATTAGACAGCATAATCTTTACACAGGTGCACCTTGTGCTGGGGACAATAAAAGGCCCCTCTAAAATGTGCAGTTTTGTCACACAACACAATGCCACAGATGTCTCCAAGTTTAGAGGGAGCGTGCAATTGGCATGCTGACTGCAGGAATGTCCACCAGAGCTGTTGCCAGAAATTTGAATGCAAATTTCTCTACCGTAAGCCGCCTCCCACGTCGTCTTAGAGAATTTGGCAGTACGTCCAACCGGCCTCACAACCGCAGACCACCACGCCAGCCCAGGACCTCCACATCTGGTTTCTTCACCTGCTGGATCGTCTGAGAACAGCCACCCGGACAGTTGCTGAAAGTGTGGGCTTGCACAACCGAATAATTTCTGCACAAACTGTCAGAAACCGTCTCAGGGAAGCTCATCTGCGTGCTCTTTGTCCTCACCAGGGTCTTGACCTGACTGCAGTTTGGTGTCGTAACCAACTTCAGTGGGCGAATGCTCTCCTTCGATGGCCACTGACACACTGGAGAAGTGTGCTCTTCACAGATGAATCCCGGTTTCAACTGTAGCGGGCAAATGGCCGACAGCGTGTGTGGCGTCGTGTGGGTGATCAGTTTGTTGATGTCAACGTTGTGAATAGAGTGCCCCATGGTGGGGTTATGGTATGGGCAGGCAGGCATAAGCTACGGAAAATGAACACAATTGCGTTTTATCAATGGGAATTTGAATGCACAGAGATACCGTGACGAGATCCTGAGGCCCATTGTCGTGGCATTCATCCGCCCTCATCACCTCATGTTTCATCTTGATAATGCACAGCCCCATGTCGCAGGGATCTGTACACAATTCCTGGAAGCTGAGAATATCCCAGTTCCTCCATGGCCTGCATACTCACCAGAAATGTCTCCCATTGAGCACGTTTGGGATGCTCTGGATCGACGTGTACGACAGCGTGTTCCAGTTCCCCCCCAATATCCAGCAACTTTGTAAAGCCTTTGAAGAGGAGTGGAACAACATTCCACAGGCAACAATCATCAGTGATCAACTCTATGCGAAGGAGATGTGTCGCGCTGCATGAGGCAAATGGTGGTCACAACAGATACTGACTGGTTATCTGATGTATTAAGGTATCTGTGACCAACTGATGCATATCTGTATTCCCAATCATGTGAAATCCATAGATTAGGGGCTAATGAATTTATTTCGATTGACTGATTTCCTTATATGAACTGTAACTCAGTAAAATCTTTTGTTGATTGTTGAATTTATATTTTTGTTTAGTATAGATAGTCAGACAGGCAGTCAGACAGGCAGATCGGCTCCTCCTCGTCCCTACGACAGCAGCACAGCCGTGCTTAAGAAAACCTTTGAATGAACCTGTTAACGTGAAGCCATACAAATTCCAAAAAGCATACTTTTTCAATAATGCACATACAATGGACATAGACAGGCTAGGTCTGATAGTCTGTCACATTCTGTGTTAACTGTAGGCCTATTTGTGTTTAGTCACATTACTTAAAATGTAAATGCTCTGTCTCTTTCTGTTACAGGATTTAACATTGGACACTTGAAGAGAGGCATAGTGGCTCCCCCCACTGGTGGTGGCTGGGATCACTTTACTTTTGGGGACTAGTGGAAGACGCACATTTCTTACTGGCTTAACAAAAATAGATGGCTAACCAGACACCTGGAGAACATATGCTTGAAGTTGCAAGGTATTTGAATATTTAAGCCAACCTGTTCTCTATGCCAAATTATTTGTCCCATTTCTATTAGGTAACCACATTGCACTCTCTCAGTAGGTGAGGTTTTGATTCGCTGAGGTTTGAGAAGCAAGACCTCACGAATCAGACCACATGGATGTCAAAGGGCGTCTCCTCACATCCATGGGTGTGGGGTCTCCAGGTGAGTTTTACACCTTCACAAAGAGATGTTGGGGTATTTAGTAATCTCGCGTGGACAGACGCATGTAAGATAGGATGGTATCGTGGTGTCTGTCAACAGACTGGGATGTGACGACTAACAAGGAACTTTGTTCCGTTGTACAGATTTCTTTGTCACCGATAATTTGGACAATTCCCGATTTCGCGGGTATTTGCATCTTTCGAATTTCGGAAGGGCATGGGACATTTGGCCCATAGACCTGCCCAAAACTTGCAGAGAAAGTGGGGTGGAGCAACCGCCTTGCTTCCGCTCTTCGTTGTAGTATGTTTTCTAACTATCAGACATGCTTTTGAGTTATGTACCCAGTAGGTCCCTCAGGTCCTCTGGTACTGGCCTTTTAACTATCCCAAAGCCTAGGACCAAGAGGCATGGAGAGGCAGCTTTTAGTTACTATGTTCCCTGCCTCTGGAATAGCCTGCCAGAGAACCTGAGGGGGGCCGAAATTGTAGACATATTTAAAAGGGATCTTAAAACACACTTTTCTAGCTTTGCTTTTCCTTAGGGTGCTTTTTTAGTATTTCAGTTTTTGTAATTGTTTAGTTTTTTCTATCCTCTTAACATAATTATGTTTTTTATTTTCATTGTTGTTTTGTTTCTGGGGGGGCTAGTTATTTAAAAAAAAAATKTTTTACCTTTATTTAACTAGGCAAGTCAGTTAATAACAAATTCTTATTTTCAATGACGGCCTAGGAACAGTGGGTTAACTGCCTTGTTCAGGGGCAGAACAACAGATTTTTACCTTGTCAGCTCGGGGATTTTGATCTTGCTACCAGTCCAACGCTCTAACCACTAGGCTACCTGCCGGGGGGGGTTAAGTGCATTGTGTTACATTTATGTCTGAAATCAGCTATATAAATGAAGCTTGATTGTTAACACATCTGCCCCCAGAACTTAATCGAGCATCTGGCACAAGTACGCAATATTTTAGTTCTGGGTTTCTGATATTAGGTACTTAGTAACACCATTGCTGTTACGTAGTAATTGTATAATTGTTGTCTTAACTGAACATGTTGACGTGTTTTTTGGTGTGTAGATCAGGACAGCAAGCTGCAAGCTGAGCGCATCTCCGCACTACAGGAGAGAAAGCAAATCCTGGAGGACATCCTCAGCAGCCGAGTGGGAGAGCTGAGACAAGTGTGTCTGCTGGAGGCGGTCAGTTCCTCTCTCCTACCTTTTAACTATTGTAGGTCTCAGGTCAGTTCCTCTCTCCTACCTTTTAACTATTGTAGGTCTCAGGTCAGTTCCTCTCCCCTACCTTTTAACTATTGTAGGTCTCAGGTCAGTTCCTCTCCCCTACTTTTAACCATTTTCAGGCTCAGGTCAGTTCCTCTCCCCTACCTTTTAACCATTTTCGGGCTCAGGTCAGTTCCTCTCCCCTACCTTTTAACCATTTTTGGGCTCAGGTCAGTTCCTCTCTCCTACCTTTAAACTATTGTAGGGCTCAAAGCACGTTAGAGGGAATGGCTCCATACACCCAAGCCATGCTATCGAGACGTGTGCTTTATCAGATTAATGGAAAGCAAGAACCAACGTTAGGTTTGTTTTCTGTATCTGACTCAATACAGAGAAGCTCTCAACCCCTGTAAACCTCAACCACCTGAAATAATAAACCAGGCTCAATGAGTTTGGCTGCACAGATGAAAGAACAATTTTTGGCAACTTGTTGTTACAAAGCAAAGTTTAAAGAGCAACTGCCCTTAAAAAGCAACTTCTTGTTTAGGAAACAGCCTAAGTGGCATTGAAATGAGTCAGAAACATTTATTCTACTGTCAAAATTGACAAAGTGTAAATAGGATAATTTTGGTCAAAGTCATTCTCGTCAAAAACAGAGTTTTGTGAGACTTGTGGTCGAAATTGCATCACAATGTCCACGTGCCCACAGCTGGCAGCACACAAGTAATCAGCATTTCAGAGTGCAGCTGTATGTGACCCAATTGTAATGCTGTGGTAAATTTGGGTTGACTTTGGAAATCCCTATAGGGCTAGTTAGGGACCTTCTGCAAATTACACAATGTACATGGAACAATATGTTAAAATTTCAATGACTTAAAAATCTCAAACCAACGATAACTTGTAGAAATGGATTTACAAATATTGAAAGCATTTAATGAGAACTAAAAGGTGAGCAACAAAATATTGTCTCATTTACAATGTGTAATTTATTGACAGCTCCTAACTAGCCCCGGAGGCTATCCAAAGTCAAACCAACTTTGCCACAGTCGCACACCAGCCGGCTAAAGCTAATTGCCGAAATAAATTGGCTAACTCTTCCCACCTGCGAACACACACAAGAGACACCCACATCAAAACACACACCTAGACTCCCGAGTGGCGCAGCGGTCTAAGGCACTGCATCTCAGTGCAAGAGGCATCACTGCAGTCTCTGGTTTGAATCCAGGCTTCATCACATCCGGCCATGATTGGGAGTCCTATATGGCGGCGCACAATTGGACCAGGTTTGGCCGGGGTAGGCCCTCATTGTAAAGAAGAATTTGTTATTAACTGACTTGCCTAGTTTAAATGAAAAAAAAACGTTAAAAACTTTACCAACTCACGTTCTAATTCAGTCATGGCCGCGAGCCTTTCTTAATAAACCAAATCTAAAACGAGGTAAAATCAGGAAGTGCAGTCACCCTTTAACATTTTCCCCTTGCAGAGCAGTGTCAGTCAAGAATATGTAGCGAAAGCATATGAATGTTAGCCTGATTTCTCCAGAGACAGAGACCAAAATACTTTACCAGGTACCAAATCCAGCTTTTCACTCACAGCTGTTTCACACATTTCCCCTGATTTTGGTTTAGAATTCAACACAGATGTGTCTCAGTTTCTCTCCAGACTAAGATTATTCATGCATGGAAATGCTCTCTATATACTGTTTAGTGCATTAGATGTGGTGGTTTGATGCACTACCATTCAAATGATACTATTATTGACCAATGTTCATATTATCACAGTAGCATTAGTTCTAGCTAATTTTAATATACACTGTTACAGTCTCCAGCCTGTGTATGATACAAATGTTTATTATGTTTGTTCCTATTGCTATTTGATATATTTAATTACAGACAGTATGAAATTTGACTTGGCATTGGCCGTATGAAAATAGTGGTAAAAAGAAGTATGAAAATATCTGCAGGAGCTGACCGGGATGGTCCCACATGCTTTCCCCCTGGAGACAGGAGAGAGAGCTCCCGTTGTACAGCGCAGGGCTGGCCTGGCACATAACAACACCAAGGGAGAGGTCAGAGAACATTCAGAGACTATGACACTGGTCACAGAGGACCTATATGTCTGTTAATACTGGTTATCAACACATCACTGACTAAGTTTTTGCTTTGTGCAGGATGAGACAGGTCAGCGAAGGCAGATGAAAACACTCTTCAGTGGTGCTCTGTACAGACACTCGGAGCCAGACAGGAATGTCCCCAACAGCAGGAGGACCGTTCACCGTGGATGCCACACAGGTAAGGTAGTACTGCATACAGCAAGAGTTCCAAGATGTATTAACAGCTATACATAAAGATATTGCACAATGTTACAGTACCATGATATCCACAGAGAAAAGGCTGAACAACCTCTCACCACACATAGAATTGAACTTTTATATGAGCCAGTTTCCTCTCCTTTCCGATGCTGTGATGGCCTGTGTATTTGGTCTCCATTTCCTGCCTGTGTTGTACCGTGTAAAACAACATTTCACTGTACCTATCCAGTATATGTGACAATAAAACATCTTTATTTATTATGTATTACTGAGGTTGTTGTTGCCTGTGATGACAGGTTGTGTTTGTTTATCTTCCAGAGGACACAGTGATGTCGGAGAGTACTAGCTCCATGTCAGATTCAACGTCCCATGACAATGGTGAGTCAGCCAGAGCTGCAAATGCAATAATAACAACTGAATCTGTAAAAGCTGGTCTGTAAAATCATTGAACAGTTATCTTTGTCTGTTCCACAAATACAGTTGAAGTTGGAAGTTTACATACACTTAGGTTAGAGTCATTAAAACTCGTTTTTCAACCACTCCACAAATTTCTTGTTAACAAACTATAGTTTTGGCAAGTCGGTTAGGACATCTACTTGGACATTTATTTCCAAACGCCTGAAGGTACCGCATTCATCTGTACAAACAATAGTACGCAACTATAAACACCATGTAGACCACGCAGCCGTCATACCGCTCAGGAAGAAGATGCGTTCTGTGCAAATCAATCCCAGAACAACAGCAAAGGACCTTGTGAAGATGCTGGAGGAAACAGGTACAAAAGCATCTATTTCCACAGTAAAACAAGTCCTATATCGACATAACCTGAAAGGCCGTTCAGCAAGGAAGAAGCCACTGCTCCAAAACTGCCATAAAAAAGCCAGACTATGGTTTGAAACTGCACATGGGGACAAAAATTTAACTTTTTGGAGAAATGTCCTCTGGTCTGATGAAACAAAAATAGAACTGTTTGGCCATAATGACCATTGTTATGTTTAGAGGAAGAAGGGGGAGGCTTGCAAGCCGAAGAACACCATCCCCACCGTGAAGCATGTGGGTGGCAGCGCTTTGCTGCAGGAGGGACTGGTGCTCTTCACAAAATAGATGGCATCATGAGGGAGGAATATTATGTGGATATATTGAAGCATCTCAAGACATCAGTCAGGAAGTTAAAGCTTGGTCGCAAATGGGACTTCCAAATGGACAATGACACCAAGAATACTTCCAAATTTGTGGCAAAAGGGCTTAAGGACAACAAAGTCAAGGTATTGGAGTGGCCATCACAAGCCCTGACCTCAATCCTATAGAAAATTTGTGGGCAGAACTGAAAAGCAAGGAGGCCTACAAACATGACTCAGTTACACCAGCTCTGTAAGAAGGAATGGGCCAACATTTATCCAACTTATTGTGGGAAGCTTGTGGAAGGCTACCCGAAAAGTTTGACCAAAGTTAAACAATTTAAAGGCAATGCTACCAAATACTAATTGAGTGTATGTAAACTTCTGACCCACTGGGAATGTGATGAAAGAAATAAAAGCTGAAATAAATCATTCTCTCTACTATTATTCTGACATTTCACATTCTTAAAATAAAGTGGTGATCCTAACTGACCTTAAACAGGGAATTTTTACTAGGATTAAATGTCAGGAATTGTGAAAAACTGAGTTAAAATGTATTTGGCTGTGGTGTATGTAGACTTCCGACTTCAACTGTACATCAGTTGTGCAAAATATTCTCAAAATGTCTAGGCGGAGTTAGTATCATTACATTATTCTGTGATGCCGCAGAAAAAGAGCGATTGTATTATTTGGTGCTCTTCACATTCATAGTTTATAAATCAGTTACTGGATGACAGATCTTGAAAATGAGAGGGGCGAAGAATCACATTTCTCCTCGTTAAATTCTGAATTACACGGCTGCTGCCTGATTATGTTCATGAAAGAGAATTACCTGTTTACTGTAATTGCGTGTCAATTGTGAGTTAGTGACTCTAGTTAAGACCAAACCCCATATTCTCCCTCCCTCAGAGGAGTCCTCTCCCAGTGTGGCAGAAGACCACCGCTCCATGTCCCAGCCCCGTCTGGGCAGCCCAGACCACCAGGTCTGTAGGAAACTGTCCCCAGTGGAGATATACTATGAAATGAGAACACGCCGTAACTCTGTGACCAGCTCTATCAGGTAATGTCACTGTGTGTGTGTGTGTACAGTCGTGGCCAAAACTTTTGAGAATGACACAAATATTAATTTTCACAAAGTCTGCTGCCTCAGTTTGTATGATGGCAATTTGCATATACTCCAGAATGTTATGAAGAGTGATCAGATGAATTGCAATTAATTGCAAAGTCCCTCTTTGCCATGCAAATGAACTGAATTCCCCAAAAACATTTCCACTGCATTTCTGCCCTGCCACAAGAGGACCAGCTGACATCATGTCAGTGATTCTCTCGTTAACACAGGTGTGAGTGTTGACGAGGACAAGGCTGGAGATCACTCTGTCATGTTGATTGAGTTCGAATAACAGACTGGAAGCTTCAAAAGGAGGGTGGTGCTTGGAATCATTGTTCTTCCTCTGTCATCCATGGTTACCTGCAAGGAAACAAGTGCCGTCATCATTGCTTTGCACAAAAAGGGCTTCACAGGCAAGGATATTGCTGCCAGTAAGATTGCACCTAAATCAACCATTTATCGGATCATCAAGAACTTCGAGAGCGGTTCAGTTGTTGTGAAGAAGGCTTCAGGGTGCCCAAGAAAGTCCAGCAAGCGCCAGGACCATCTCCTAAAGTTGATTCAGCTGCGGGATCGGGGCACCACCAGTACAGAGCTTGCTCAGGAATGGCAGCAGGCAGGTGTGAGTGCAACTGCACGCACAGTGAGGCAAAGACTTTTGGAGGATGGCCTGGTGTCAAGAAGGGCAGCAAAGAAGCCACTTCTCTCCAGGGAAAACATCAGGGACAGACTGATATTCTGCAAAAGGTACAGGGATTGGACTGCTGAGGACTGGGGTAAAGTAATTTTCTCTGATGAATCCCCTTTCCAATTGTTTGGGGCATCCGGAAAAAGCTTGTCCGGAGAAGACAAGGTGAGCGCTACCATCAGTCCTGTGTCATGCCAACAGTAAAGCATCCTGAGACCATTCATGTGTGGGGTTGCTTCTCAGCCAAGGGAGTGGGCTCACTCACAATTTTGCCTAAGAACACAGCCATGAATAAAGAATGGTACCAACACATCCTCCGAGAGCATCTTCGCCCAACCATCCAGGAACAGTTTGGTGACGAACAATGCCTTTTCCAGCATGATGGAGCACCTTGCCATAAGGCAAAAGTGATAACTAAGTGGCTCGGGGAACAAAACATCGATATTTTGGGTCCATGGCCAGGAAACTCCCCAGACCTTAAGAACCCATTGAGAATTTGTGGTCAATCCTCAAGAGGTGGGTGGACAGACAAAACCCCACAAATTCTGACAAACTCCAAGCATTGATTATGCAAGAATGGGCTGCCATCAGTCAGGATGTGGCCCAGAAGTTTATTGACAGCATGCCAGGGTGAATTGCAGAGGTCTTGAAAAAGAAGGGTCAACACTGCAAATATTGACTCTTTGCATCAACTTCCTTCCTGCCTTTGACACTTATGAAATGCTTGTAATTATACTTCAGTATTACATAGTAACATCTGACAAAAATATCTAAAGACACTGAGGCAGCAGACTTTGTGAAATTTAATATTTGTGTCATTCTCAAAACTTTTGGCCAAGACTGTATATATGTGTAAAGCACTCCTTCTTTTTGTGTCTAATGCTATGTTCTGATGTTTTTCCCTAGCCCTAGTCATTCTCTACCAAGGAGTGCATCTAATGTTGAAGGCAGAAGTGTTCCTGCTTCCCCCCCCCTCGCCCGAACCGCCCCAATCAGTGTTCATGTCAGGTAATATTCCTCCTCTGGTCCAGTGCTTCTGCTTAATGCAGCACATCCACTGCTACCCACCCACTATGATGACAGAGAGGCTTACCGAATGACCAATGAGTGCAGCAGGTAATTAGGCTACAGAACATGCCACGATGGCTCTCAAGATTCCAGTCAAGGCTCCCAAGATGATTTTATTTTGTGAGAAGTCAGGTGCTTAGTGTTATATTGACTTATATCATGCTCTTTTTTTAAATTTATTTTTGTATTCATAGGTTTGATATGACAAATTCAATCATTTGAAAATCTAAATGTAAAGATAGGTTATTGTCATAATGTAAACACACTATCACAATAAGCCCATCAAATGCTCATTGCTCTCTATCGCTCCTTCAGATCAGATGACTCTGGTGGGATTTCACTAAAGCAGTGGTCTGGCAGCCTGGATGTACCACATATGGAGCCCCTGGCCCAGGAAGGCTCCTCCTCGGAGCGCAGAGGCTGCCCTTACAGCTCCCGTGCCCGGCGGAGCAACAGTTCTGAGGCCCTGCTTGACCGCTCCAGTCTCCCCGAGGACCCAGCCACCAGGAATGGGATGCCCCCCAGAGGAGGGCCTTACAAAAGCTCTGAGGCCCTCACTGACGGCAAGCTGAGGCACATCCACCTGGGCAGTCCTGAGAGACAGGAGCAGGCCAACCTGCGGCTGTCCATGGGTGGGAGAGTAGAAGCAGCAGAAGGGGGGGGTTACAACGAGCTCCTAATGGATTACATCTGGGGAAAGCAACAGAGGATGCAAGTGCAACACCAGCTGTACCAGTCAACAGGTAGAATCTGGCAGGACATTTCCTCTCCTCGATCGTCCACTGCTGCAGTGCCTCCTCACGCCAATGGCTTCTCCCACTCCCAGGTGCATCTTCCCAGCGCTGCCCCTTCCTACAGTCCCAGAGTGATCCATAGCTCCCAGGCAGAGCATCGCAGAGTCAAAGTCACCCGGACCAAGTCCTGCGGACCCTTCATCCCCCTGCAGCAGGACGCCATCCTGCTCTCTGCCTATGAGTCTCCCCACCCTGCCCCAAGCTCCACTACCTCCTCCATTCCCAACCTGCACCCCTTCCAGACTGAGCTGTCCGGCCCATCATTCAATCGCAGGCCTCCCCAGTTCTCTCTCCCCACCCCTGAGGACTCGACGAGGAGTCTGCATAAAGCCTTGGCGCTGGAGGGTCTCAGAGACTGGTATCTGAGGAACGCCCTCGGCTACCCTACCACTACATCAAAGGGGCARGATGCAGGGGTCTCCCGTCTCTCACACCCCCACCCTTTGGTGCACCAGGCTCAGTCTATACAAGGTGATCCACTCCATAGGTCCCAGATGTCTCAGTCAGCCAGCTTCCATGGCCACCCACTGCATGGAAGGTGAGTATTTCTCTACTTAGGAATGATTGTTGGTAACATTCACTCAGGTGCACATTAGAGTACTTTTGATCATGTTTGTTTGCTGAGTACTGTAATGATTTGTGCCCTCTCTATGGCAGGTCAATGGAGTTCTCACTCTATCAAGAGCCCATTCATCCTCAGATGCAAGACATGACTCCAAAGGAGCCCAGTGCTGACCCTGGCACTTTGGTCTGATGTAGCTGAATATATATTCAAACACACATGTGCACAGACAGACAGACAGACAGACCCGAACACTGTAAAAGGAGCTGATATAAGGTGACCTCACAAGCTAAAAAAAAACATTACAACCACAGCAGAAAAAGACTGTAAAGCTGTTCTGAATGCCCTCTGTTGAAAATGAGCCCACCAACTTTTGACCCCTAGATCGCAAAGTGAGAAATGGATTTGCGCTGGAGCTGTCCCAGGAGTCACAGAATATATTGTTATTCTGTAGCTACTGTATACTGTATTGTATTCTATCGTTGGTCAGACCCAAGCCACATGTAACAAACATCCTCCTTGTTTAACCTAACAAATCTCCCAATATATAATTTTTTACAGAATAAAGTATATGTATTCTAAATTACTATTTTGTATCTTCTGAGATATAAAGAATAGTTATATAAAAGAGGTAATTTAGTGTCTTGTGATTTACAAAAATATATAATGAACTCATATCAACTAAAAAGTATTTAAACACATCAGTGAACGTGTAAATTAACCTGTTTGTAAACATGAATATATTATGTCTTATCTCTTCATCTGTCCATCAAACATACACATTTCAACCGTGCTTGATATTTCTCATGTTTTTCAAGTGAACACAAATCCTTTCAAAGCTTGGTCTTCAATCAACAAATGAAAGAAATTCCTGTTGTTGCCAAATTGTTGTTTCATGCGAGCTCTTTTTTTTCTGCATTTCCTAAGAGTCCAACTGCTGAAAGGGCATAATAGTCAAGTTCAGATAAAAACCGGAGGACTTTAGAGGTCTATGACAGTCATTTAATGAACTTTCTATTAATTTCTATTCATTCAGTTGCGTAGCACGTTTTCCTTCAGAGCACTTTATGAACGTCAAAAGCCTTAACCAATTGCAGCAGTGGGATGGAGAAATTGTCCCCAAGAGAGACACACTAAAACCAGAAAATGGTTGACAGCGTATGAAGTTTGAGCAAATAAGAAAAGTGTTACCAGGTTGAAGTTCATGTTCAAGTCTACGTCAAGGTGGAAGTTTTGTGGCCCATTTGGACATTCACGATTAAAGTGATGTACAGTAGTGTATAATATTTTGTATTTGTAAGATTGTAACAACATTATCAACAATAAACCCTATATTTGGATCTGTATGTATCATGATAATAAGCTAGATGTCAACTTAATGTCGAGAAATGAAAAGGGGTCTAACTAAAACAGGGCTAGGGGATGGGACTGTTGGCATGAGCAGGCCTTATGTCAGAACTCATAAATGTGGTAGTATGAGATTACGTTTCCGTTGTATCATGTTGTACGCTACTCCTATTGGTGGCACAATGTTATAATGGTAAAAATGATTTAAAGTAATCAATGCCATTCCCATATACCACCGCAATTCAAGAACGGCCCTTTTATAAGCTTCCCATGACATGTGCTTGTTTGTTCTTGTGTATCTTAGGTTCATGATTATACCGTTATAAAAGGGCATCACTAACAACCTGAATGGTAGGAAATGAATACCTCTGGAAAGAAATGTATGAGTAGCTAATAATGCTTATTCATTTTAACTGATTAATGTCATGGCTTCATCTATTGACATGTTTTACAGGTAAAGCTATTCCTTTTATCTCAAGTACCTTTAATGGAATGTTATAATGGTTTTAAATGTTGGTGTTTTCACATTCAATAGTTAGTGTGTGAATTTCTTCAAGCTAGTCTAAACCTGAAACTGATGACCAAACTGCTGTGCATTGGGGGTCGTAAATGTATTTTTCAGGTGATGTACTTATGTCTGTAAAACATAAATGAATATACATTTAGCTCGAAGGAAATTTATCCAGAATATATATTGTATATTTATGAACTTATAACATTTTGTATCTATTTGTGAAATACATCATAAAACTGTCATAAAACCCATTCAGCACCAGACAGAGAAGTGTGGTGTTAACTAACATTTACAAGTGTATTAGTTGTAGCTTTTCGGAGAATGAGCTTTGTTGATTGACTGGAATTGTTTGTGATATATTGACTGAAATCCCTATCTGTTTTTCTCCTGATATTTTTTCATCCTATTACAGTATGTCCATATTTCAAAGGGGTGAGAAATACTGTACAGTTTATGTTTGAGGAGGATGGGGTACATTCATTGATCTTTTTTAAATAAAGTATCATCATGGTAAATGCAAAATCTTGGACTGGAATCATTTTTTAAAAACTATATTGATTTTCATGTATTTACAGTAATTACTGTGAGGGATTTGCCTCAAATAAAGTATGTATATCATAGGTCATAGGTCATTTCATCGGTTCATCCTTATTAGCCTAATTCTAATGACTTTGGCTTTGTTTCAAGAATTTGGCACAATTTGACATATTTAAAACATGTTTAAATAYCTTGCTAGTGTAGCTTATGGTGCTGCCAGCCACACAGCATGTACTGTCCAGTCAAACACTGGCAAAGCTCATGTCATTTTCAGAACGTGTGCTGTGCTTATGGGCAGGCATGCACACGGAGCCAGCTAGTGATGGGCATTCAGCAMCATACCACCCTGCATACCACTGCTGGCTTGCTTCTGAAGCTAAGCAGGGTTGGTCCTGGTCAGTCCCTGGATGGGAGACCAGATGCTGCTGGAAGTGGTGTTGGAGGCACTCTTTCCTCTGGTCTAAAAAATATCCCAATGCCCCAGGGCAGTAATTGGGGACACTGCCCTGTGTGGGGTGCCATCTTTCGGATGGGATGTTAAATGGGTGTCCTGACTCTCTGAGGTCATTAAAGATCCCATGGCACTTATCGTAAGAGTAGGGGTGTTAACCCCTGTGTCCTGGCTAAATTCCCAATCTGGCCCTCAAACCATTCATGGTCACCTAATAATCCCCAGTTTACAATTGGCTCATTCATCCACCTCCTCTCCTCTGTAACTATTCCCCAGGTCGTTGCTGTAAATGAGAATGTGTTCTCAGTCAAATTACCTGGTAAAATAACGGATAAATAAAATAAAAAATAAAATAAAAATCCGAGTCTTTTCGGTGAGCCGGCTGGCCCATTTGGCTCCGTTCACGTAAAATAGCCGACTAATTTGGCTCCCAAACGGCTCTTTGTTCAAAATGCTTAAAACTTTAACTAGAACCATGAAAAATCGCAAATCTCCAATGTAAAGCCCAAAAGGTAAYCTACCATCTCAGATCGTGAAATGCGCGTTCAAATATATTTTTACCTGACCAAATTATTCGTTTTTGCGTGGACCAGATTGATGCGCTCTCCCCACTATTTATTGTTTCTGTAGTGAGGATTCACATTCTTTAGGTAATTATTTTGTAACATAACCATGTTACCATAAAAAAGCAGTAGCAGCAGTATGCAAATCAGGGAGCCAAATGAATGAATATTTCACTGATACGATTCGGTTCCCAATGTTAACCAAAAAGATCCTTTCAAAAGAGCCGTTCGTTCGCGACTCATAGTAGAGCAAACGTTGACGAAGAAGGAACGGTCCTTCAGTTTACTGGTTTAATCGGAGGACTCTGTTTTTCATTATTATATGTACCGGTAAGTATTTGGTAAATATTACAGCGTTTTTTCACAGTTACAGGATGTAATAAAGTTTATAAGCAATTGTTACTTGATATGCCACATTGTAGCAACTGTATGAATTTGAAGTCGGTTGCTTCAAAGCAATGACAATCTGTAACAAATAACTAAACAACTTTTGTGGAGAACAGACTCAGGCTAATGTACGCGTTGCATTAGCTAGCTAGTTAGTTGTACAAATCTGTTATAAAAATGTAAATCATATCTGTTACAAAGCATTTTATTTTTCTTTAGAGGACATAGCTAGGTTTGTTGGACTTGGCAGTTCTGAATTGGTCAAAGGATTTACTTTTTCTTAACAACTCTTTGACACCTTAATGATTTGACTGAGACGGTCGTATCAATAGCTGTAATTGTCACAGGTTTAAAATGAAGACTCCTAGACAGTATGCACTCAGTCAATAAAGTTACAGGCTAGCTTTGAAGAGCTATTTACGTTGACATGCCATTCATCTAAACCCAGCTAAAAATAAATGGACTCTTGCACATTCACTGGGCCCTTTCAAATGTCATTGCAGCCAGGCTCTAGAACTATAAGATTTACTAAATGTAGAATTTGAATAGGCTTACTCAGTGTGTAGATATATTGGCCATGTTGTGTCGCCTGAATTAACCTCATATATCATATGTATGAATGCCTATTAGGTCAACTTATAATAGTGTGAACAGTGAAAGTTTAGTGAACAGTTTGTCTGTTTTTCTTTTTGCCGTAGGCCTTCTGCGTGTACCATCTTCATCTCCATTTTCTTCAATCCTGCCCTTGCATAACCTGTGCTGTCTAGGCTAGAAGGCGTTGGCTCCTTGTTTTATTGTGTGTCCCTTGTCACAATGTCCAATGAACCTTCATCTAGATATGCTGCTGCAATATCAGCCCTTTCCCTCAGTTTACCTGCTGTTAACCCCAACCCAAACCTTACCCTCAGTTCATCCACTGCCCCCAACCCACCGCTTACCCCTAAACCCTCTCTTATCCTCAAATCACCCCTTACCTCCAAATCCCTTACCCCTAAACCACTAGTTGCCCCTACCCCCAAACCACCCCTTACCATCAAACTACCCCCTGCTGCCAGCCCAGCCCCTTTAAATTCATATCCCCCTTCACTTGAGATTTTGGGATCAGATGACGAGGAACAGGAGAATCCATCTGATTACTGCATAGGTACTTCACCAGTGTGCCAAATATAACCAAACAACAATACAATCATGTGTGGTAGAAGGAGTTGTTGTATACAGTTTATTGTTGATCGGAAAGAGGTTTCACTGTTTATTGTAGGTGGGTACTTCCCGGTGGAAATTGGAGAGATATTCATTGATCGTTACCAGGTGGTGAAGAAGCTGGGATGGGGCCACTTCTCTACTGTGTGGCTAGGCTGGGACATGGAGTAATTATAATAGTTATACTGATAACATTGTTTTTGTTATTGATTGACCTTCGGTTTCATATTGTGATTATGACAGCTGAAGCAAGTGATTCACAATGTTTATTTGTATGTGCAGGAAGAGGCGTTTCGTGGCTCTGAAGTTGGTAAAGAGTGCTCCAACCTTCACAGAGACCGCTTTGGATGAGATCAAGCTTCTGAAATGTGTCAGTATTATATGCCCATGTTCAACATTTTATTCTCTGCTATGTATGCCTAATCACAGGTTGCTTAGGAGGCAGCTCTACAGTGTGGTCACTAGCTGGCATAACCACAAAGTCATCAAATCAGATTTAGAATTTAAACTTATCCTTATCCTTAACCTTAAATTAAAACATTTTTGTTGTCATAAATACATTTTTATAATATAGCCAATTGTGACATTGCAGCTGGCCCATCTAGCAGAAATCGCTCAGTTCTGCCTCCAGGGCAAGATTCATGACAATAAATGTCAACCTGTGGCCTAATCAGCGTAATTACTTGCTTGTTCATCAACCAGAACCAGGTTTAGTAGGAACTATATAATTTTATTAGTTGCACAATGGTGATAATAAAAAGGAATATGTTTACTCCCCAGTTATGTCCTGTTATATATTGCTTTTAGGTAAGGGACAGTGATCCATCTGACCCCAAACGTGACACTGTTGTGCAGCTTATTGATGACTTCAAAGTCTCTGGAGTCAATGGGGAGCGTATCCTTTAAAAGCCACCTACATGTTATCCTTTTACCCATAATATCTTTATCATACAACATGTGTCATGTGTTAACTTGCACATTTAATGTAAATGGTTTCTCCTTGATTCAGTTATGTGTCAGATGTATGCATGGTTCTTGAAGTGCTGGGTCACCAGCTGCTGAAGTGGATCATCAAATCCAACTACACTGGCCTTCCCCTGCCCTGCGTTAAGAGCATCCTCAGACAGGTGCTGTGTCTTTCCCCTGTGATCTCCAAATTCTCTCTCTAGCATTTTATCATCCAGAGCAGCTTTTGTGAACGGATGATCTCCTTTGTGTGTTCCCTGCTGTCATGTAGCCACAGTATATCACCATTGTTGTCTCATATCACAGGTTCTTCAGGGCTTAGATTACTTGCACACTAAATGCAAGATTATCCACACAGACATCAAGCCAGAGAACATCCTTTTGAGAGTGGATGAGGTTTACGTCCAGGAGCTGGCAGCCGACACCAAGCTATGGGAGCTGCCAGTGTCTTCTGCTCCCACAAGCTGTTCAGGTTAGTATTGCTCTCAATTCCATGTTGGCATACACGTGTCACTAAGTACATATCCCTGTGGCATTCCTCTGTCTGTTTGACTTATTTTATTTTTAGATGGAGGGAAATGGAAAAGATTTGTTACAGAGAGATGGCGATACAATAACAGTGCTGAATATTAGGAATAGATGATTAACAAGTTTAATATGATTTCAATAGATGGGTCTGTTTTTTTCTTCTTCTCTATGATTTGATTTCATGCTCTCTTGTGCCCTGCTGATCTCTTCATCTACTACTGATGCCAGCAAACACCAGTCTAAGAGAAAAGCAGGTATGACAATCAACTCTTTATTATTGTCTCAAAGCATAAACCAATCATAGTGCTACAAAGGTGGAAAAAATATTTATCTATCTCCTCTGTCTCCCTTCCTGTCATAACCTGGGTATTAGATTGTGTCAAACTTGATGGGGAAATTGACAGTGGCTTTCCAGGCTCTTGGGGTTTGGGTAAGATGGTCTTGGCATTGTGAGTGTGTGCTGGTTCACTGCATATTGGCCCTCAGAAGGTCCTTTTGGAGAAAAGCTTTGATCTGGAAATGTGCTATGTTATATCATTTGTTTTGGCTGTTGTCAATAGTTACGGTATTGTTTCAGGTTTTCTACTCATTCAACCATGAAAGCAGTGCAGTTGTGTGTGTGTGTGTGTGTGTGTGTGTGTGTGTGTGTGTGTGTGTGTGTGTGTGTGTGTGTGTGTGTGTGTGTGTGTGTGTGTGTGTGTGTGTGTGTGTGTGTGTGTGTTTGCGTGCATGTGTGTGTTTAAAATGTGTATAACCTGCACAATAACAGCATTTCTGAATGAAGATGTACTATCTACAAATTACTGTTTGTATTCAGTATTTATGTATTCTAGAAATGTCTGTTTGTATTCAGTCTTTATGTATTCAATCAGTATTCATAACTACACCTTTGCATTTGTAGTGAAATTGCTCACCTTGATAAACTCATCGATAATTAGCATGCACTGCATGAAAAGGGGATATGCAGTTCTGATATTTAAGAAAATGTACCATATTTGCAGAGATTGTTTAAAAATACATTTGAACACTGTTGCATGCTGCAACATGAGAGATGTGAATCCCATTTTAAGTTTCCCATCAAACTACTGTGACTGTGCTCATAGACTGGGAAGGTCTCCAGGATCCCGATGGCCAGGTTGTCGAGGAAGGAGAAGAAACAACAACAGCCGCAGAAGGGCGAGGACACTTTAGTTGGCCGTCAGAAGAGGGAGAAACCTCATGTGTCATTCTCTAATATCACCACTCCCTGTAGCACCCCTAATTCCACCTCGTCCCCTAAGCCTTCAGGTCCTGTGCATACTACTTGGAGACGGACCCTGCTGCATGAAGAAGCAATGGGCTCTGACAGCAAGGAGTCGGCCTCGGCACCGATGGAAAATGCACCATCTTTGACTACAATGTCTCACTGCTCTAGACAATCTATAGTGTTACATCATTCTACCCAGAGAGACAACCTGCCCTCATCACCATCACATGGTCAGTCTTGCTCTGGAGCCAGCAGTTTAGAGTATATTGTAATAGCATATTACCGTGTAGTATACATGTCAGAATACCTGTCCACTAGTCTTTCAAATGAACTTTTATGATTTGCAATATACTATGTCATGCATATGCTGATGATTAAGTTAATTTATATGATTGAAATTGCATGTTGTAATACCTCGTACAAAGCAACCATTTTACACCAGAGCACTCACAGCGCATCCATTATTGTAGTGGACAGGTGCAGAATTATTCAGTAATATCTATCTGAGGTATCTGATTTATATTTTGTTTCAGGGTTAAGTGAAACAGATCTGTTGGTGAATCTTCTGAAGCCACAGAATGCTGATAAAATCAGCATCAAGATTGCAGATCTGGGAAACGCCTGCTGGGTGGTGAGTTACTATCTGACTACAGACATTATGTATTTGAATGAATATATGTATTAATAAATACAGTGTCTTAGAAGACAAAATACATTACATTCAAATGATACGGCTTATTATCAACTAATTGCTCATGGTATGGAGTGCTAAGTCTTCATCTCTGCTCTCCTCCAGTACAAACATTTCACAGAAGACATCCAGACCTGCCAGTACCGCTCTGTTGAGGTCCTGATTGGGTCTGACTATGGCACTCCTGCAGACATCTGGAGCATAGCCTGCATGGTGAGAACCCAGGAGCACCACATCCACCCTTATGTTAATGTTAGCTGTCCGAAATATATTTTACTGAGAAGTCTTACATTTCCATAAAGGCGTTTGAGCTGGCTACTGGGGAGTATCTGTTTGAACCCCATTCAGGGGACAACTTCTCACGAGAGGAAGGTAAGCCTTATCCTTTCTCCTCTCTGTCCTGTGTTTTTCCTGGTGATTGTCCTTGCTCTTTAAAAAAACGCTTTAATGTCTCCCATCAGATCACATTGCTCACATAATTGAGTTGCTGGGACCCCTTCCACCCCAGTTTGCCCTCTCAGGGAGAAACTCCAAGCGATATTTCAATCACAATGGTATATCTATTCACAATTGTTGTATCCACCATAGTGCTGTCCTTTAGCATATGATTCATATTTTGGTGAAAATGTACCCTTATTTTAGTTTCACCCACAATATCAAATTCCGTTTACATATCCTGTTCAGTCAATCGCTAGTGTAATCATGTAACACTCTTTCCCTTGTTTGCTCACAGGGCATCTGCGGCGCATCTCAAGGCTGAAACCGTGGAGTTTGTGTGAGATCCTGCTGGATAAGTATGAGTGGCCGCGGGAACAGGCAGTCCAGTTCAGTGCTTTCCTCCTCACCATGCTGGAGCCCCTCCCAGAGAAGAGAGCCACCGCTGCCCAGTGTCTGAAACACCCCTGGATCTCCTCATAGACATCATACCACCGCGCAATGTCTAAAACCACCCTGGATCTCCTCATAGACATCATACCACTGTCTGGTGTCTAAACCCCCCCTGGATCTCCTCATAGACATCATACCACTGTGCAATGTCTAAAACCCCCCTGGATCTCCTCATAGACATCATACCACTGTCTGGTGTCTAAAACCCCCCTGGATCTCCTCATTTAGACATCATACCACTGTGCAATGTCTAAAACCCCCCTGGACTCCCATAGACATCATACCACTGTCTGGTGTCTAAAACCCCCCTGGATCTCCTCATAGACATCATACACTGTTGTGTCTAAAACCCCCTGGATCTCCTCATAGACATCATACCACTGTCTGGTGTCTAAACCCCCCTGGATCTCCTCATAGACATCATACCACTGTTGTGTCTAAAACCCCTGGATCTCCTCATAGACATCATACCACGTGTCTGGTGTCTAAACCCCCTGGATCTCCTCATAGACATCATACCACTGTCTGTGTCTAAAACCCCCCTGGATCTCCTCATAGACATCCATACCACTGTCTGGTGTCTAAACCCCCCCCTGGATCTCCTCATAGACATCATACCACTGTGCTAAGTCTAAAACGCCCCTGGATCTCCTCATAGACATCATACCACTGTCTGGTGTCTAAACCCTCCCTGGATCTCCTCATAGACATCATACCACTGTCCGATGTCTAAAACCCCCCTGGATCTCCTCATAGACATCATACCACTGTCTGGTGTCTAAACCCCCCCTGGATCTCCTCATAGACATCATACCACTGTGCGATGTCTAAAACCCCCCTGGATCTCCTCATAGACATCATACCACTGTCTGGTGTCTAAACCCCCCCTGGATCTCCTCATGGACACAGAGTCACCACCGCTGCCCGGTGTCTGAACCCGATCTGGATCTCCTCATGGATACAGAGCAGTCTCACCAATGCCACAGACGTTACACAGGTGACACAGTGTCAAACAGGCTGGGACAAGTGCTTTAATATGATGTTTGAATAGTGGGTAATGGCTGATATTCAGCAAGTGTTATTTTTTCAGCTGATCTTCTGCAATGTTATTTTTCTGTTTGCTCGGGGAGAGCAGTCAACTATCAATATATTTTGTCTGATTATTTAAAACATTTGATGTGAAGAAAATAACTCTTGATTTGGAGAGATATGCCAGATGGCCAGTCCGCCCCTGCTGGGAAAGGTCTATTTTTGTTTTTGAGTTTCATTGAATAAATGTTATTTGTTTATACAAGGCTTTCATTATCTATCGCTTTTCTCTGAATAATAAGATAAAAAAGATTTTGACAGAATTAATAGAAATAGGGTTGGACATTGTGTTAATTTAGCCAATTKATGTATGAATTCAGAATACTCTAGGGCTGCATTTAGACAGGCACCCCAATTCTGATATTCTTTTCACTAATTGGTGATTGGTCAAAAGACCAATTAGTGGAAAAAATATAAAAAATTAGGCTGCCTGTCTATACGCAGCCTATGTGATTCACCTGAATCCTGTCATAAGACCAGTGGAGGCTGCTGAGGGAGGAATGCTCATAATAATGGCTGGAATGGAGCAAATGGAATGGCATCAAGCCATGTGTTTMATGTATTTGATATCATTCCACCAATTCCGCTCCAGCCATTACCACAAGCACGTCCTCCCCAATTAAGGTGCCACCAACCTCCTGTGCATAAGACCTAATGGAATGACGAAGAAGCAGTGGCTTCAAAGGGGATTAGGATACTGTTCAGTAGGGCTCAAAACTGTAGCCCGGTCACCCAGTCCATGCAGGGTAAGCCATACCTCCCCTGTTTTCACTGCTTCCTTCTGTGCCGTCCCTTCTTTCTGTGTGAGTGTGCTGTGAGTATGTGTTGATGACTGAAAGTGTGCTTCAGTGAGACCTCCACAGCCACACATTCCTCTCAGTTCACATTAAAGTGTCAATCTGCAGTTCAAACAATAACAAAGCGGCCACCCAGCCACCGTTTAGGTAAACAGCTGAGGGAGGGGGCTGGATAAATGTAACCACTCAAACTCATGGACAGAGCTATAGATACAAGGACTGACCATCCATGTTTTAAGGCTATACAGTGTTTGTTCCAATTTACATTGTTTACAAACAAAGGAGTAAAACAAGCATATATAGTTTGTTCTGATGGGGAACGACAGCTCATGAGGCATGAATAAGTTATATTCTTCAAATAATTAATGGGTATACATCATTAATTTAAAAGTCTAAAAATGGATGTAGCAACTGCAGATTGACGCTTAGGGAGGGGTTAGTCTCATGAAAATGTGAGCGTGCGCTCATGTGTGAGACACAAACTGCAGATTGACGCTTAGGGAGGGGTTAGTCTCATGTGTGAGACACAAACTGCTGGCAGGTGTGAATCAGTTTTATGGTGAGAGAGGCAGCATCAAGAAGGAATAATATCACCACCCTGATTGGAGACAGACAAGCTTCAGATGGAAGTGAGATCCGTGTAATGTTATGGCGTTTGCATGTCTTTGATCTGTCTTTGCATCGTGAAGTAGTAAACTAAATAGCTACTACCTTGTGCATGCTTGCATTGTTGGTTGCAACTGTGTTTTTATGTTAACAGTGCAGTGAATTGTCTTCTCTTTTTTAACATCTTGTGATATTGCAGAGGATTTTAACATTTTTGACTTGTTGAATTGTGTAGATTTGAATGGAACTTTTCAGATGCCATAATTACATCAGAGGTTATTGAAGCTAAATATGTGTGGCATGTGTTTTTCTCTTCACCTCACCCTGGAATGATCTTCAGAGTTGTGTTTCATTGAGTTCATTGAGTACATTGCAGTTTATAATCATTTAGTATAATCTGACTTATCTTTCTCTTTTATATAGATTTTCAGTTTAGTCACCAAGCACCTTGATTCACTGGGGTGTAAAATGCCCACTGGAATATGGTACAGTTAATTTGCTTCATCAAACAACTCAAAGTATATTTGCCATCAAATGAAGACACTCTCTCAAAGCGCCTGACTGAGCAAACCATGCCTTATTCATTTCCAGAGGCTTTTATGTATGTAGATACAGTACATGTGTAAGAAAGCCAAAGTAAAGATGCTAACAACCCCAGTGCCATGGCTTTTGTTTCACAGCTCTTGACCTGTTCTGCCTGTTGCTATGCAACTCAAAGCCCAACTTAATAGGGCTTTGATTACCTCAGCTCATCCTCTCCTGGTCTTTCAGACAGGAGTTACATTTTCTATTAAAGGTTTAAGAGGCCCCCCCCATGCTCTTATCTGTTTTCACAGAAAACCCGAAATTCCCTTTTTTCTGTGTTTTGGCTTAAGGCTGAGTTCTTATCCTTTTTGCACTTTTCTTCAACTCAACCACCATGTTTCAGAGGTGGTTTGGATTTTCAATATGAGCGCTATATTGTTGACTGTCTTTTCTTAATGCATAGACACTTTATATATTTGTTGTTACTTTGTCATAGTCCAGTGGGATTAGTTAGTATTATTTTGTAACACTTAACTGGAAAGAAAAGTGGGATACCTAGTCAGTTGTACAACTGAATGCATTCAACTGAAATGGGTCTTCCGCATTTAACCCAACCCCTCTGAATCAGAGAGATGCCGGGGGCTGCCATAATCGATATCCACATGGACACATTAATGTATTTGTTTATAATATTAATATAAATTGCTCTCTGCTGGAGAGTAATGAGTGGAAATGACAACAGGGGTTAAATAATAACGCAGGAGGATATGTTTGAGTGTCATCTGCTACATAGTAAACACCCTTTTCATTAGCGTAGTACTAAAGGAGCTTTTAATTTCGCTATGGTCATACAGATTTCTTGTGGACATACTGTATTGCAAAATATTTAAAAATGGGTACAGTGTTTCTATGGTACTTATGTGTTTATCATAAATACTKCAAGGGTGTCTCAGGGGGAGTTGGCATATGCAAAAAAAGACAAAAAATATTTTATATTACAGTTAATTCATCTTGTGTGTCCTAGCATGTGGCTGAGCCTTCTTTCTGGTTTGATCATGGGAGCGGCTGTCCTCTTTGTTCTTTACCGCTGGGTGATCCCCACAGCTATGCAGTATCATGGAAGACTGGCACTACTGTGGCATGATGTCATCGTGGAGCGTGCTCTGGACACTTTGACCCGGACATCACGTCCTCAGGTGAGCTCTCTAAACAGATTTACAGTTCAGTCTTTGGTTTAAAAATTCTATAGTATGTTGGTATTGTGATTCATTCAAAGGTTTCAGGACAGTATTTCCCTTCCAGAGTTTCAGAGTGAAATTGCAGTGTGTGTGTCATCCCTTTGATCTAGGCCCAATCGTGTAACGTAATGTATGCCTCATCGTAGTTACAATACCAGCTGTCATTTCCCCTCTGAAATATCTAACATCTTCTGAAGGCAGTGCAGAGGAAAGCCGCTGTAGTAGACCCCCAAAGTGTGATCACAGCCATCGACCACTTCTGCAAACATAGAGAATGGGTCATGAATGTGGGCGATGAGAAAGGTGCTGTATGTTCTTTGAATGGGTTATCGATAACCAGCTGAATGCAAAGTCCTTTTCATACTTAATCTTCTTTATATCTACAGTCACCTCCAAAATGATTGCCATCCTTTATAAAGATGAGTGAAAAAGTCTGTATAAAATATATCTATATTATTTTATACTAATACAATTGCTCAGAGAAAGAGATTTCGTTAAAAAGTTTTTAAAAAATGGCACCCATAAAGATTATTATAAATAAAATCCAACAAAATCAAATCCGCATTAACATTATACTTTCTTAAAGTTAATCTCAGTTTAAGGAACTGTATTGTGTCCTTCCATGGTTTCTTGTTTCAATGGGGTATCAAAATTAGGTAACACGCATGTAAAATCACAATGGGGAAATGCAAAGAACTCACAAATGAAAAGAGAATAATGGTTGTTGACTTTCATAAATCAGGCAATGTGTACAAAAAAACGACTTAAAAACCAAATATACCTCTTAGCACTATTAGGACAACAATTGAGACGTTTAAAACCACTGAAACAGTGGTAAACTTSCCTGGAGTAGGACAAAGAAAAGTCCAAGAGCCACAGTTGGAGAATTACAGAACTTGGTTGCATCTTGAGTCTCCAATTCAACAGTTACACGCCACTTTTAGGCCAATAGGCTAGTTGGAAGGGTTGCCATAAAAAGCCTTCATTGAGATCAACTAACAAATGTAACAATTTGGAACTGGGTGGTTTGGTGAGCTGAGACAAAATTGTTAGTATTATTATTATTTTTTTTACTTTTTTATTTTTCTTGAGCAATTGTAGTAGTATATAACAATACATATATATTTGTTTTATTATATACAGTCTTTTTTGCTTATCTTCATCAAGGGTGCTAATCATTTTGGAGGTGAATGTATAACGTAAACTCACGTAAACTCGTACATCGCCTTGGTCCGTACAATTGCCCTTATTTTAGCGCCCCAAAAACGTAATACTTCCAGATCAACTGTACTGTCAATACCATTGTAAAGCACAATTTATCCCCTTTCCAACAGAATCAATTACATGACCTAAACGCTGCCCGTTTCTGCATAATTCAAGCAGGCAATGAGCCCCGTCGAGTCTTTTTAAAAATGGCGGGTGGGGAAGCGAAACTAATGCGTGATAGTGAGAATGTTGTGTGGGAAAATTGTAAAATGTAAATAAAACACTATAAAGAGTTTATATAATGTGTCATTACATACCTATTTGAAGGTTTGTGTCGAATATGAATCGGGTTTTTAGGGCGGTGCTAAAGTGATCTTAGAAGTAAACAGCGGCTTTGAGAATGATGATCACATGCAATGATGACGCAAAAAATGACTAGGTATCCCCCCCTTACCCCCGTCACTGTCCATTTCTTGTTTTTAAACGATGAGAGAAGTGCCACYCCTGGTGGAGAGAGATTGTAAGACAGAAATAGTTGCTTTATGCGTGCTGTACGTTATGACATGACACGTCACGATGTAACGGAGGGTCAGTTTTTTCAACTTTTCTCCAATACTATAGAGCCATTACCATGTCGATCAACGCTTGAATAGAAACCTAGTTCACACCCCCGATTTTGAAGTCAACACAGTCGCTACAGTCCCATTAGTTTTCTTTGTAGCCTCGTTTGAATGTTGCGGTTACGCACATTTGTACGGAATGGGGTGAGTTTACGTTATATTTCTTTCAGTCTTGTTGTATGATTATTGGATAGAGAGATAGTGCTAGAAGAGCAGTAGCCGGCAGCAGTATGTACTGTATGTGTTCCAGAGGCAAAGGCTTAGATTGCTAGACCACCCCAGGCCACATGTCTACCTGGTCTTGACTCAGGCCACATCTTTGTGTGTGTGTGTGTGTGTGTGTGTGTGTGTGTGGTGTGTGTGTGTGGTGTGGTGTGTGGTGGTGTGTCTATACCACTGTATGGTGTTCATTACAGGCTCCATTCCGGACTCTGTGGTCAATGAAGTGAGTCCAGTTGATGTCTTGGAGTTAGGCACTTACTGGGGGTACTCAACAGTGTGAATAGCTCGCCTATTACCCCCTGGAGCCTGTGTCATTACCTTGGAGTTCAACCCAGATTATTCTGCCACTGCTCGTCAAGTCATCAGATGGTCAGGACTGGAGGAGAAGGTAAAAGGAGATTGGGATGGATTAACATAATGACATGATGATGAACGGGATGTACATTCCTGTAAATATGGGTGGGTTGTAGATGTTACAACATACAGGTCAGTTGTAGCTCAGAAGCTTAGATGAGATCTCAGTACTATTGTCCAGGTGCAGCTAGTGGAGGGAGCCTCAGGAGCTTGGATCCCTCGATTGAAGGAGCATTTCGGAGTCCAGGCGTTTGACTTAGTTTTCCGGGACCACTGGAAAGATTGCTACCTTCCTGACACAAAACTTCTGGAGGTATGTAAGATAACTAATTTGACCGTCCTGTGATTATAGGGAATCATTGATAGTCTTACACTCTTACATTGATATGATCAATCAAAACACAAAACAATTGTAATTATTCTCTCTCTTTCTCCCTCTCTTTCTCCCATTCCCCCAACTCTATCCTCCTATCTCCCTCTCTCTCTAGGAGTGTGGTCTCATACAGAAAGGCACAGTGATGCTGGCAGACAATGTCATCTGTCCAGGAACCCCTGACTATCTGTAGTACGTACGCAACAGCTCTCGCTACAACAGCCACTACTACAGATCACACCTGGAGTACACTAAAGCAGAGAACGTCCTGGAGAAGTCTGTGTTCTTAGGGTACTAGCCAAACAGTGAGCCTCTTGCTTTAAAACACTATAACTCTCTTGATAAAACATTTAGGGTTAGTTTCAATTTAAAGTGACGCCTTATATCTTAGTTATGACATGCTGTAACTTACTGTGCTAAGCATTTCTTTACCTGTAGAACTGATGTTATCTAGAGTAAGCAAATATGTCGTTGAAAAACTATTTCTACTTGTGTTTTGACATTGTCACAATGCTGTCTTGCTATGCAAATGATGAAAATACCATCAGTTTTACAGCTGCAGAATTACAGTAGTGTGATGTCTTTTTCAAACATGGACGTAATACACTAGGTGGCAGTAGTGTGCCTTTTTAGAGATTCAATCAGACAACTGAAAAGCAGCATGCAGTGGTCCCATCATAACTTCATAGCATTTATAGCCTTCTTTCCAGTTTAGGCAGACAGAAAATGGTCTAAAGTCTTACACCATATCTAGCAACTTCAAATAATTATTCATATTTTGTTATGACACTGTATCAGATCTACATTGAGTTATTAAAGGTTCTGTGAGAAAGGTCTATGTTGCACTGCTTTAAACTAATTTTATAGATTTAAATCTATGATTTGATCAAATCCAATGGGTATCAAACAGATCACTAAGGTAAAATTAAGTTGGATATTAACAGTACTGATTAATGTGACTTATCCTGGAGATGCTATAGAAAATGATCACATCTATACAGTAGAGAAACAAATGCACCAGATGCACCTGATTGTGAATCACAGTATTGTTTCAGTTGATAGTTGGTAGAATATGTCCCTTACATGATATTCGACATGTGAATTAACAGGTGTGTATGAGAATGTATGAATCAAATCAATGCCTTTCTAATCTCCCCTGCAAAGTGAGACAGTGACGGTGTTCCATCATAAAAGGGGGAGGGACTACATATAGTACAGCTGCATAAAAATATATAGGCTAGTCCACCTAGGGATTTCTTCACAGACGCCCGCATGATAATCCCAATCTGTGGCCATTAGTGCACTGAAAGAGAAGAGGGTTCGGGAGAGAGAGAGGGAGGGGGGTCAACAGAGAGTGGGGGAGTGACAGAGAGAAACAGAGAGCGAGAGGGGGAGAGCTTTTAAGGGATTTGGCAGTGATTTGTCGAATCTCAGTGGCGTAATGTGCTTTTTCTACTTTTTCTACTGATTTAGACATGATGCTATACACTGAAGCCTCGAAAGCCAACGTTTTCAATATGTTTTTATGAACTAAAACACATTTTTTWATGTTATTTAACGATTTGAGTCCATTACAGTTATTTTGGGAAAATAAATATAATATCTGAGATGTTAATAGATTTACTTTTCGCTAAAACAACGAAGAAACCGGCACTGAATATCATCACATATTAAATATGGGAATAGGCCTATTTGGGAATGATGGCGTGATGGGTCAAATCAAGATTGGTCCAAATGGAATGCTCAGGTAAGCAGTCAATTCTTATATTTATGTACAAATATGTGTCACATCTCTATTTCAAGGCCTTGCAGAATTTGTGTAGACTTCAGGCCAGTATCCAACATAGTTTTTTCATTGTTTGCACAATATTGATATGTGCATCAAATGATAGCATGTGATGTTTGGTTGGATGATAATCATACAACTAAGATAAAACTCTGTTTTGCAACAACAAAAGGTTTAAAGGTTTAKTTATACTTACTCTGTGGAACATCATATTTGCATAACAATATTATTGTAATTTAAATATCTTTAGTTGGTTATGTCTTAATAACCTTTTACTGCAGTTGGCTAAATCAGGGTCACACAGAGTGTTTCTTGGTAGTCTTAAACAAATCTACTTTGAAACAAAAGTATACACCTCACACACATGGTTATGGGCTTAAAAAAGACACCTGTACCATGTCAGATATAGATTTGTAATGTATTATATTTTGAGTTTGCATTCCAATATACCACTTTATATACATCACAGAAGACTGAAATATAACAAAACCGTTTAAATTAACATAGAAACACCAGATTTTTGGCAGCTTCAAAAAAGAAAAGTTGATTAATTATGAAAAATTATGAGCAATATAACATTCCACCCTTGAGGCCACTCGGTCATTTGACTGCAGGAAACGGGTACACCAAATATTTTACCAATTTTCAATACTGTTATAACTTATTCGGATCTCCCCCTCACATAGTGAAAATGTAAGAAAAGTAAGCTGGATAGGCAGTCAAACTGTGAGCTATATTTCAGTATATATATTTCAGTATATATATTTCAGTATATATATTCTTAGCGTCATATCGGGATGAAATTCCTTGTTCCTTACACAACTCATATTTTTATCTTGAACATGCATCTTAATTCTTCTATTTCTCTCACCCCTATGTCTCCCCTATGTTTCATTAAACCTAAACAGTATTACAGAACATAATAAAAATAACAGAAAACACATATACTGTATCTGTCCATGTTAGCTTCTGTGAAATATTTATGCATTGTTATTACTATGCACTTTGCTGCTCTCTTGGCTGTTTTATCATCTAACCTTTTTCATACAGATAACCTTTACTCATGAAGACTCTCTGCTGTGGCGTTTGAGCGGGTTGATTTTTTAGTCTAGGAGCAGTAGATATTCTCGGACACAGACACTTTTAAACAAATTTGTTATGCTCATTTTGAGACTGTGGTGAAGAACTGAAGTGGCATGTCCTATATTGTCTACTTGAATGATAATGTTTGGGAATATTATACACTGAACAAAAATATAAACACAACATGCAACAACTTCAAAGATTTTACTGAGTTACATTTCATATAAGGAAATCAATCAATATAAATAAATTCATTAGGCCCTAATCTATGGATTTCACATGACTGGGCAGCGGTACACAATTCGTTTTTCCCCACATAAGGGCTTTATTACTGACAGACATACTCCTCAGCCCCCCCCCCCCTGCATATTTTAGAGTGGCCTTTTAGGTGCACCTGTGTAATGATCATGCTGTTTAATCAGCTTCTTGATATGCCACACGTCAGGTGGATGGATTATCTTGGCAAAGGAAAAATGCTCACTAACAGGGATGTAAACAAATATTAACACAAAAGTTTCGATAAATAAGCTTTTTGTGTGTATGGAACATTTCTGGGATKTTTTATTTCAGCTCATGAAACATGTGACCAACACTTTACATGTTGCATTCATATTTTTGTTCAGTATATATGCCAGTGATGTCAAGACATAGTGTATAGTAATTTCTGCTGCCATGGTTAGAGCATTTGCYGATCAATTTGTATGATAAACAGTTATTTGACTCATGCAGTGTTAGTTTAAAATGTATGTAATGAAAGCTATACAGATGTATATAACTTAACCAAAGACCAACATGTCCTCATTAAACTGTTCACAGGTATCAAAGGTAGAGGGAGGCGCCTGGTACTTTAACACTGGATACAGGAACCTTTGATGGCCAAAATCATGATATCACAGTGCCACAAATCCCAGTCCTGCTGTGGGTTTGGTCCACCGTTTGGATGTCATGTAACAACATTCCCCAGGTTACTGTTAATGTTGTTTCTGGGTCTAAGTCCAGAGACATGGGCTCAGCAGGGCACACAACCACACTCCATCAAGATTGAGGGGGACATCACCCTGGGTGGCCTGTTCCCAGTGCACTCCCGTGGGCCAGCCGGTGTGCCCTGTGGGGAGATCAAGCGGGAGAAAGGTATTCACCGTATGGAGGCCATGCTGTATGCCCTGGATCAGATCAACAGTGACCCTGAACTCCTGCCTAACATCACCCTGGGGGCCAGAATCCTGGACACCTGTTCTAGAGACACCTACGCCCTGGAGCAGTCGCTCACCTTCGTCCAGGCCCTCATCCAGAAGGATAACTCGGACGTGCGCTGCTCTAATGGCGAGCCACCCATCATTCCCAAACCGGAGAGGGTGGTCGGAGTAATCGGGGCATCGGGCAGCTCAGTGTCCATCATGGTGGCTAACGTGCTGAGACTCTTTGCGGTGAGACTCCTTCTTGTGCTGTGCATTGTCAGCCTTCACTGTACTATATTCCCATGCTACAGCCTCATCCTTACACACGTACATATATTCTTCATCAGAGTTAAAGGCCCAGTGCAGTCAAAAACTTGACTTACCAATGTTTTATATATATTTCCACACTATGAGGTTGGAATAATACTGTGAAATTGTGGAAATTATGATAATGCCTTTAGTGTAAGAACTGTTTGAAAAAACTGCCTGAAATTTCTTCCTGGTTTGGTGGGAGTGAGTGTTGGCCTTCCATGGTGACATCACCATGCAGTTAATAGACCAATAAGAAAGAGAGCTCCAAACCTCTGCCAATAACAGCACATTTTCAGTTTTTCCCTCCCCACTCAAACCACTCCCACACAATCTTGGCTAAATTKTTTCTTGAGAAATTAAAGCTATTTTTGTTTCTTTTTGATCATTTTAATTAAAAACAATCACAGTAAGTTATTTAATTGTTACCTAGAAATTGTTTTATATTGAGATAAAAACAGCTACATCGGACCTTTAATATACCTTTACATTATGTAATGTGTGGGGKAATTGTGTGTTCTGATATAAATCAAAACTACACATTGAACTAACGTCTGTGCCCAGTGGGATGTAGCAGTAGGGTATGACGTCTATGGAAAGTGAACGCTATTCCCCTGTGAACCCATGTTCTGAGCCGCGAATAGGTTTTCCTGATGAATCAGCTGTGAACTCACACCCTGGCATTTTTCTCAACTGTTTCATTTCACACAAACTCAATATAAGATACACTGCTGATTGCTATAACGGGACACTAAGGCTGCCTAAATCCCTCAGTGACTTAGTGACATGACTCATTAATGACCCACTAGTAATCTAGAAATGTCGCTGTTAAAACTAGCCATTTCAACTAGGTTAAATAATCTTCAGGTTCAAGAAGCTAAGCATCTACCATCTCTAGTCCTCTGTCACTAGTTAATTATCTTTATGGAGAGCTATTAGTTTGGAATCAAGGCGTCACCTTGCATATCGTGAAGATGTTAACTACAGAATTATAGATCCCATCCTCCATTAAGCCCCTCTCAGCAGCTCAGGACCCAGTCTGAAAATAGAGCATCAGGCCAGAGGGATGACATTGGTTCTACGATATCAGCAACTTTCTAGCCGGTGTTCTGCAGATTTAACTAAATGGTGGGCTTGTCCTGTACGTATGTACTCAGGGATGGAAATTAAGTCAGCCTGCTAGCCAGCGGCTAGTATTTTTAGACCAGCCTTGTAGAAAATGTGTCCAACTAGCCTGCTGGCTAGAGAAACTGTGTTTTCAAATATTGCATGGCACAGATTTTGYACCTGGGCTACTTAAAAATGTGGTCTAAGAGCTGGCCAGTGCCCAAAATCCTTAAATTCCATCCCATAATGTACTGTTCTAAAGTTTGCACAGTTACTCAGATAGAGTCTGATGTGTGATGACCTCAGTCTGATTTAATATGCATAGTATCACCTCTATCTAATACCAGAGTCAGAGAGATTCTTTTTAGAAGCGTAATTTTCATGATTTAATATGATTGTTCTCTCATATTAATCACAATACATAATATTCTAACATGACATTGAACTACATGTTCTCTGTGGTATTTATTAAACATTTGAGTTGTCCTGGTCTTGAGAGTGAATTGTAAGAGCTCTGGGAAGGGTAAGGTTTGTCTATAGGGTTGAGGTCAGAGATCCCTGTAAATGTCATTGAACTCAACACACGTGGCACTGACAATATACATGGCATGGCCAAATAGCCTGATAGGGTTGCAACATAGCAGAACAGTCTATTTATTTTTGATAGACTGTCTGACAGCCATAATCAATTGATTTCTGAAGATAATTGATGACATCCTTGTCTTTTGGTTTAAAGGAGGCTTAATGTTGTTTTAGGAATTAGTGTTGGAATGTAAATATTGGAAATGAATGTTACTATTGATGTTATCATTGATCACATCAATGTTTGGTGTATTGAATTTCACTCTCCCCAACAGAAGACTATATAGTTGGAGCCATATATGGTATTCATGCAGATGTGGGATCTTAATTTGAGCCAGTTTACAACAGCAAGAAAAAAGTCCTGCAGCAACAGGAAATGTGAATTATTATGTGGATTATAATTAATGGACATTTTTGTAGGGGTTAATATATTTTTCGTATGGGAAAATCAAGTCTGGAATTTCTAAGTGGAAATTACAAACTTCAGAAGCCTATTTAAATCTCAAATACACTACAATATTAAAATGTCCTGTATTGCAGGAAAGTTCACTTGCAACAGGGTGATCAAATTAAGATCTTAGATCTATATCAGAGTAATATATGAATGTTCCCACTAGAGGGAAAGGGTGAAAGTAAAGCAACAAATGTAAACTGCATGTGGCCATCAGAATTAAATATATTGTATGGCTTACAGCTAAGAAATGGTAACCTTGTTTCTTGATCTCTGTCTCTCTCCCTCTGTGCTTAATGTAATTTGACTAAAACCCATATAATCCTTCCAGATAATCTGTGAAATGGTTCTCTCTCTCTTCTCTCCTTCTCCCTTCACAACCCCTTGTGTCTACCTTTCTCTCCTCATCCCTCCAAAGAACCTCTCATTAAACCATGGGCAGGTATTAGTGGGGTCAGAGCCAAGACCACTCACATAAACTGTGTCATTAAGGAAGTAGCACACCAGTAAATTTATCTTCTCATCAATTTTTTTCCAAACAAATGCTTTTACTGCGGTGAAATTTATCATCTGTATTTTACCATGACGTTGGCTTTTATGGTCGACACAGACCAGTAATTAAAGATGTAGCAATATTACACTGTATGAATGTTCCAGTGGATTACATTGACTGGACAAGTGAGAACTATTCAGCACCCTCCATTATAGTGTTGTTTTGGGACAAAATGCCTGGCAATGTGTCATCATAACGTATTATGTTGTTTGTTTACCAACTGTGTGTATGATTTATCCAGACGAAGATTGATTTAATAAATGACACATGGTGTTTGGTGCTGCAGAGAAAGGCCCACATGGTTCAGTAACTTTCCAACATCCAGTAACCTTCCTTTTGAATCTAATGATTGTCTCTGGTCTCTTCTTAAAGTTCAGCATATGCAGCCATTAACATCATGTAACATCTGTATCTTTCAGATCCCCCAGATTAGTTATGCGTCCACGGCTCCAGAGCTGAGTGACAAAAGCCGTTATGAGTTCTTTTCCCGTGTGGTCCCTCCTGACTCCTACCAGGCCCAGGCCATGGTGGACATCGTCAAGGCTATGGGGTGGAACTACGTATCTACACTGGCCTCAGAAGGAAACTACGGAGAGAGCGGTGTCGATGCCTTCCTCCAGATATCTCGAGAGGCAGGTTTGTACTGAATTTAGTGGTAAATTGACATTTTCTGATGTAGCGTAAACATGGCCACTATGGTGTTGCAATTGATGGTACTGTATGGGGAGGATATGAGGTCCAATGAAGAAACACCTTGATGGATTGGATCTTGTGTCTTTCGTCTCCCTTTATTCAGGAGGTCTATGCATCGCCCAATCCATTAAAATCCCCCGAGAGCCCAAACCAGGGGGCTTTGATAAGATCATCAAGAGACTAATGGAGACCTCTAATGCTCGTGGGGTCATCATCTTTGCCAATGAGGACGACATCAGGTGAGTGGTAACTTAGTAGTAACTTTTCCTTTCCTTTCCCTAGGAAGGTTGTCACATAACCACCATGCTACTTGTTCTCTAAGCTCCACAGTACCAAGTTCTTATAGATTCTAGAGCTACTAAAGGACCAGTGTGCTAATGTCTTACCACCACTTCTCACAGACGTGTCTTAGAGGCAGCAAAGAGGGCCAACCTGACGGGTCACTTCCTTTTTGTGGGCTCTGACAGTTGGGGGGCCAAGAGCTCGCCCATCCTGGACCAGGAGGATGTGGCTGAGGGGGCTGTCACCATCCTCCCTAAGAGGGCCTCCATCGACGGTAAGGAAAACATATGGAAAAGGTATTGCAGAGATACATTATATTTTGGTATTCAGTATGACTTTAACTTCAGTGGGTGATGGGAAAGTCTTAAACATATGGTGATAGTGATGCTCTGTTTGTCCTCTGTTGGTTCTTTGCCAAGGGTTCGACAACTACTTCACCTCAAGATCTCTGGAAAACAACAGAAGGAACATCTGGTTTGCTGAATACTGGGAGGACGACTTCAAATGTAAACTGACCCGAGCAGGTATCAAGTACGACCTTGGTAGGAGAAAATGTACAGGTATGAGAAGAGGTTATTTCTGACATATTTTARATCTCAAATCAGCAGATTTATTTATAGGCTACATTGGCTTTAACCATTGTATGCCACCCTTCCTCCCTTCTTCAGGTGAAGAGAGAATCGCTCAGGAATCTCAGTATGAGCAGGAAGGGAAGGTACAGTTTGTGATTGACGCGGTGTATGTCATGGCCCATGCCTTACACAGCATGCACCTGGACCTCTGTCCGGGCTCCATGGGTGTCTGTGAGAAGATGGACCCAGTGGAAGGGAGTAAGCTGCTCCAATACATTCGCTCAGTCAACTTTAATGGTGAGTTGGAAATGTAGGGAGCACAGGTCATTAAAGGTTCGTTTTTATCGCAATATCAAATCCTTTCTGGATAACAATTAAGTACAAAAATTGCTTCTTAGCAAAGGGCAATTTCTCAAGCACAACTTTTGCTAGGACTGTATGGGAGTGGTTTGAGTGGTCTTTTAACTAATTTAGTGCATGATGATGTTACCATGGAAGGCCAAAACTCCATCCCACCAAAACAGGTAGAGATGTCAGGCAGGCAGTAATTTCCAACAGCTTCCATCAGGTCTTGGAACATTCTATAGACTTTGTTTAAATCAAGTTTGAAAATACATTTTCCATCCTGACTTTTATTTTTGTTGTCAAATCAGAGTATATTCTTGATAAATTAAATGATAAAAAAAATGGTTAGAAAGTGTATAGAGAAAATGCACAAACCAGTTGAATCAATGTTGTGTCAACGTAATTTGTCAACGTATTGTGACGTGGAATCTAAATGGAAAATACATTGGATTTGAAAGAAGTTATCAACTGTTGTTTTGATGGTGAAATTTCAACCACAGGATTGTGTCATCATTGTAACGAATTTTCAACATAGACAAACCTTGTATAAAGTACACTACAAGACCAAAAGTATGTGGTCATCTGCTCGTCGAACATCTCATTCCAAAATCATTGGCGTTAATATGGAGTTGGTCCRCCCTTTGCTGCTATCTTCTGGGAAGGCTTTCCACTAGATGTGGCAACATTGGTTGATGCTTATTTATAAAACCCTCTTATGCCTCACTCCCCCTATCTGAGATATCTACTACAGCCCTCATCCTCCACATACAACACCCGTTCTGCCAATCACATTCTGTTAAAGGTCCCCAAAGCACACACATCCCTGGGTCGGTCCTCTTTTCAGTTCGCTGCAACTGTAACGAGCTGTCAAAAACACTCAAACTGGACAGTTTGATCTCCATCTCATCATTCAAACACTCAATCATGGACACTCTTACTGTCTCTAACTTCTTGCTTTTGTGCTGTTGTCTGTGCCCAATAATAATAATAATATATATATTTTTTTTTCACCTTGAAAAAGCAGTGCGACAGAAACAACAACACAGAGTTACATGGAATAAACAAGCGTACAGTCAATAACACAATAGAAAAAAAATAGTCTATATACAGTGTGTGCAAATGGCATGAGGAGGTATGGCAATAAATAGGCCATAGTAGCAAAGTAATTACAATTTAGCAGATTAACACTGGAGTGATAGATGAGCAGATGATGATGAGCAGATGATGGTGTATAAGTAGTGATATTGATGTGCAAAAGAGCAGGAAAGTAAATAAAAACAATATGGGGATGAGGTAGGTAGATTGGGTGGGCTATTTACAGATGGACTATGTACAGCTGCAGCGATCGGTTAGCTGCTCAGATAGCTGATGTTTAAAGTTAGTGAGGGAAATGTTAGTCTCCAGCTTCAGCGATTTTTGCAATTTGTTCCYGTCACTGGCAGCAGAGAACTGMAAGGAAAGGCGGCCAAAGAGGTGTTGGCTTTGGGGATGACCAGTGAGATATACCTGCTGGAGCGCGTGCTACGGGTGGATGATGTTATCGTGACCAGTGAGCTGAGAGGCGGAGCTTTACCTAGCATAGACTTTTAGATGATTGTACCATGTTTTGTGCTGCTACCATGTTGTGCTGCTTCCATGTTATGTTGCTACCATGTTGTTGTGATGTGGTGTTGCTACCATGTTGTGTTGTCATGTGCTGTTGCCATGCTATGTTGTTGTCTTAGATCTCTCTTTATGTAGTGTTGTGGTGTCTCTCTTGTCACGATGTGTGTTTTGTCCTATATTTTATCCCAGCCCCCTTCCCTTCAGGAAGCCTTTTGCTTTTTGGTAGGCCGTCATTGTAAATAAGAATTTGTTCTTAACGGAATTACCTAGTTAAAAAAGGTTAAATAAAATATTAAAAATACAATTGCTGTGTGGACTTGCTTCCATTCAGCCACAAGAGGGCACTGATGTTGAGCGATTAGGCCTGGCTCGCAGTTGGCTTTCCAATTCATCCCAAAGGTGTTCAATGGGGTTGAGGTCAGGGCTCTGTGCAGGCCAGTCAAGTTCTTCCACACCAATCTTGACAAACCATTTCTGTATGGACCTCACTTTGTGCAGGGGGCATTGTCATGCTGAAACAGGAAAGGGCCTTCACCAAACTCTTCACACAAAGTTGGAAGCACAGAATCATCTAGAATGTCATTGTATGCTGTAGCCTAGCCCGACCCATGAAAAACAGCCCCAGACCATTATTCCTCCTCCACCAAACTGGCACTATGCACTGGGGCAGGTAGCGTTCTCCAGGCATCCGCCAAACCCAGATTTGTCTGTCGGACTGCCAGGTGGTGAAGCGTGATTCATCACTCCAGAGAACTCATTTCCACTGCTCCAATGGCGGCAAGCTTTACACCATTCCAGCTGATGCTTGGTATTGTGCACAGTGACCTTAGGCTTGTGTACGGCTGCTGGGACATTCAAACCCATTTCATGAAACACCTGACGAACAGTTACTTCCAGAGGCAGTTTGGAACTCGGTAGTGAGTGTTGCAACCGAGGACAGACGAATTTTATGTGTTATGCGCCTCAGCACTCGGCTGACCACMTCGGGGCTGAGCTGTTGTTGCTCCTGAGACGATTCCACTTCACAATGAAGGTACTTATTGGGGCGAACTGACTTGTAGGAGAGATGGAATCCTATGACGTTGCTATGTTGAAAGTCATTGAGCTCTTCAGTAAGGCCATTCTACTGCCAGTGGTGTAAAGTACTTAAGTAAAAGTACTTTAAGGTTTTGGGGTATCTGTACTTTACTATTTATATTTTTGACAACTTTTACTTCACTACATTCCTAAAGGAAATGATATACTTTTTATTCAATACATTTTCCTTGACACCCAAAAGTTCTCGTTACATTTTGAATGCTTAACAGGATAGGAAAATGGTCCAAACCACGTACTTACCAAGAGAACATCCCTGGTCATCCCTACTGCCTCCTATCTGGCGGACTCACGAAACACAAATACTTGATTTGTAAAGTATATCTGGGTGTTGGTGTGTGCCCCTGGCTATTCGTAAATATATTTTTTAAAAACAGAAAATTGTGTCGTCTGGTTTGCTTAATATAAGGAATTTGAAATTATTTACAGTATACTTCTACTTTTACTTTTGATACCTAATTATATTTTAGCAATTACATTTACATTTGATACTTAAGTATATTTAAAACCAAATACTTTTAGTGGGTGACTTTCCCTTTTACTTAAGTCATTTTCTATGAAGGTATCTTTACTTTTACTCAAGTATGAACATTGGTTACTGTTGTGTCTTTGGCTATGCCGGATTAATTGATATGACATGCTATTCTATAAAATCCTTTCTCTGTAAGTAATATTACCTGATTGAGCTAATCATGTAAATGTAATTAACTAGAAAGTCGGGGCACCACTAAATAATATTTATAGAGCAGTTATCTTCCGAATAAACTCTTAAAGACCTAGTAATATTTTACATCAATAGCAGTCAATATTAATCGTCACCTTATTTCAGTCTCATCTGAAAGTTGTAAATTCTTGGTTATCTTCACAAACCCTGGCTAACAAGTTGAATCAGCAATACAAAATGAGGTTTAATTATTTATTTACTAAATACCTAACTAATCACACAGAATTAATTACATATACACAGAATGAATCATACCTTGATTACAAATTATGTCATAAAGGAAAATGTCCCTAGCGGACGGAACAGATATGACAGCTGGTTACACAAAGAACGGGGGTTGGGTTTGAGTGAAAGAGCGGGAAGACTGAAGAACAAAGGGAGAAGCTGTGTCTCTATCGGGCCGTAGGCAGCTACTCTATCGTAAATACAGAATCTTATGCATTCTAAATTACCGCCCATTTGGAAAAGGAAAATGCAATAAATATTTACTCTGAGCTGCTCTTCAATAGGTTGGTGGTACATGGAAGGCCGTGATGCCCAACAGAGTCCTTTGTCCTTTGAAGAGTGTCTCTGGTGGTGAACGGGATACGTTGTAGTGGCGTCGTTGTGTGGTAGACGGGATACTCTGTCAGTCCTTTCCTTGCCCACGTTTACAGCGGCCGCTGCTAACTCAGCGGCTAGGAGGTATCACTTCTGTAGCGAATAAGAGTTCAAAGTTCATACCATTCGCAACCAAAGCTCACGTTGAGGTTGGCTTCGTTCTGTAGTTATTATCTGAATCCTTCTGACATCGGACCGTAGTCCTAATGTACCCGGAACAGGAGGTTACATTTTCGTCAAGGGCTTATATAGTGGAGGGAGAAGGGTGTGTTTCATAGTTTATAACCCATGTCTCTTCACAGGGGCAGGCCACTGATTGAGCAGAGCCCTAACCTTATGAAAACCCAAATCTCTCATTTGGAAGCTAAAATTACATTTAATCTTTTCACAAATAATTGTATAGTTAAACATTTGAATTGCACAACAATTCCATGTGAATCTGATAACTATAATGTGTAGACTTTCCCAGATACAGTTTAGGTTGTCGTGTCATCAGTCATAATGTCACAGATGACAACCGAACTGACATCATATTCATTAAGTACCAACGCATATTTTCAACTGGTTCTATTACCGAAATATGGTTCCTTTCCCTCCACTTGTTTGATGTTCCCAGACTCTCTATGTTTGACAAAGGCTATTCAAGAGTCCCTCTGTAGAGTCAAGAGAGAGGGAAGGGAGAATGGTATTTATGGGGGGGGGGGTCATAAACCTTACCCGGAGGCCAACGTCATGACAGTACTTTTCCCACCACTGTCTACTGCTAATGTTTGTCTATGGAGATTTCACGTCTGTGTGATCGGTTTTATACACTTGTCAGCAACGGGTGTGGCTGAAATAGCCAAATCCACTAAGTTGCTTTTGTATATACAGTTGAAGTCGGAAGTTTACATACACCTTAGCGAAATACATTTAAACTCAGTTTTTCACAATTCCTGACATTTAATCCTAGTAATAATTCCCTGTCTTGGGTCAGTTAGGATCACCACTTTATTTTAAGAATGTGAAATGTCAGAATAATAGTAGAGAGAATGATTTATTTCAGCTTTTATTTCTTTCATTACATTCCCAGTGGGTCAGACGTTTACATACAGTCAATTAGTATTTGGTAGCTTTGCCTTTAAATTATTTAACTTGGGTCAAACGTTTCAGTAGCATTCCACAACCTTCCTACAATAAGTTGGGTGAATTTTGGCCCATTCCTCCTGACAGAGCTGGTGAATCTGAGTCAGGTTTGTAGGCCTCCTTGCTCGCACACACTTTTTCAGTTCTGCCCAGACATTTTCTATAGGATTGAGGTCAGGGCTTTGTGATGGCCACTCCAATACCTTGACTTTCTTGTCCTTAAGCCCTTTTGCCACAACTTTGGAAGTATGCTTGGGGTCAATGTCCATTTGGAAGACCCAAGCTTTAACTTCCTGACTGATGTCTTGAGATGTTGCTTCCATATATCCACATCATTTTTCTCCCTCATGATGACATCTATTTTGTGAAGTGCACCAGTCCCTCCTGCAGCAAAGCACTCCCACAACATGATGCTGCCACCCCCGTGCTTCGCGGTTGGGATGGTGTTCTTCGGCTTGCAAGCATCCCCCTTTTTTCTCCAAACATAACAATGGTCATTATGGCCAAACAGTTCTATTTTTGTTTCATCAGACCAGAGGACATTTCTCCAAAAAGTACAATCTTTGTCCCCATGTGCAGTTGCAAACCGTAGTCTGGCTTTTTTACGGCAGTTTTGGAGCAGTGGCTTCTTCCTTGCTGAGCGGCCTTTCAGGTTATGTCGATATAAGACTCGTTTTACTATATAGATACTTTTGTACCTGTTTCCTCCAGCATCTTCACAAGGTCCTTTGCTGTTGTTCTGGGATTGATTCGCACATTTCACACCAAAGTACGTTCATCTCTAGGAGACAGAACGCGTCTCCTTCCTGAGCGGTATGACTGCTGCGTGGTACCATGGTTTTTATACTTGCGTACTATTGTTTGTACAGATGAACGTGGTACCTTCAGGCGTTTGGAAATTGCTCCCAAGGTCTTGGCTGATTTCTTTTGATTTTCCCATGATGTCAAGTAAAGAGGCACTGAGTTTGAAGGTAGGCCTTGAAATACATCCACAGGTACACCTCCAATTGACTCAAATTATGTCAATTAGCTTATCAGAAGCTTCTAAAGCCATGACATAATTTTCTGGAATTTTCCAAGCTGTTTAAGGGCACAGCCAACTTAGTGTATGTAAACTTCTGACCCACTGGAATTGTGATACAGTGAATTATAAGTGAAATAATCTGTCTGAAAACAATTGCTGGAAAAATGACTTGTGTCATTCATAATGTAGATGTCCTAATCGACTTGCCAAAACTATAGTTTGTTAACAAGAAATAAGCGGAGTGGTTGAAAAACAAGTTTTAATGACTCCATCCTAAGCGTATGTAAACTTCAGACTTCAACTGTATAATCAATGTTGCTATTTAGGCCTATAAAGCATTTTTGAAGTCATCAACAGCTATTGTTTCAAATCAACCTAGAATTAAACTAAAAACAGACAATATACATAGGTCCTAATGTTTCAAGCTGGTTTCAAGTTGATTTCAAATGTAATGTTCAAGTTAATAATTAATATGTTGGATTCACATCTCCATCTCAACCAAAAATCTAATTTAAAGAATAAGACGAAATCAAATCAAACTTTAAATGCACTTTAAATCATTTGATTTGATTTAGTCCTATTCTTTAACTTAGAAATTTGGTTGATATGGAAACATGAATCCAGACTGGAATTAAAGCCAGACTAATTCCGTGGCACAAAAGATACATCTCCTTTAAATGTTCATATTTTCATGCGTTGACAACCAAACACAATTCAATATAACTTTGCAATACAGTAAATAGTCTCTGAACTTGTCGACAAATAAATCATATGTTGGATTCACGTCTCCAACTTAACCCCAAAAACGAGTTAAAGAATAGGATTAAGCCAGAGGCTCAGATGGAACTGTCCAAGTATTAGATACATCTCCTTTAAATTGTGATATTTGGTTGGGTACAATTCAATATGACTTTTATAATACAGTAAATAGCCTAAAGTTAAGACTATTTTACAAACTAATGTATCAGTATTTATTCAACCTAAAATGAGGAACACGTCCATGGCCACATTTTGAGGTTACTGTAACTATAAATGTCTTATGTTATCATAGAAAGTGTGCATGTTGAAGAGATAGCATGCAAAGATCCCAGGTCTGTGGAGATCTTCACAGTTGCTACATTAATCTGTGCAGAATCTTGAACGGCATTTATCACTTGCACTTTTAATGTAATCTCAACTGCAATCCAGGTCATTTAGTTGTGCTAATAGATGAAGCACAGTGATATAATACAAAATATCTGACTTTGTATTCCCATTGTAGTCCTTTCCTTCAGTCAAAATTAGAGGTCGACCGATTATGATTTTTCAACGCTGATACCGATACCGATTATTGGAGGACAAAAAAAGCCGATACCGATTAACCTGTCTAGCCACACATTCCACTGAAAAGGCAGCGCGCGAAATTCCAAAAATATTTTTCCGAAATATTTAACTTTCACACATTAACAAGTCCAATACAGCAAATGAAAGATAAACATCTTGTGAATCCAGCCAACATGTCCAGATTTACAGCGAAAACACCACGTATATTTATGTTAGCTCCCCACCAAATACAAAAAAGCACAGACATTTCTTTCACAGCACAGGTAGCTTGCACAAAACCCCCAAATAGAGATAGAATTAGTCACTAACCAAGAAACAACTTCATCAGAATGACAGTCTTATAACATGTTATACAATAAATCTATGTTTTGTTCGAAAAATGTGCATATTTCAGGTATAATCAATAGTTTTACATTGCAGCTACAATCACAAATAGCACGATTTTTTCCCAAAGTGGAAATAGTGCCCCTATCCCAAAGAAGTTTTAATAGTCCGATTAAAAAAAAAATATATATATATATGTATTTATATATATATCATACACACACACACATTTTTGTATTTAATGACAATTGCAACAATACTGAATAAACAATGAACACTTTTATTTTAACTTAATATAATACATAAATAGAATCTATTTAGTCTCAAAAATACATGAGAACATATGTTAAAACGAACCACCAGCTTTCATGGGTCTTCAATATTCCCAGTTAAGTTTTAGGTTGTAGTGCAGAGAAAGCAGAGCTTGTCTGCATGGTCCCTGTCAGTCTGTCCTCCGCGAAACACAGACCTTATTTGAAGTAGATCAAGACATTCTCTATGGAAGACATGAACGGTAAAATAACGAAGGAACCCCTTTCAAGTTCAGCCGCAAGTTATTACAGGAATTATTAAACGCGTCGACTATTTTCTCTCTAAACCATATACAGTGGGGGCAAAAAAGTATTTAGTCAGCCACCAATTGTGCAAGTTCTCCACCTTAAAAAAGATGAGAGGCCTGTAAATTCATCATAGGTACACTTCAACTATGACAGACAAAATGAGAAGAAAAAAAATGTCTTCCATTTCCTAATAATTGCTCCCACAGTTGATTTCTTTCAAACCAAGCTGCTTACCTATTTGCAGATTCAGTCTTCCCAGCCTGGTGCAGGTCTACAAATTTGTTTTCTGGTGTTCTTTGACAGCTCTTTGGTCTTGGCCATAGTGAGTTTGGAGTGTGGGACTGTTGAGGTTGTGGACAGGGTCTTATACTGATAACAAGTTCAAACAGGTGCCATTAATTACAGGTAACGAGCGGAGGACAGAGGAGCCTCTTAAAGAAGAAGTTACAGGTCTGTGAGAGCCAGAAATCTTGCTTGTTTGTAGGTGACCAAATACTTATTTTCCACCATAATTTGCAAATAAATTCATTAAAAATCCTACAATGTGGTTTTCTGGATTTATTTTCTTCTCATTTTGTCTGTCATAGTTGAAGTGTACCTATGATGAAAATTACAAGCCTCTCTCATCTTTTAAGTGGGAGAACTTGCACAATTGGTGGCTGACTAAATACTTTTTTGCCCCACTGTAGCCTTTGACTAATCCGGAAACTATCACCTCGAAAACAAAACGTTTTTTCCGTTCCGTATTTTATCTAACGGGTGGCATCCATGAGTCTAAATATTCCTGTACATTGCACAACTTCAATGTTATGTCATAATTATGTAAAATTCTGGCAAAATTAGTTCGCAAAGAGCCAGGGCGGCCCAACTGTTGCATATACCCTGACTTCTACGTGCAATGAACGCAAGAGAAATGACACAATTTCACCTGATTAATATTGCCTGCTAACCTGGATTTCTTTTAGCTAAATATGCAGGTTTAAAGATATATACTTGTGTATTGATTTTAAGAAAGGCATTGATGTTTATGGTTAAGTACACATTGGAGCAATGACAGTCATTGATTGATTGTTTTTTATAAGATAAGTTTAATGCTAGCTAGCAACTTACCTTAGCTTACTGCATTCGCGTAACAGGCAGGCTCCTCGTGGAGTGCAATGTAATCAGGTGTTAGAGCATTGGACTAGTTAACTGTAAGGTTGCAAGATTGGATCCCCCGAGCTGACAAGGTTAAAAATCTGTCGTTCTGCAGAACGTTCCTAGGCCGTCATTGAAAATAAGAATGTGTTCTTAACTGACTTGCCTAGTTAAATAAAGATAAATTAAAGGTGTAAAAAAAAAAAAAATTCTGTTTGTTGAGCTCCACTGTAACAATCACGCTTCCTCTCACTGGAACAAACTCACCAGTGTATGTTTTCAGCGTCATCTTTGTGGGCTGTAGTGTGAGGTGATGTAGTTTCTCCTTGTATACAGCCTCAGACAGCAAAGATATGGCTGCTCCAGTGTCCACTTGCATCCGTACTGCGTTTCCATCCAGTAGTGGTGTCACCCAGTGTATCCATTGTCTGAAATGAACATAACATGCAAAGATTCTTCCCCTTCAGACAGGGTATCACTTTGTTCATCCTCTGTGAGCTCCATTTTATGCACTTTCTTTGTGTACTTCCTGAAGTCGCTTTTCCTTTGTTCAGTACTTTTGTTTGATTGTGTCTTTTTGTTTTTACATGCACGTTTGATGTGACCCTTTTTTCCACAACTTCTGCAGTCTAAGTCTTTGCACCAACACTCCTCTGCTTGGTGACCTGGTTTCCCACAGCGATAGCATGGCTTGCCACCTCCTGCCTTGTTTTTTTAACCACGTAGACACCTTATGCACTTTGGTCGATGCACTTAGCTGTTGTGCGTCTTTATTTGCCATTTCCATTGACGTACTCACTTCTATTGCTCTCTGCAATGTTAAGTTACTCTCAGTCAAAAGGCGTTTCTGAATTGCCTCGCTGCGCATGCCACACACTAACCTATCACGTATAGTGTCACTCATTGATCTCCCAAATTCACAGTGTTCAGATAACTGTTTCAATACAGCCACAAACTGTGAGATTGATTCCCCCTCATCTTGATTTCTCTTATGAAACCGGAATCTCTCTGCGATTATCAGTGGTATGGGAGAATAATGTCCTTTTAAGGTAGCCACAATTTCATCATATGATTTATCACCTGGTTTTTCAGGCGTTACTAGGCTGCGCAGTAGATTGAATGTTTTTCCCCCCATAACAGTCAGAAATGTTGGCACAACAACTTCTGCWTTAATTCCATTTGCCAACACAAAGTACTCAAAACGTTCTGTGTAAGAACTCCATTGTTCCACAGAATCATCAAATGTTCCTATATTTCCAATCAATGCAGACATTTTCGGTTTATTTTTCTTTCTCACACTTTTTAGACGGTCCCTTACTCCCAGACCCTTTTCTTTCTTTCTTTTAACTCAAGCTGACTTCACTTTCTCCCGCAGCGAAACTCTTCCTATCCCTCGAGGCTCTCGTTGCAGTGTCATCAAAAGCTAGCAAGCATCACTCGACTGGCGAGCTCCACGTTTTGTTTGCGTCTTTCTACGGCGAAAGAAAAATAACGACTTTAACTCAGACTTTCTGCCAAAGATGATGAGCACAAACGTGAGAACGTCTCTTCTTCGTCGCCAGTTTTGTTGTATAGCACACTGTATTACTTACACAACTAATATAAGGACAGGACATGAGACGGGAGTAGAAATGAACGTGGGCATTGTTTAATGCGTTCCATAGGAAGAACATTCCAAGCATTTCAACGTAGGTAAGCAAGGGGGGTTACAGGTGCCCTAAATGGACAAAACTAGAATATCAATACACAACAGGTGTCTTCATTTTTTTAAGCCCCTAATAATGTGTGTGAGGTATATACTTTTGTTTCAAAGTAGATTTGTTTAAGACTACCAAGAAACACTCTGTGTGACCCTGATTTAGCCAACTGCAGTAAAATGTTATTAAACTTTGTTGTGATTTTAAATGGTTGAAAGTGCAGTGATAATACATTTAGATGACAACTAAACCAAAATTCTGACATTGTTTTTCCATTGGAATTTGGTTGTGCTTTAAGATTGTTGAAAGCATAGTGATAACATATTGAGAATTCAACAACCTTCTGGCTGCCTTTCTGAGTGGGTGAATACATGTTGAAATCTCATTGATCAACTTCTCAACCAAATGTTACCCAAATTTCCACATTAAAATGACATGGTGTGCCTAATGCATGGTTTCGTGAAGCCTTTTCCACTCCTGGTTCCCATCACGTCCCATGGGTTTAAGAGAGGAGTGTGGAGGGAGTTCAGTCTGAAGACAGCACTGTACTCTGCATTAGCCTTGGGATCTCTGCTAATGTACTACGCCACAGTACACAGCACATCCCTTCAATGCACTCTTCTTCCCCAGGGCCTCTCTTCTTTCTTCATACACAAGACACACTCCTCTTTTTAGCTCCATCTTTCATAAAAAATATGTTTCTTTATCACTGTTTGGAGTCCAAGGAGCTTTCTATGAAAGCATAGCTATTTCCTTTTCCCTCTTAGTGGACGACCTTTGTATAGAAAGCCCTCTCTGATTGAGTGCCTGAACGGAACAGGCAGGAACAAGCTATAGTGTTAAGGCAACAGACTAGAGAGTACAGAAAGAATAGTATCATGTATGGAAAAGAACCCTCCACAGGAAGAATCTTATGCTCAGCTTTGCCCTGGTTGCATGAGACACGAGTCTTATAGGTTCACCTCCTCTAATGTTACATTTTTCTTTGGTCAAAGGTAAAGGCATTGCACCAGGGAACACTACTGACCCTTTATGGRGCATACAATATACTGCCCAATAGTGGGTAGCCCTGTTGAAAATCCTTGCTCCTTTATTCAACAGGCAGTGCAGGGACTGGGGTCATGTTCAATGAGAATGGAGATGCTCCTGGTCGCTATGACATCTTCCAGTTCCAGCTCTCCAACACCACCAACCCTGGCTACCGGTGTATTGGCCAGTGGACAAACCATCTGCGACTCAATGTAAACATTTGTTTTGGCCTATTTAATTTAGCTATGTTGATGTTCACTTTATCAGTGTTGTTATCACTTGATGTTCTTCAGCATTGTTTCTGTCACTATGTCTGTTTCTGTCTCTGGTTCTGTGGAAGGCTGAGGAGATGCAGTGGTCGGGTGGGGACAGTGCAGTCCCTGACTCGGTGTGCAGTTTCCCCTGTGAGCTAGGAGAGAGGAAGAAGATGGTGAAGGGTGTGCCCTGCTGCTGGCACTGCGAGCTGTGTGACGGATATCAGTACCAGCGGGATGAGCTAAACTGTGACGTGTGTCCCTTCGACATGCGTCCCATGCCAAACCGGACGGGCTGCCGGTCCACACCCATTATCAAGCTGGAGTGGAGCTCCCCCTGGGCCATCATCCCTGTGTTCCTGGCTGTCTTGGGCATATTAGCCACCTCTGGATGCATCATCACCTTCATCCGCTTTAACGACTCCCCCATKGTCCGGGCCTCCGGCCGGGAGCTCAGCTATGTTCTCCTGACAGGCATCTTCCTCATCTACCTCATCACCTTCCTCATGATCGCAGAACCCAGCGCCCCAGTATGTGCGTTCCGCAGGCTGCTGCTGGGCCTGGGCATGTGTATTACCTACTCAGCTATGCTCACCAAGACCAACCGCATTTACCGTATTTTTGAGCAGGGCAAGAAAGCAGTCACACCACCTCCGTTCATCAGCCCTGCTTCTCAGCTGATCATCACCTTTATACTCATTGGAGTGCAGGTGAGTGGGTTTCTGCCTCTCTCCTACTGCATGTGATGAAAACGAGGCAGTAATACAACAGTGTTTTTTGTTAAAGACACAGGAAATGGTGTCTGGAATGGTATATAATAGAATTAGCTCCAACTGCTGAACCATGGGCCACATCAATATTTTGCTAATTCTGTGTATATCCACAGTTACTTGGAGTTTTCATCTGGTTCGGAGTGGTGCCCCCACACACCATCATAGACTATGAGGAGCAGCGCCCGCCCAACCCAGAGTTTGCACGTGGGGTCCTGAAATGTGACATGTCCGACCTGGCCCTGGTCCTCTGCTTGAGCTACAGTATCGTGCTGATGGTGACCTGCACTGTGTACGCCATCAAGAGCAGAGGGGTGCCTGAGACCTTCAACGAAGCGAAACCCATTGGCTTCACCATGTACACCACCTGCATTGTGTGGCTGGCCTTTGTGCCCATCTTCTTTGGCACAGCCCAGTCTACTGAGAAGGTTTGAAATTCAATGTTATATTTATATAATTGCTGGTATTTACCCTGCMGGAAAAAAGTTCATTTTTGATGTGCTTTTTAAAAAAGCAACCCTAAAACTATGTTTTTTAGAATTGGTTCTAGAGCTAACTTCTCTATTGACGAACTGTCAACACTGTTATCAAATGATAGTTTGTTACCTGTCGTACTCACAGTATGTTGAGCATCCTCTTCATTGAATGACAGATGCCAATTTAGCTTGTGGCTTATTTCTATGCTTACAAAGCAGTGGAACAATGGTCAGGATTTAAAAGATGGAAGTATGTTCAGACTAGTAGGGTGTGTTATTAAGAGTCAGTCAAACTGAAATGATCCAACCCCCAGGTGAATTAAAAGTATTTTACCCTCTGCAAATGGAAATGAAATTAATCAAAGACGGGGGAACTCAGAAATTAGGTCAGATGAGCTCAGGGACAAAATGGGTCCCTGAGTGACAAAAAATACCCCATACATGCTTTTCAATTACACAGTTACTCATAGCTTAGAATGTCTAAATATAGCATCAATAACATTTAGTTGTCAGATTGCATTAGTTGCAGACAGTATTATAACAGCACAATAACAGTAAAACAGTGTTATTAGATAGGAATGCAGGGGTATTGATGCATTAGATTTTGAGAGGTACTCAGAAAAGTGTCAATAATTGCATGCTGATCATTAGGGAAGTGTGAATGGAAGGTGTTAGATTTGGGAGAGCACGGCAAACTTAGGGTTGGCTATGTTTTTACATTTTCTACTGACTTGCTTCAATGTGTGTTGTTTTGGTGTGGATGGTTGACTTGATTGCTGATGCACATGATAAGAAAATATCTCTCTCTGGTCTGTATTGCCTTTGGGTCTCATTAGAACTGCTCTTTGACATATTTCAATGCCACTTAGTTGCTGAGCCATACTGTACCTAGCACTAGCCTGGGGTCAGTGATGTCTTTAATATTAACGGATGTGAACGGTGCTCTCTGGTCATCCATGCGTTCCCACATCAGTGCTGGCCATTGAGAGCCAATAAAAACCATAAAAAAGAAGAGGACAGAGAATATAGAAATAAAAAGATATGTGGGTTATCCCCTCAGGATATTGTGCCATGTAGCTATTTATTAATTCATGAGGTGTACTGCTTTTGAGTTGTCAGTGCATTGGACTCAGACCACAAGTCTGTTCTCATTATTGTTGTTGCCAGGCTGACAACAGAGGAACACCAAGATGATTAGGTAAAATACCCATGAATAGAGCACCACTCCTCAGTGTTTATAGTTATAGTTATATTCGGCTAAAAACACAGCCGTCTAAAATCAAATCAAACTTTATTTGTCACATGCGCCGAATACAACAAGTGTAGACCTTACTGTGAAATGCTTACTTACAAGCCCTTAACCAACAGTGCAGTTCAAGAAGAGTTAAGAAAAMATTTACCAAATAAACTAAAGTAAAAAATGTAAAATCATAAAAAGTAACAATAGCATAACAATAACGAGGCTATATACAGGGGGTATCGATGTGAGTGCTACGGGGCGGTAATCATTTAGGCGGGTTACCTTCGCTTCCTTGGGCACAGGGACTATGGTGGTCTGCTTGAAACATGTAGGTATTACAGACTCGGTCAGGGAGAGGTTGAAAATGTCAGTGAAGACACTTGACAGTTGGTCCGCGCATTCTTTGAGTACACGTCCTGGTAATCCGTCTGGCCCCGCGGCTTTGTGAATGTTGACCTGTTTAAAGGTCTTGCTCACATCGGCTACCGAGAGCATTATCACACAGTCATCCAGAACAGCTCCTGAACATTCAGATGAAGAAACAACATCTGTATGTTGTGTACCGCTGAGATTTCTCATCATATAGCTTCTTCAGACATCGTATAGTAGTTAGGCATAATAAAGGTGTCATGGGGATTGCCATGGAATATATTATGTAAGACAACCTCCATACATTGTTTATTGAATGTTTACTGTATTCTCAGCATATTCTCAGAATACTATATACTCATTCTCACGTTATTCTCTGATTAATAGAAGGAATTACAGGCATAGGATTTTTTATTTTTAAGAAAATGTATATTTTGAGTTGTGAATGCAACACATGCAATTCACGTGTCACGGCCGTCGTAGGGAGGAGACCAAGGCGCAGTGTGGTATACGTACATTCTTCTTTATTAATAAGAATGAACACTGAACAAAACTAACAAAATAACAAAACGAACCGTGAAGCTGTACAAATGAGTGCTGAACAGGCAACTACACATAGACAAGAACCCACAAAACCAAAAGGGAAAATGGCAACCTAAATATGATCCCCAATCAGAGACAACGATAAACAGCTGCCTCTGATTGGGAACCAATTCAGGCCACCATAGACGTACATATGCCTAGACTTACCAACACCCCTAGACATACAAAAAACCATAGACAATACAAAACAAGCATACCCACCCTCGTCACACCCTGACCTAACCAAAATAATAAAGAAAACATAGATAACTAAGGTCAGGGCGTGACATCACGTAGTACCTAGCCAGGCAATCCAACCCCTATTGTAAAATGTATAGGTTTATACTGAGGTATTTATTGTTAACTTTCACCCTGCCTTCTATCTGCTCCAGATGTTCATCCAGACCACCACCCTGACGGTGTCCATGAGCCTGAGTGCCACTGTGTCGCTCGGCATGTTGTACATCCCTAAGGTCTATGTCATCATCTTCCATCCGGAGCAGAACATGCAGAAACGCAAACGCAGCTTCAAGGCTGTGGCTTCAGCAGTGACCACACAACTCTCCCAGAAAGAAGACAAGCAGAATGGAGAGTCCAAAAGTGGCGCCATAGTCCCTGACAGATCACAGTGAGTAAAGCAGAGACGGTGTCCAGTCTGAACTCATAGAAAAAMATGCTATTTAGAACCTAAATGGGTTCATCGGCTGTCCCCATGGGAGAACCCTTTTAGGTTCCAGGTAGAACCCTTTCGGTTCCATTTAGAAACCTTTTGGGTTCCATGTAGAACCTCTACATGGAAACCAAAAGTGTTCTACCTGGAACCAAAAAGGTTAACTACTTGTAACCAATAATGGTTTTCCTATGTGACAGCCGAAGAACCCCTTCGGAACCCTTTTTTCTGTGTCCACTGATCCTTCACCTGTGTTACTGTATGTATTCACAATGACAGAAACAGATTACAGTGTTCATTTTTCACTAAGACAATAGTAATTGTCTCTCTCTTCAATCACTTTAGATAACCCAGCAGGAAACCAGAGATGAATGCCACACTGGGCGCCTTACAGATGACAGCTTAGCATGGTCTCTCTTGGCAAAGCACAGCTTTCGATCAATGGTGAAGGCTACACTGTCACATGGGTGGGATGGAAATAAAATGAAAAGGAGACGCTAACTTTGTCATTCTAAATAAACACTGACTGACTCGCAACAAGTGCTGTGACCTAACTGTAAACGAAACAGTTGATACATTGGATCATCCTCCTGGARCATCCTGATTCCTGAACAGAACACAATGAACATTGTAGACAGCTTTGCCAGACTTCAGGACACAGTGTCTCCTTTTACAGTAGGATATCTCAAATTGACCATGGAAATGAAATAGTCTTTGATTTTTTTTCCTCAGGACAATTATTTGGGTCAGTAGTTGATCAACTTTTCCCGACTGGATGATCCAAAGTAGGATATTTTGAAAACAATGAAGCTTTGTTTGCTTGATTTAATCAGCACTGCATGGGTTGTGTGTACATTATAGGAATGCTTCCATAGTATTGTGTGTGAGTGTTAACTTTGACTCGTTCTTTTTTACTGATTTCACCGGAAGGAACTAGCTTTTCTATACATGACTAAATCCTGGAATAGGTGTAGGGTTCTTGGAGGACATACTTTTAAAGAGAAACAATTGTAGGGAATTTTGATTACTGACGTCAATACTACCAGATCAAACCTCATAAGGGACCATTTTAATATAACATCTACAGTAAATGCTTTTGGTTCAGTTTGGTGTTAATTGTTTTAGCGGTAAAGACTTGTATATGCTGCTGCAGTCTCTCTAAACAGGAAACCAGTGATTCTGAACAGGATATTGTGTTCTGTAAGGCACCTGGGACAATTGAGTTGTTAGAACAACTTATGGTAGACACTACACAACAATGTATGGCATTTCCCTAGATTGTTCCAAATATCTTTACAGTGCTGCTGGGGTTGTGATTGTGAGAACAGTTATGGTAACACTAGATTTCACTGGGAATATAATTTGTGTTTCGAATGACTACTTTTGTTTGTCAGTATTGTGCCATAATCACAGGTTTGTGGTATCAAAATGTTACATGTTTTCCTTCATTTAAATTACATAGTGATTTTATGTAAACCTATTTGTAAATGAATATTGTGGCACCATAATGGTCCACAAAACCACGTTAGCCCAGTTAAGGTCACATTCCTAGCAGTCCTAGATCACAGAACGCATGCAGCATTCACTCTGAGGGGTACCGAGTTTCTATTTTGTGAGGTCGAACGCCATGGAGTGGTGGCTCAGATTGCAACATTGTTATTTGCAGTGAGATAATGTTTTACTTTTCCGGGGTTATGCTCAGGTTAAGGGAAAAAGGTGATAACCGTATTTGAAAATATAAAATGCCTATATACTAAAATTTGAATAATGACAATTCCATTTGATAAAACCCAATAGTACATACAGTACCCCACACTTCCACCCAAGTATTGTACTTCTATAGCTGTAGCTTTCTTCCATTGAGTGAGGCTACCATTGCCCCCTGTGGGAGATTTATTGAAACTGTACTGTAAAACAGAACTACTTACTGGGTAAGCTAACCATTCTGTAGTGTGGAGACTAGAGTGTGACACATTACTTGCCCTGTGGAGATACACTACAGTATCATAGTGAGATGCATCTTGCAGCAAACCCTATCCAGGTCTGTGTAGAATGGAGAAACAAACAGTTTAACACACCACACTCAACAGTTTATGAAAAAACAATAGTTTTATTATTTGACAAGCGATCTTACGCAATAATCACAAGTAAAAGTATGCATCTAAAAGAAATTGCACTTGAAACAAGAGGATGCTGTTCTGGGGATTTTTTAAATGTAACTAGGCAAGTCAGTTAAGAACAAATTCTTATTTAAAATGACGACATAGGAACAGTGGGTTAACTGCCTTGTTCAGGGGCAGAACAACAGATGTTTACCTTGTCAGCTCGGGGAGTCGCTCTAGCAACCTTTCGGTTACTTGCCCAACGCTCTAACCACTAGGCTACCTTCCGCCCAAAGTGGGAAACAACTTCAAAATATTCAATACAATGCTGTATTACAATATTCAGACAGTAAGTAAAACAAGAAATGTTCAAGTGTGAAAGATGGCTAAAATTTGGATTTGTGTAATGTGCAACCGAGTCAAATGCCTGACATGTCACAGATGCTAGTAATMATATATTTCAGTCAGCAGATAACTCTTCCTCACACTCAAAATTATAAACCAGACAAAAATGAAATGTCTCAACACAAAATTACTAAACAGACAGGGGGTTTCATGAGCCAAATGAAGTCTCAATAAACCAAATTAAATATTTTCATCAAACTAGCAGCTATGCCCATTCATGCCCAAAGCTTGGAGCAGGCCCTCAAGAAGTCCAAGTTATTTTTTACCTGACCGGTAAACCTATTCAGGTTGCTCCTCTATATTGCCCCAGACGGGCTGGTCCCTAGTGTCAGAGGTGCAACTGACACACATGCATCAGTCAGGTATGGAAAGGTCACTCCAGAAAACTGTTAAGCGTAAGGCAGATGGAGATCTTGGGAGGAGCTGGTCGGGAACCATTTTTTCATCTTGGCCTTCATCATGAGCGGGTGAATCTCTGACAAAAGAGACTGGTGTGGGGGGCTGAATTAAGGAAAATTCCATAACAAATGGCATTCACGTGTTCCTCCACTATGGTTTCCTATGAGATTAGTTACAGTAAATGTATAACGACATACATTTGTCAATAGACATCATAGAGGATATAATACACAGTCACAATATTTACTTCAATACCCATATCAATAAAAATACCTGTTAGTACACCTGAATTGTATGGTTTGAGAAAAGGATACAGGCTGGAAGAATTTGGTTCTTCCCCCAAGTCTACTGTAACCACTTCTGACCTTGTCATATCGTTGACAAGAACAAGACAGTCAGGTTAAACCTACAGCTCCCAGTTGAATCATCTTGGGGTCCAGCATGCTGCCGACGGTTTTCTTATTGAACAGGTTGGCGTTACGGAAGGAGGTATCCATGGGCTCCGCCTCCTCTCTGGCCTAAGAATTCATTAACACAGAAGCTTATGGTATGCCATGCACACTAATGTACAACACATCTTGCTCTAAAATGTAACATTACATTAGTAATTTCGCAAATTATCCTATCCAGAGAAAAGTCTMTTCATGTGTTAAGTGAACCCTTGGAAGTGGTAAAATACCTTACTTCCAAACGAGGCTTTGTCTTGGTGTTTGGTCGGTGAGGACGACAAGCTGAGAAACAAAAAACATAAGATAATTATGATCAATACTTCATCATAACTGTTTATTAAAAAAGTAGTGTCAGTAGCATATGTTCCTCGTCAATGACACACTGTAGAGGGAGACTCACGCGGCTGGGTCCAGACGCATCTTCTTGGATGGGACCTGTGACAACCTTTTATACACCGGGTCAGGGGTGATGATGTCAAAGGTCATGTTGAGGGCAATGTCCTCACTGTTGGCAGACTGGTGGAGAGGGGGCTGTTTCAGCTCCACTGGGGTAGGGCTGAAAGACAAGGGGGAAAGAACCCAGTGACTGACACCAGATCTACCAAGAAGGTATCTTTACAGTGCATTCGGAAAGTATTCAGACCCCTTGACTTTTTCCAAATGTTATTTTAGAATAAGGCTGTAACATGTATTAAATTGTTTTTTTCCTTCAATAATCTACACACAATAACCCATAACGACAATGCAAAAACAGGGTTAGGAAAACTAAAATATTACATTTACATAAGTATTCAGACCCTTTACTCAGTACTTTGTTGAAGCACCTTTGGCAGCGATTACAGCCTCGAGTCTTCTTGGGTATAACACTACAAGCTTGGCACACCTGTATTAGTGGAGTTCCTCCCATTCTTCTCCAAAGCGCTGTCAGGTTGAATGGGGAGACTCGCTGCACAGCTATTTACAGGTCTCTCCAGAGATGTTCGATCAGGTTCAAGTCTGGGCTCTGGCTGGGCCACTCAAGGACATTCAGAGACTTGTCCCGAAGCCACTCCTGCGTTGTTTTGGCTGTGTGCTTAGGGTCGTTATCCTGTTGGAGGGTGAACCTTCACCCCAGTCTGAGGTCCTGAGTGCTCTGGAGCAGGTTTTCATCAACAATTTCTCTGTACTTTGCTCCGTTTATCTTGCCCTCAATCCTGACTAGTCTCCCAGTGCCACTGAAAAACATCCCCACAGCATGATGCTGCCACCATGTTTCAGCTCTAGGAAGAGTATTGGTGGTTCCAAACTTCTTCTGTTTAAGAATGATGGAGGCCACTGTTCTTGGGGACCTTCAATGTTGCAACAATGTTTTGGTACCCTTCCTCAGATCTGTGCCGACACAATTCTGTCTCTGAGCTCTACGGACAATTCCTTCAACCTGGCTTGGTTTTTGCTCTGACATGCACTGTCAACTGTGAGACCTTATATAGACAGGTGTGTGCCTTTCCAAATCATGTCCAATCATTTGGATTTACCACAGGTGCTCCAATCAAGTTGTAGAAACGTCTCAAGGATGATCAATGGAAACAGGATGCACCTGCACTCAATTTCAAGTCTTATAGCAAACAGTCTGAACATTTATGTAAATAAGTTATTTCTGTTTTTTGGGGGGGTTATAAATTTGCAATAATAAAAGTTTTCGCTTTGTCATTATGGGGTATAATTTGTCAAAATGTTTTATTTGATCAATTTTAGAATAAGGGTGTAACATCTTTTTTTMMGGTAAAAAGTCAAGGGGTCTGAATACTTTCCGAATGCACTGTATACTAAGTAACGTGTTGTGTAGAGAATCGATTGGTGAAGTGACAAACCTCTCGAAGAATAGTCGGCTCAGAGCTTCGTTAGTGTGGGTTAGTGTGCTCAGGGTCTTTTGAACAATCACAACTTTTTTCTTCAGACTAACATAATATTAAAAAGACAAAGTAGTGAGTAGTAAACTAAATTTGTATTTTTATTATACAAATGAAACATAGCTTTGCAAATTATATAGTGCTTATAATTTCAAGAAGGGGGGCTTCTTACGATAATCTCTGTCTGCGTTGGTCAAGTCATTTTGGACAGCTTTCATGTCATCCTTGGTCCTGTTCAACTCCATTGTGGCTTTATGCAACTACAGAGATATGAGAGACGGTCAGTCTGAGATCGGAAGTAGAGACACAACCGACATTATCCCAGAAAATTTCAATTCATGCGTTTTGTTTACATGCATTACCTTGTTGTTTGAAGCAAACACCTCCCTTTTGAGCTTTTCACACATTTAGTTTGAAGATCTGAGGCTCCCTTTTAGCTTGTCATACTCTCTGCCAAGGATAATAGGATTACTTAATAAATATACTTAAAAAACACTGATGCCCCTGACAATGTATAGTGCAACAGTAACACACAGCAGCTATGAGTTTGATGTTCCTTACTTCTTGAGAGAAATGCAGTAGATGGAAAGCTGCTCCACATGCAGCCTGGCCAACACCCATGTCAGTGATCATGGACTCCACCTCAGTTCTCTGATCCTGCAACACCACATCCAGACTGGGAAGCACACACACACACACAAAATATACAAGCCAGCAAAGTATGGTTAATGTTGGCACGATAGTGTGCTAATTATTATTGTGTGAGTGTGCTGCGGGCTACCTCTCATATGTTTTCATTTTGGTCCGGAGTCATCGGGCCTCCTCCTTGCCAGCCTGGGTCTCACATTGCTGGTTCTCCAGGTATTTCATCCTTTTCGGACAGGTAAAAAATAAATTAAAAAACTACACATCAGAGACATGTCAGGTAGACAGGAGCGTGTAAATACATTTGGCTTTGTGTTTGACAACTTGGCATCCTACCCTGTGAGCTGAGCATCTCTTTCTCTTCAATCGCCTTCCTCACAATGTCCAGGTCTTTCTTCTGCCTGTCCACAGTCTCCTTCAAGCCCTCTACTATCTTCAGTCTGTCCCTTGAGTCTCTGAGAATAAAAATACAAGTAAATGTTTCAGCCGTACCAAATGCAAAATAGTTACACCATCATAATGATACATGGTCTATCAAAACAAGCATCAGTTTTATTCACTGGCCTGTAACCTTTGGTACTTAAAACTGCTTTCATTCCATCGAGCTCATTCTGCAGAAGAAATTAACGAAACACTGAATAAATGCCAAATCATACAATAATATTAACCCCAATCCACATGCCATGAGTGACACTGACAATAGGCTATTCAATGTTGCCACAACATGAGTAAATAGTGTTTCCTCCTGGTATAGGCATACCTGCAAACTCTCTGGGTCAGCAGAGGATCCCTCTTCTTCACCATGAATGTCAAAGAACAACCTGTTGATGTGTCGGATGCTAACCTGAGGGTAGAGTCCAGATAAAGATAAACATGCAGAAGAAGAATTTGTAGAGTKATTTTGAGATGAATGGGATTGATGTAATGCATGCAGATTTAAACACCAGTGTTCAGAAGGGGACATAAGTATAGCGAGTCCTACCTGGGGCGGCGGGTAGCCTAATGGTTAGAGCATTGAGCCAGTAACTGAAAGGTTGCTAGATCAAATCCCTGAGCTGACAATGTAAACATTTGTTGTTCTGCCCCTGAACAAGGCAGTTAACCCACTGTTCCTAGGCTGTCATTGTAAATAATTTGTTCTTATCTGACTTTCCTAGTTAACTTCATTAGCATACTGGTTTTTGTCCAGAATTTCAGATGACTGACGTGCCCAAAGTAAACTGCCTGTTACTCAGGCCCAGAAGCTAGGATATGCATATACTTGGTAGCATTGGATAGAAAACACTRTGAAGTTTCCAAAACTGTTAAGATAATGCCTGAGTATGACAGAACTGATATGGTAGGCAAAAACCAGAGGAAAATCTAGATATAGATATCACCAGTCTTTAGAAAGGGTTTCAGGCTTGTTTTTTGAAAAAGGAACAAGTAGTTGGTAGAACTACAAGGTCTGTCATTACAAAAGTGGTCTTGGCGCGTGAATGAGGTGTGCGCTGTTCGTTATTTATCTTCCGTATTGAACATACTATTCTCCGTCTAAAATATTATTGTTTATTTAGATATTAGAGTACCTGAGGATTAATTAGAAACATCGTTTGACTTGTTTGGACGAACTTTACTGGTAACTTTTTGGATTCGTTTGTATGCATGTTGAAAGAGTGGATTACTGAGATCGTTGGCGCCAACTAAACAGACTTTTTTGGATATAAAGAAGGACTTTATCGAACAAAACGATAATTCATTGTGTAGCTGGGACCCTTGGGATTGCAAACWGTGGAAGATCTTCAAAGGTAAGTGATTTATTTAATCGCCATTTCCGATTTTGTGACGCCTGTGCTGGTTGAAAAAGTATTTTGGTGTGGGGCGCTGTCCTCAGATAATCGCATGGTATGCTTTCGCCGTAAAGCCTTTTTGAAATCTGACAACGCGGTTGGATTAACAAGACGTTAAGCTTTTAAATTATGTATGACACCTGTATTTTCAATAATGTTTAATATTACAATTTTTGTATTTTGAATTTTGGGCTCTGCAATTTCACCGGATGTTGTCGTAGGTGTTCCGCTAGCGGTTCATGCGCCAAAAGAGGTTAAATAAAAGGTAAAATAAAATACCTGTTTTCTACATTGTGGACATGTCTTGTTGGGAGCAGTATGCAACCACTGAAGACTATAGGCAGAAGGGGTAAAAACTACTGTCATTTAACAATAGCTAGACAACGAAGGTTACGTATGTAACTACAGTTATGTGAGCTATATGGATCACTCCAATATATTGGTATCACTCCGCGACGGAGGGATACATCCGAGGTGAAGATTTACAGATTTACTCCCGTGTACACCTGTGTCACGGCTGGGGTCCACCACTATATATAGACCCCATGGCCACGACACACGTTCTCTACATCATTTTTGAGGTGCCTCTAGCACCGTAGAGGATTTGAGTAATCCAATATAGTGAAACATAACGTACGTAACCTTCGTATTGGTATACCCGTACCAGATTAGTCTGTGCTAGAGGGACCTGGCCAGCCAGCGGCAAAGTCCCAGCGCGGGACCGGGATGCAGGGGCCGTCAATGTGGAAGGGGGGGTCCCGGCACAGTCCCCGGAAGGGGAGGCACCGCCCAGGACCGCTGAACCAACCGCAGAGGGAGGTGCCACATTTACTTGATAGTACCTAGCAAAGGTGCAAGAGGAAGCACAGCTGGCCACAACACAGATATCAGCGAGGGGCACTCCTCTCAGTAGAGCCCAGGACACAGCCACACCCCGTGTTGAATGTGCCACCACAGATCCCAGCACTGGCCTGCCGGTCAGGCAGTATGCTGTCGTAATCGTGTCCACAATCCAGTGAGACAAAGAGCTGGTCTGTTGTTCTCACTGACCATGTRCGCTCCACATAGGCAGACAGCATGCCGGAGGGAGGCCCAGACTCCCCTGCCACTGTCGGGCCTTAGCAGACAGGATAAAAAGGGATGTTCACATGCCTGTCTGACAGAACCGTCGGGAGGAATGAAGGGTTGGGGCGGAGAGATCTACTCCTCCCCCCGGGGTCCATCCAAGAAAACCATCTTCATAGAGAGGCGTTTCAGGGAGGCAGACTCCAACTGTTCGAAAGGCGGCTTTGCCAAGCTGCCAAGACCACATCCAGATCCCAGCTCGCCATTGAGCGGGTCCTAGCTYGACGCAGGCGACGAACCRCCTTCATAAACCTGGAGACCATGGGACATCCACCCCGCATGGCAGGCAGATATAGCGGCCAAATACCCTCTCAGTGTAGAGGCTGCCAAGCCCTCATCCAAGCGAGACATGCAGTATGCCCTCCATTACCTGCACCCGCCTGACTCGGGCACCACCTCAATACCAGTGCACCAAGAGCAGAACAACCGCCAGCGCAACTGGTTGTAACCAGCGCCCTTGCGCTCTGCATGGTGTTCATTACACCCTCCTATAGTCCTAACATGGACCATTGGTGCCGTTTAGTGGCCAAGCCCACAGACTGAGGCGGTGCGCCTCGGATGCCACAGAGTTRCCCCGACCTGAGACAGCAGGTCCGGTCTCAGGGGAAGTTGCCAAYGTGTCCCAGACAACAGGGACAGGAGAAGGCTGAACCAGGGTCGTCTGGGCCAGTATGGGGCCACCAGAAGCAAACAATGCTCTGCCATCCTGGTCCTGTCCAGCACAGACTGGATCAGGGGAAAAGGGGGAATGTGTAAGCTCCAGCCCTGGCCAATCGTGAGCCAGAGCATCCACGCCCAGAGGACCTGGTGGCTCTGACATGGAGTACCACAGGGGGCAGTGTGCATTGTCCAGGGTGGCAAACTCGATTCCGGGTACGTGCGCTGCGCATAGAGACGCTAGACGTCCCTGAGCCCAGAGAAGGAGCTCCCGTGCCATAATATGGAGGCAGTGGGACCTCAGCCCACCCTGATGGTTGATGTAAGCCACCACTGTGGTGTTGTCCGTTCTCACCAGGACATGTCTTCCCTTCAGATGTGGAAGGATAGACTGCAGGGCCAGCAGTACAGCACGGAGCTGTAGTGTATTGATGTGCCTGTCGCTCCAAGGGGATAGCCAACAGCCACTGGCCGACCTGCCCTTGGTCACACCCCCCCAGCCGATCTGGGAGGCGTTTGTGCTGACTAGTTCCCGGCAGAATTTCCTCAGTTTATTTTATTTCACCTTTATTTAACCAGGTAGGCCAGTTGAGACAAGTTCTCATTTACAACTGCGACCTGGCCAAGATAAGATAAAGTAAAGCAGCGCGACAAAGCACAGAGTTACACATGGGATAAACAAATGTACAGTCAATAACACAATAGTAAAATCTGTATACAGTGTGTGCAAATGAAGTAAGGAGGTAACGCAATAAATAGGCCAGTGGTGGCGAAGTAATTACAATTTAGCAATTTACACTGGAGTGATATACGTGCAGATGAGGATGTGCAAGTAGAAATACTGGTGTGCAAAAGAGCAGAAACAAAAATGGGGATGAGGTAGGTAGTTGGTTGGATGGGCTATGTACAGCTGCAGCGATCGGTAAGCTSCTCTAAAGTTAGAGTAGGAGATATAAGAATAAGATATAAGATATAAGGATTTTTGCAATTCGTTCCAGTAATTGGCAGCAGAGAACTGGAAGGAAAGGCGGCCAAACGAGGTGTTGGCTTTGGGGATGACCAGTGAAATATACCTGGTGGAGCGTGTGCTATGGGTGGGTGTTGCTATGGTGACCAGTGAGCTGAAATAAGYTGGAACTATACCTAACAAAGACTTATAGATGACCTGGAGCCAGTGGGTTTGGCAACGAATATGTAACGAGGACCAGCCAACGAGAGCATACAGGTCGCAGTAGTGGGTAGTATATGGGGCTTTGGTGACAAAACGGATGGCACTGTGATAGACTGCATCCAATTTGCTGAGWAGAGTGTTGGAGGCTAATTTGTAAATGACATCACCGAAGTCAAGGATCGATAGGATAGTCAGTTTTACAAGGGTAAGTTTGGCAGCATGAGTGAAGGAGGCTTTGTTGCGAAATAGGAAGACGATTCTAGATTTAACTTTGGATTGGAGATGCTTAATGTGAGTCTGGAAGGAGAGTTTACAGTTTAGCCAGACTCTTAGGTTTTTGTAGTAGTCCACATATTCTAAGTCTGAACCGTCCAGATTAGTGATGCTGGTCGGGCGGGCGGGTGCAGGCAGCGATTGGTTGATGAGCATGCATTTCATTTTACTAGCATTTAAGAGCAGTTGGAGGCCACGGAAGGAGTCTTGATTGGCGTTGACGCTCGTTTGGAGGTTTGTTAATACAGTGTCCAAAGAAGGGCCAGATGTATACAGAATGGTGTCATCTGCGTAGAGGTGGATCAAAGAATCACCCGCAGCAAGAGCGACATCATAGATATATACAGAGAAAAGAGTCGGCCCGAGAATTGAACACTGTGGCACCCCCATAGAGACTGCCAGAGGTCTGGACAACAGGCCCTCTGATTTGACACACTGAACTCTGTCAGAGAAACCAAAGCTGTTGAGTCTGCCGATAAGAATACGGTGTTTGACAGAGTCGAAAGCCTTGGCCAGGTCGATAAAGATGGCTGCACAGTACTGTCTTTATAGATGGCAGTTATGATATTGTTTAGGACCTTGAGCGTGGCTGAGGTGCACCCATGACCAGCTCGGGAACCAGATTGCATAGCGGAGAAGGTACGGAGGGATTCGAAATGGTCGGTGATCTGTTTGTTCACTTGGTTTTCGAAGACTTTATAAAAAGGCAGGGCAGGATAGATATAGGTCTGTAACAGTTTGGGTCTAGAGTGTCTCCCCCTTTGAAGAGGGGGATGACCGCGGCCGCCTTCCAATCTTTAGAAATCTCAGACAATACGAACAAGGTTGAACAGACTAGTAATAGGGGTTGCAACAATGGTGTCGGATAATTTTAGAAAGAGAGGGTTCAGATTGTCTAGCCCAGCTGATTTGTTGGGATCCAGATTTTGCAGCTCTTTCAGAACATCAGCTGTCTGGATTTGGGGGAAGGAGAATGGGGGGGGGGGGCAGGTGGAAAGCATGGTCAGCCGTAGAGAAATGCTTATTGAAATTCTCGATTATCGTGGATTTATCAGTGGTGATAGTGTTTCCTAGTCTCATCTCAGTGCAGTGGGCAGCTGGGATGAGGTGCTCTTATTCGCCATGAACTTTACAGTGTCCCAAAACTTTTTGGAATTAGTGCTGCAGGATGCACATTTCTGTTTGAAAAAGCTAGCCTTTGCTTTCCTAACGGACTGTGTGTATTGGTCCCGGACTTCCCTGAAAAGTTGCATATCACGGGGAATATTCGATGCTAGTGCAGTARGCCACAGGGTGTTTTTGTGCTGGTCAAGGGCAGTCAAGTCTGGAGTGAACCAAGGGCTATATCTGTTCTTAATTCTACATTTTTTGAAAGGGGCATCCTTATTTAAGGTGGTGAGGAAAGCACTTTTAAAGAACAACCAGGCATCCTCTACTGACGGGATGAGGTCAATATCCTTCCAGGATACCCGGGCCAGGTCGATTAGAAAGGCCTGCTCGCAGAAGTGTTTTAGGGAGCYWTTGACAGTGATGAGGGGTGGTCGTTTGACTGCGGACCCATAACGGACGCAGACAATGAGGCAGTGATCGCTGAGATCCTGGTTGAAGACAACAGAGGTGTATTTTGAGGGCAAGTTGGTCAGGATGAAATCTATGAGGGTGCGGATTTAGGGTTGTACCTGGTGGGTTCCTTGATAATTTGTGATTGAGTGCATCTATCTTAGATTGTAGGACGGCCGGGGTGTTAAGCATATCCCAATTTAGGTCACCTAGCAGTACAAACTCTGACGATAGATGGGGGGGTGGGCAATCAATTCACATATGGTGTCCAGGGCACAGCTGGGAGCTGAGGGGGGTCTTATAACAAGCGGCAACAGTGAGGGACTTATTTCTGGAGAGATGGATCTTTAAAAGTAGAGGCTCAAACTGTTTGGGCATAGACCAAAGTACCTATTGAGGTTGCGGAGGTCCAGAATCGGTCGAAACCCTTTTTTGGACCACAACATAAGTGGAGTATAACCCACCTAGCCGTTCGGATGTCTCAATCCTGCGGACGACACCCATGTCCAGGAGTGAGGAATTCTTCAGGCCAGGGAAGGGTGTGTCAGGGGACCTGCCGGGGCCCACCTCTCCTCTGGCGCCCCGAGCGCATGGGTCCCTCAGGCACGTCACTATGCTGGTGACTATTGACACCATCACACCTGTCAAAGGAAAGTTATAAGCTCAGCCAAGTCAACAAGGCTACGGAGAAGAGCATATGTCGTGACCTGCTTGGAGGAATAGGAACCCGGTGAGGGATATGGCAGAGGGATACGACCCCCCCCCCGGCCATGGCAGAGGCCCAGCTCCCCTGCAAGGCCTCGCAGAACTCAGCAGAGATGAGGACAGATGGAGAGTCCTCACTGTCCACCAGTTGATGACCAGTGCAGTGGCTACCCAAGTGAGTAGGCCTCTCATAGCCTTTCGAGCCGCTGAAGCCCCGCTGCCAGCATCGTCCCCCAGGAACAYCCTATCACTGGCCAACAGGGAACTGCTGTCGTTGCCATCGAAGKTATCAACCTCCTGACACAGGGCATGCGCCCTCCGTTCAAGGTGGTCCCAGCGGTCCAACTCATGCCCCCGTCCAGGACTGGCAGCAGATGGGCTCTGCCTGCGGTGGCTCTGGCCACACTTCCTTGGAGGGGCACTGGGCCCAGTAGAGGGACTAACAACTCGCTGCCGCATCACTCCTGAGGGAGGGAGCTCGTCCCCAGCCTGAACCCCAGCCTGGCCAACCCACTTGTGCATGGCTTCCAATCGCGCCAGGTGRAGGTGATCTAAGAACACCACACAAAACAGGCATCCAGTATGGCCTAAACCCAGGCAGTGCATACACGAGGTATGCAGATCTCCAGGGGGATGCSACCATCACACCTGTCACAAAGGGAAGCCATAAGCTCAGCCAAGCCAACAAGGCCACGGAGCAGGGTTCCGACGCCCTGGGAGAGCTATGTTGTGACCCGCTTGGAGGAATAGGAACCCGGTGAGGGATAAATTACCCAGTACCTCTGCAAACACAGGGGAAACCCCCTGTGGGAAAAACAGGCAGACAAAAAAAACAGCAACCAGGTAAAGGATTTGATTTATGTCTTTTTTTGTTTTACTTCAACTGTGATTTTACCTAGCAGGTTTAAGTAAAAGTAAAAGTAAAAGTATCTGCCCCTTGTGTGTATCTTGTCATCAAAGTGGTACTCTCAGATAACTTTTTTTTGGTTTCTTTGTCTGAGCTATGCCGTGAAATTGATTAGTCTGAGCTAGACCATCGCATACTTTCTAAATTGAAATATTGTTAACCACCACAAAACTAGCGAGTTTGGCACACTGAAAATTGTAAATGTACAAAATATGAACGAATCTACGCAGCATCATGCAAATCCTCGTAAACGTAAAATAGACGCATTCGGGAACGTACCCAATGCACTCAAAATGGTGAGGAATTACTTCCCCATAATTCAATAATAAAGGCACTGTACTTCCGTCAGGAGATGCGCGCCCGCTAGAGGTGGTATTATTCTACACACAAAGAGTCAAACAACAGTTTACGATAACGTTACAACATTTAACATGCATTTCAATTCTTCTCGAAGAAATTAAAGGTAGCTATGATTTGAAAATAATTTGTGTACACAGGAAAATGCAATAGCTAGCTAGCTAACTATCCTATTTACCTGCAGAACTAGCTAGCTATGCTAACAAACTAACGTTAGCTAGCTAGATAGCTAAGTGTTGTCTCAGCAAGAACAGCTCGAAGATCCGCTGAAGTTGTCGACTGTTGTACCAATCGTCTTTCACTCTCATCTTTAACATGACATGCATACATAGTCACAGAAAAACACAGTCAGTGTACTCAACTTGGAGTCAATGTGTACAACAACACGAGACTAAGCCGATGCGAATACTGAAACTCACTGTTTCAGATGTTGACAGACTTGGTATCTACTATCCCGTGTTACAGGTGGTTGTCCCTGTAGTAACTTATGCAGCAGTGATGGCTGTATATGTCCACAACAAGGGTATACCGTGGGAGGTCCAGCAGAATGGCACCCTGGCACCAGTGGACCGTCTCCGCAACGAGAGGTCTGAAAGCCCCACTCCAGGCCTGGTGGTGGGCACAGAACCAGGTGGGCATGGCTACTCTAATAATGGCATCACTTTCCAGTGACCGATATCCACTTGTAGCCTACTTACTGTAGATGTCATGTTACTACAGACCAGCTCCCCTGTTCGAATTACACATCCAGTCATAGTTCTGAACAATGCCACTTTATGGTGACAGAAAATGTATATTTCTCTAATTGAAATGTGTCCACTTGAACAGAGGGTAAATGGGCTGCTTATAATATTGCACTTMGCCAACTATAGACCTAATTATTATCATTATTATTAACTACTTAATTGGAAATAGTTTCAAATAAATACTTTACAAGCCACATGTTCTATTGATTGAACTAACAGCTCTTGCTATGCCACAATTTCACGAGAGCGACGGCAGTATGAAATAACTGTTGAATTGATGTTTTCCAAGAAARCGCTTTGACACATTTTGAACCATGCAACCTCTGTGAACAGGCCTTCAGTGTGTGTTAGCTGGATAAGTGGGAGTAGGAATGTCGCTGCACAAGAGCTCACATGTATCCTTTCTCATCCACATATCTTGCTTCCTGGATTTAGAATAAGTGGTCTTTGAAATAAGTGGTAGGTTTTGCTTGTCTTATTTGTTCTGTTTCAGACTGAGAGTATGTTGGATTATGATTGATATGGTACGTTTGTTTATATGCCTTTTCTGAAGGTCATGATACAGATTTGTTTTTGGGAAGGAAATACAGTACTCTATTCTTCAGGAGTGATTTCTTTCTTTTAAAGCAGGGGTTCTCAAACTTTTTGGCGCCGGAGACCCCTTTTATGATAGCAAATTCTTCAGGGACCCCCTCATAATCAGAACACAACTTGAGTGGGATAAAAATGGCATACAATGAGTTTTACCAATACTTTGYCAGTGCATGGCCAATGAACCTATTAAGTCTCGGGCCCTGGAAAGGAACATTTCAAAGGCCCGCCTCTTGGCATCGACGTAATTTCCTGTCCTAGAGATGAAATGCACGTTGAGGTTCCACCTCTGAAAAATAACAAAGGCTGCTTATACGTATTCATGAATTGGGTGTGGGAATTTCCACGTTGATTTGGTAAACGTTAACAAATAGGGCACTGACAGCTGTCAGTGTAGCTAGCGAGCATGTTAACCTTATTTAGCTAGCTAATGTTATCTGTTGTTACTACACCGTATTAAAAAGATTAGCCAGTTGGCTCTATGGCTGGTTCTGGAGCTGGATTTGTGATTAGCATTGATTTTGGGAAAACTTTGCCACAGATGGAAACATCTTTGACTTCGCCATCTATTGTTATCTCCAAAATGTTGGCATCTTCCATAAATTGCGCCTGCGAATCCGCCATAGAAATAGTTTGAAAAATAAGATGAAGCTCCGGTAACTATTGAACTATTGAAAGATGGATAAAAAAAAGTGGATGTGCGTAAACACAAGTTTGCAGCGTCTATTTTTATTTGTTCCATGGCTCAGGTGGCCAAGTGGACACAAGGCTGTTTGGCTCATCTCAGTTTGGCTCATCAAGAGGAATAACTTTGCAGCTGCTTTTTCTATTTAATTAACAATGCCATGCTGGTAGGTGGTAACATTAAAATAAAACCCAGCCCTGAAATGAAACGTAGGCTGAATAGAATTTGTATGTCATATCATAGGACAAAACATTCACACGGATTTGCAAGAAGTAGGCAGTTCGGATTTGTCACTTCAAGCCCAAGTATGTCATACTTTACTTAAACAATGACTTATCAACTTAAATTGTTGTGAAACATCTTGGGTAAGCACTGGCCATTGTCTTTCAGTACGAAAACATTTATTTCTACTGATGTGGGCATTTAACAGGGGTACATTCATTTTTCAAATTGAACTTTATTTATATAGCACATTTCAGACACGGATGCAACGCAATACACTTTACCGGGAAATGTATAAAAACAATAAAAAGAGCACAAACAGTCAAAGCAGAGAACAAGAGGACTGTAGAGACTAATCCATGTTAAAAACCAAAAGCTGAAATGTAATTTATATACAAATATAAATGATTAGCTAAAATAACAAAGACTAAGAGCACCCAGGGAAAAGCAAAGCTGAAAATATATATWTTTTTACACAATTTCAGCCCCCCTCAGATTCTATCGCATGCTGTTTTTATATATTTCCAGGGGAGAACTTAAATCCTAGTCTGACCTGGGAAAAGGCTTGGGAACTCTTACTGCAGATGGAAGTGTCATCTAGATTTAGATTATTATCTAAATAGGATATGACTTGCTGTCCAGGAAACATTCGTACATCATTCAATGAAAGATGGCCTCCCTCTTTTTCCCATTCCCCTTAGGAACTCACATCAAAGTGCTGTTCTACTGGAGGCTTTTATAATGCACACCACTTATGACCTCTGTCTGGAATGGCTGTTAGTGTTGTAGTCAAAGCACAGTTGAAGCAGTTCAGTTCTCTGTCCTTCCAAGAACATCCATAAACTGATTTCACTTTTACTTTATTACGCTTGTACTCATTTAATATTTTTGCCTGCTAGATGTCACTGTTTCATCAATTGATATMATAAAATACCAATATTTTACCCAGGGTTTGCTGTCAGGACAGTCAGTTAAGCCATACATTTCCCCCCTGTATTCAGATGTTGATGAGGATGGGTTTATGTACAGAATCACTGTATTAAACACATGATCTCATCTCCACAGGTGCTGGCCAGGAAAGTGCCATGTTTGTTCATGCACAGTCCTTTGAGGACCTGACTGCTGACAGTGAGCCGACTACTGAGCCAGAACCTGAAGGAGAGACTGTGATTGGAGAGTCAGCAGAGGAGGAGGCTCTATGTCTGGGGGCTGAGCAGGAGACCCAGGAGGAACAGCAGCCGGAGGTGGAGGTAGAGGAGGAGCGCCCAGAAAACAGGAGTAAGGAAGAGGATGTGTGCAGTGAGGTCTGGCGTAGCCACAGGAAGCATGTGTTTGTACTGAGCGAGGCAGGCAAGCCCATCTACACCCGCTACGGCACAGAGGAAGCCCTCTCCAGCACCATGGGGGTCATGATGGCACTGGTCTCTGTCGTGGAGGCAGATAAGAATATAATCCGCTCCATTCACGCAGGTAAGTAGAAGATGTAGGGAGTATCTCTGTGGAGGGGCAAATTAGTTAGATAGCTTGCAGTTTTTGTCAATGAAACATGGTGAACAACTATGAAGTAGGCTACATAATTGAAAGCTCAGTCGGTAGTTCTGTCAGTAAGACATGCCATATTGCAAGAAAGGCTGCACCTATCTACTAGTACTGTAGATGTTTCATTGCCCTCTCATTCAAATCTTCTGTTCAAGATGGTTACAAAGTGGTGTTCCTTCGCAAAACTCCTCTGGTCCTGGTGGGTGTGTCCCGGACCTGTCAGTCAGACAGAGCGCTGACGCGTGAGTTGCAGTACATCTACTACCAGATTGTCAGCCTGCTCACCCTCACCCAGCTCAACCACATCTTCCAGCACAAGCAGAACTACGACCTGCGCCGCCTACTGGCAGGTTCCGAGCACCTCACTGACAACCTGCTGCGTCTGCTGGACCGCGACCCGGGCCTGCTCCTCAGTGCTGTCACCTGCCTCCCCCTGGCCAGCTCCACCCGCGACCTGGTCTCCTCCAGCCTTCAGGCCGCCAAGGCCAAGAGCTTGGTCTTCTCCATCCTCCTGGCTGGGGACCGTCTGGTCACCCTGGTGCGCAAGAAGGACCAGTACCTGCACCACATGGACCTGCACCTGCTCTTCAACCTGGTGGGCTCCTCGTCATCTTTCCGCAATGGCGAAGGCTGGACGCCCATCTGCCTCCCTAAATTCAACACTGCTGGCTTCTTCCATGCCCACATCTCCTACCTGGAGCCTGCCTCTGACCTCTGCCTCATCCTGGTGTCCACCGACCGGGAAGACTTCTTTAACCTGTCTGATTGCAAGCGCCGCTTCCTGGAGCGGCTGAGCCGACGCACTGCCTACCAGTCCCTGAAGGAGGCGCTGAAGTGCCCCAGCTACTCTGTCACCCAAGTCGGCATCCCAGAGCTCAGGCACTTTCTGTACAAGTCCAAGAGCTCAGGGCTCTACACTAGGTGAGTATGGATCATCAGACACATCAGACACACATGATGGCACACATGATCTCCTATCCTGTCTTACCACCAATTCAACCATTCTGTTTCTGTGTTCTCCATCAGCCCTGAGCTGCCCTTGCCATATCGATCTTTAGAGGAGCAGGAGAGGCTGATGGGATTGTACCAGTACCTCCACAGCCGCTTGCACCAACCGACACGTCCCCTGCGCTCCATCTACCGCTGTGGAGAGACTGAGAACTTGCTGGCCTGGGTAAGCATAGTGTTATGCTATAGAATTGCATTGTTATACATCTCATCTTATTGATACCATCTTGTAGATGTTACAATTCAGTCTTGCAGTGCATAAGAAATATATTGGTTCATAAGGATCTCTTCAGGGGGTATCTGTAGTACAATTGTTATTAATCTCCCCTCTAAACCCTCTTCCACCACCTCTACCCTACCTCTCCTTTAGGTGACCAGTGGCTTTGAGCTCTACCTCTGTTTCAGTCCTCTTGGGACCAAGGCCATGGCCGTGGCTGCTGTTAATAAGCTGCTGAAGTGGATCAGGAGGGAGGAGGACCGCCTCTTCATCCTTAGTCCCCTGACATACTGAGCCCCCATCTGAACTAGCTACAGTTTCAAGAAGCACTGACACTCTAAACTCGCCTCATGACATTGAAGTCTGATGGACACCATTGGAGGCCATAGATATAATGCCAACAAACCATCATGCATCACTGTTGTGCATATGCAGTCTGTGTTTGCTCTTTGCAGACCCTTCAGTCTATGGTCATCAGGGGGTCCAATGAGGTCATCACAATGAGGGTACAGCTATGTTTTATCAAACATAATTTTTTGATTTTAATTGTTTGCTTCAATTACGGTGATTGCCCTATGGGAATTGAGAGTTACGCAGCAGACATTTCAATTAATAACAATAACATCTGTGATGCTGTCCYTGTTGCTATAAGATGATTATTTTAAACTCACTGTATGGAATCACTACCTGGACATGAGGAATGCTGTGTGTTGTTTTAGCAGTAACCTACAAACATAGCCAATAGAGACTGACCATCTTGAAAAGGAACTACATTTGTTTTTATCTAACTCTAGTATGCGCCTGAGGGGCTGATTTATGTTTACCAAGATGCTCTTGCTTGGCTAGGGGATGCATGTCAAGGGCAACGGTTAACTTTCTGGGGAAAGCACATTCCTGTGACTCAATAGAGTCAATATTGTCAATAGTACCTTATAGTTAGCCCAATAATTGATGAAACCAAAAAAAGATTAATCTCACTTAATGACTGTAATGCAGTTAGCCCCATGCGCTCTACTTAGGCACATATGCGCATACTTAAAAATATACTTATTCATTTCATTATTTTGTTTGTCTGCATACTGCAAGAGTAATGTGAAAATTCTACCATGATTACTGTTTTGTTTCTCAAAAGATAGTTTTTTAATGATTATTTGTGTGTCTTCATTTTTTGCTTGGATTGATGTTTTGATCATGGATTTTCACTGTCAAAGATGATGTAATTGGAAAAGTATCTTTATTTTAAGATGGTATTCTCTGAGGTGTCTGTATTAATATGATATTTGTTATCTCACAAATTATAAGTGTTTCATGGGTCCATCACATTTGATTAAGAAAAATACTGTAATTTTCACATTCACATTGAAAGTCATCAAAAGCCTTCCCTCATGTTTCATGCCTTACCTAATTGCCTTCAGAGTTGTGCTAAGCTAATGGGGTGTGATGGCTGGAGCTTGTTAGGGTTTTAGGGTATTGTAGCTGATTAATTTACAGTGGCGGAAAAAGTACCCAATTGTCATACTTGAGTAAAAGTAAAGATGCCTTAATAGAAAATGACTCAAAAGTGAAAGTCACCCAGTAAAATCCTACTTGAGTAAAAGTATTTGGTTTTAAATATACTCACGTATTAAAAGTAAATGTAATAGCTAAAATATACTTAAGTATCAAAATTAAAAGTATAAATAATTTCAAATATTATAAACTCAGCAAAAAAAGAAACTTCCTCTCTGTCAACTGTGTTTATTTTCAGCAAACTGTAAATATTTGTATGACCATAACAAGATTCAACAACTGAGACAGAAACTGAACAAGTTCCACAGACATGTGACTAACAGAAATGGAGTAATGTGTCCCTGAACAAAGGGAAAATCAAAATCAAAAGTAACAGTCAGTATCTGGAGGCCACCAACTGCATTAAGTACTGCAGTGCATCTCCTCCTCATGGACTGAACCAGATTTGCCAGTTCTTGCTGTGAGATGTAACCCCACTCTTCCACCAAGGCACCTGCAAGTTTCTGGACATTTCTAAAGGGAATGGCCCTAGCCCTCACCCTCCGATCCAACAGGTCCCAGACGTGCTCAATAGGATAGAGATCCGGGCTCTTCGCTGGCCATGGCAGAACACTGACATTCCTGTCTTGTAGGAAATCACCACATGAGGGAGGAGGATGTCTTCCCTGTAACGCACAGTGTTGAGATTGCCTGCAATGACAACAAGCTCAGTCCGATGATGCTGTGACACACCGCCGCAGATCATGACGGACCCTCCACCTCCAAATCGATCCCGCTCCAGAGTACAGGCCTTGGTGTAATGCTCATTCCTTCGGCGATAAACGCGAATCCGACCATCACCCCTGGTGAGACAAAACCGCGTCTCGTCAGTGAAGAGCACTTTTTGCCAGTCCTGTCTGGTCCAGCGGCAGTGGGTTTGTGCCCATAGGCGATGTTGCTGGTGATGTCTGGTGAGGACCTGCCTTACAACAGGCCTACAATCCCTCAGCCCAGCCTCTCTTAGCCTATTGCGGACAGTCTGAGAACTGATGGAGGGATTGTGCGTTCCTGGTGTAACTCGGGCAGTTGTTGCCATCCTGTACCTGTCCCGCAGGTGTGATGTTCGGATGTATCGATCCTGTGCAGGTGTTGTTACACGTGGTCTGCCACTGCGAGGACGATCAGCTGTCCGTCCCGTCTCCCTGTAGCGCTGTCTTAGGCATCTCACAGTACGGACATTGCAATTTATTACCCTGGCCACATCTGCAGTCCTCATGCKTCCTTGCAGCATGCKTAAYGCACGTTCACGCAGATGAGCAGGAACCCTGAGCATCTTTCTTTTGGTGTTTTTCAGAGTCAGTAGAAAGGCCACTTTAGTGTTCTAAGTTTTCATAACTGTGACCTTAATTGCCTACCGTCTAAGCTGTTAGTGTTTTAACGACCGTTCCACAGATGCATGTTCATTAATTGTTTATGGTTAATTGAACAAGCATGGGAAACAGTGTTTAAACCCTTTACAATGAAGATCTGTGAAGTTATTTGGATTTTTACGAATTATCTTTAAAAGACAGGGTCCTGAAAAGGGGACGTTTATTTTTTTGCTGAGTTTATATAAGCAAACCAGACGGCACCATTTTCTTGTTTTGTTTAATTTATGGATATCCAACACTCGGATGTTCAACATAATTTACAAACGAAGCATGTGTTTAGTGAGTCCGCCAGATTAGAGGCCGTAGGGATGACAGGGATGACAGGGATGTTCTCTTGATTAGTGTGTGAATTAGTCCACTTTCCTGCATGCTAAGCATTCGAAAAGTAATGAGTACTTTTGGGTGTCAGGGTAAATGTATGGAGTAAAAAGAAAATTTATTTTTTCTTTAGGAATGTAGTGAAGTAAAAGTAAAATTGTCAGAAATATATATACTAAAGTACAGATACCCCCCCCAAAAAATACTTTAAAGTACTACTTAAGTACTTTACTCCACTGTTCATTTGTGCCACAAGTCTAACAAAATTTCCTAGGGATTAGTGACTTAATATTAGGATAAATAATACATGTGTTATGTAATGTGTAGGTGTTCATGTCTGAATACAACACATTGTGAGAATTTTGTCTGTAGGCTATCATAGGACAACTGACATCAGTAACTATTTAACCACATACAAGAGACAGATTTTTTTTACCCCCTCTTTGGTAAGATTTTATTGTAATTTGTTTTTTTATTGTTTTTATTTCGTTACTTTCAACAATTGCACATGGACTACTCATTCATATATTTATGTTAAATCAAAAACAGTTTTTTTCTTTGTGAATAAATACATAGGAAATACATTTTTGACGTCAAGTGGCAAGCTTCATCAATTTCACTGTCATTTTATGCACTTGGCAGATGCTACACTATTACTAGTGCGCGCCAAGAGGAGGGGCGTGCGTTCCCTCATTTTAGGAGTACTGCATGTAGTCTGTGGTTCAACTTGTGCATGGAATTAAGAACTGTTTACATTTTTTAATATACTTTTTTGAATAGGGTAGGCTATATTATTTGGGAAAATTCAGGCTCATGTAATGCTGTATTAGAATCAATAGGCTTATCGGTGGAGTGAAAAAGTAGGTTTACATGTTCAAGTCCGCGCGCCGTCAAGAGTTTGGCAATGCAGTCAGAGACAAATGAGAGATTCGTGATCTATTTTCATTAGCTCAAACAGGTAAGTAGCGAAACGCTATGGTGTCGTAAAATGCTTTATATAATGTGAGATGAGTTTCCTCGTTCTCCCTCCTCACCCAACTATACTGTGATTTAGACATCGAATGTATTCAACTTGGATTCAGAAGAAGGTCATATTCACACTGATATGATTTAATAATCTGAAATATAATCTACGATTTTCTATGATAGATTCCCAGTAACTGGTCTATGTTGYGTGTTTCAAACCTCCCACTGGGCACAGACGTCAATTAAACGTCTATTCCGCGTTGGTTCAATTTAATTTAGTTGAAATTACGTGGAAACAACGTTGATTCAACCAGTGACTGTGTGTCAAGTGTGTTTCTACTCCACTTGAAGGACAACATTATTTCTGTCTATATTGTTTTTGTCAGTRTTAGAACTAGGTTGAGATATGCTGAAATAAATACAAATATATAATAGTGTATTGACTACTACTGTATGTATTTACCTGGTTTTATGGAGGAATTGTGTACCTTAACTGTTCCATGATGATATACACATGGCATTTCCTGCATGTATTGCATGTTTAACAGGGCAGCTGTGAGAATTATAAACCTATTAATCACATCTCAGTTGAGTTGGATAGCTAATACATTAGTGCTATTGGAGATGTTCCCAGGCGGACTCATGGCTCAGACAGTTGACCAAGCTGCATAGACAAAGTAGTGTACTCCACTGTATTCATTGATACATAGCCTATTGTAATGCTCTATTCTCCTAATGACATTTGTAGAAAGCACCRGAAAAGGCTAAGGTAATGCTATTTGTGACTTTTCAATTACCTAAACCAGATTACAATGCTTCACATGCCTACCTAAAAATGGCAATGAATGGAAACTCAATTTCAATCCTTTGGTTTATTAACCATGAGCATGCAGAAAGTCAATCAGTCCTATTAATATGTATACCCATGTCCCTTCTGGTTTTAAACACTAAACCTCAGTTGGTTTGACATGAAGTTGCAGGTGTTAAAATGTAACATGTACACCAGTGCAATTCTATGAATTATTGATGTTGTATATAGACTCAACATTTTATATTTCCAATTTTCAATCAAGTCTAAAGGCAAATTATTATAGGTATTTTTACTGTATCATGAAGATTATTATATACCGGTAGTTAACCTCATTATAATTATTCTGTTGTTGAAATTGCACAACACGTTTTTGAGAAGCTCCCATATTCATGTGGGACTTAGAAGGCACGTATTGTATGACCATCAGTCCGTGTGCATCTTTTTCCCAGAAAGGCACGTAGTGGTTGTGACAGGAATGCAAAGTAGAGAGGCCCAGGTCCCTGAGTGCTACATTGCTATGATGTGTCCAGTTAAACATCAACCCAGGGGATCAGGCTCAATTAAAATGCAGAATGTCCAGGGGACATGGGAGTGCTTTGGTCAACTTCAGTACTAGCTGTAATTACATTGTTCAGTATTGATTAGCAATTATGTATTTCAACCCATTCATCATTTGAATGTAAAGACCTCTAGGGAAATTAAAACCTCCAGGGAGATTACTATTCTCTTGAATTAGAAGAAGTCTGGATTATTGATCTGTATTGAGCTAGAAAGACAGAGGGTTTGAATTACTATAACCTTTGTATGAGAACATGGAACAAATTGGGATAGATGCTTTTTGACACTACTGGGGCTTTTACATTATTAGGTTGTGAGGTTAGAGGACAGAGCATGACATTTTTAGGCACTTTATGAAATACTTCAGATTGTTAATTAAGAAAAGGTTTCACAGACACATACTGTGTAATACCAACACAACTCTCTTTGGCTACCGGTGTCTAAACATTTCCTATTAGGCTGTTATTTACTATGATTCAGCAGAAGCTTTTAACATTGGCTCTTTATCACCACACGTCTCTTCATCACTGTCTCTCTCATATTTGGCTTGGTCAGAAAGTACTCAGCTCTTTGTTTTTTAGATAAAATCACATTATGTTTACAGTTTAGGAGTCATATTGACTGCAATCTTGTGGACTGTCTGGGCGTCCTACTTTAATAATTCATAATTTTTCGTCTCCTCAGAGATCTGCAGCTGGTCTCAATAAGGATGACATTGTCCAACCATCAGACCTGGAGGTAACCCAAAGACGTCAGTGCTCCCTTCTCTCTGTGTCCCAGATTGGAGATGGTCCACTGGGCCACCCAGTGGTTGACATGTGTCTGGCTCCAGATTGTCCTGGCCTCCGCGTTGGACACCTGTCCCTCCACAGCCCCTAGCCCTGTCAACTTCTCTGTGGCCTACACCATGCCCTTCTTCCAAACAAAAAGCCCCATCCAAAACATAGTGACCAACTCAATGTACCAGGAAGTATATGTTGCATCTCAGAATGTGGTCGAAGCTGTGAACATGAGTTTGGAGAAGGTGTGGGAGCTTCCTACAGGCCCTGTGGGCAGCCCTGAGTGTAAGATTTGCAATTTGTGTGATGTTGACAAGGATCCCAACTTCCTAGAAAACACTGACAATGAGGTATTGTTGTTGGATACGTTCTTTATGTATTTATATTCTTGTGGGAGTTCTCAATATGGTGTGTGCCATTTTCACCAACTTAAGACAGATGGACAAGCACCCAATAAGAATTCTTCAAAATGTTTATTCAGAAAAGAATCTAACTCTGCTGCCTATTGCCCTGACTGCCTTGCCAGCCCGCTGGGAACCAAAGTCACCATGGTGGAGGAGGGGCAAACTGTATACTTTTTTGTGGCTGCCACTGTCAACGACAGTGTTACACAGAGATATGGCAGGAAGTCCATATCAGTGCGCCGACCATTGGCAACAGAAGATGGGTTCTACAGCGACGTCCGGGGACTGACCGTTCTGCCTAGCCTGCGCCGGACCTACAACATTGAGTATGTCTACAGCTTCTTCACCCAGGAGTTTGTCTACTTCCTGTCTGTCCAGAGAGAGAGCCCTGACCAGGAGTTCTCCCCGTTTCAGACTCGGCTGGGCCGCCTGCCGAGGAGCGAGTGGGAGATGAGAAGGTACCGGGAGGTGGTTCTGGAGTGCCGTTTCGAACCCAAGCGGAGGAGGAGGAGGAACCCGGTGAGCGGGAGCGAGGCCTTTAAGGATGTGGTTTACAATGTGGTGCAGGCAGCCCACTTTGGAAAGGCAGGCAGGGAGCTGGCAGATGAACTAGGGGCAGAGGAAGAGGATGACATCCTGTATGGAGTGTTCGCTGTCACAGATGACAACGGGGTCACAGAGCACGACTCAGCCCTCTGTGCCTTTCCCATGGACAACGTGAACAAGGCTATCGATGACGGGGTGGATGACTGCTGTAAGTCCGGCCCAGAGCAGCTGTCCCGGGGACTGTGCCACTTCCAGGCCTGCGAGAGCTGTCCTCATGAGGTGAGTTCACCAGCTCACCCACTCAACACTCACACAGGTTTTTCCAGAGAGGTGTTGATAAATTGTGTTATATACTGTATGTATACTCCGTCTGTGCAGTATGTCTCCACAATGCATATATAGCATGTAGTCTTTCGCTTACAGGCTTACTGCACTCTAATATTTGTGACAGACTGAGTAAACGTTAGTTAGTTTGGCTGCTTGAGCAGTACAGAGAGGAAGCCCAGATGTGTGCTGTCGTGGTAATTTCCTGTATTACTACGTGATGAGAGAGCAAACCACACACAAGTCAGAGTTATATTATAAAGTCCATCTTTAATTATATGAGCTTCACCATAGCCCTTTTGACTCTCAGATCAATTCAGTGTCTATAAATGAATTCTCTGAGAGTCCCTACAAAACAATTCTTAGTATCATTTATAGCCAAGACACACCCCTCTCAACTCACATGACGAAACACAGATCTTAGGAACAGTTCACAAAGAACCTTTTARTTGAAAGAGGAGTATCCCATAATTTATAGAATTAGCTATAAATTATCGTTCAGTTTGGTCTCTTTAACCGAGGTTCTAATCTCGTTCTTCATACCCCTTAGGACCAAAACATTACCTCATCCAATGGCATATATCAATTGTCAATTCTAGATACTCCCATCTCAAATACACCCTCTCCTGGACATGCTCAGAAAGGGTAGTAATTCTCTAGGTCATATACCATGAAAGATAAGTRCAACAGTATGAGAGGGGTAATACAATGATTCCAGACACTTCCATACTCCTCCCCCCAATGGGAAAAGAAGGGAGTGACTAACGTACAGACATAGTGGAGCCCTTCTCTCTTTCTGATATTCTGCATAGTTATGCTATGTTACTTAACTAATTCTGATTCAGCTACGACAGTGCGTACATGCCTGGCTGGACTGGTAAAATGGAGACTTGGATGTCTGTGAAGTCAGTGAGATTGGGTGATCCACTGATAACTATATAAAAAAGTTTTACAAAAGTGTGAAACAGTGTGAAGGATAATGAGTGCACCAGGAGACAAATGGGAGCTGTCTGGAGGACTGAAACAATCTGTACTACTCTTATGGCAGGAATCCAGATTATTTTAACGGCTCTCATRCCTGTGTAGATGAAGATATAAGATCATTTGTATATTCTACAGTACATTCGGAAGGTATTCAGACCCCTTGACCTTTTCCACATTTTGTTACGTTACGTCCTTATTCTACGAAAACAGGTTTTTATAAATTTTTGCAAATTTATAATAAAAAATAAATAAATACCTTACATACAGTACCAGTCAAAAGTTTGGACACACCTACTCATTCAAGGGTTTTTCTTTATTCTTACTATTTTCTACATTGTATAATACTAGTGAAAACGTCWAAACTATGAAATAACACATATGGCATCATGTAGTAACCAAAAAAGTATTAAACAAATCAAAATATATTTTATATTTGAGATTCTTCAAGGTAGCCACCCTTTGCCTTGATGACAGCTTTGCCCAGATGACACATCCATAAAGCTTAATCAAAATTATTCTGTTGTCAGCTAATATTTTGTCTATTCAATTTYGTGAATAGCATTGGTGTTTAGTATGAGGTTTTCAGCATGAAATATCCTTTATATATTTTTTCCACTTTTTTATTTATTTTACAATGTCAATATGTATTTTTTGTCAATGTTTTGGCATCAAACCAGTGGCAGTTGTGATTTTTTTGTTTTCTTAATAATGCCATCTATGATTAGATGTTTTTTTCATTAAAAAGGCAATTTTCTCTTGAACCATATGGCCTATCTATTAGAAACTCAGGGACAATATGGACACTYATATAAAWAATGAATAGTATATATGAATATATATATATTTTAAGTTATTCAAGTAAAATTTATAAAATTTACCATAGATTGCTATAGATTTTCTATTCATTACCAAAATACCTGAAGATTCCGGTAACTTTGGTAAACTACCGGTAGCTTTGCAACCCTACTTCTGACTCCTTGACTCCTCTAGGGAGCAATCCATTTGTCCGGAAGCTCTTTTTTAGGATGTAAAACTGTTTTATGGAAAAAGGACACACCATTATTCCAACACAAGAAAACAGCTGAAAAGGAACAGGATTTTGGACAGAGGCCAATGTATTTGGGAGTTAGTTAGCTTTTAAACTTGTTTCCAGATATGTGTCTTTGAATAAATCTCTCATGGCACATGTACTTTAACAGTGCCTTTGGCAATGTTCTATTGTCAGTCAAATGAATTTTATGCCTCATTAATCTGGAAATTAAACAACATTTTTGATTGTTAATTTTTTTGTTGTTAATTGTATTTGTGTAAGACCAAGAATATCAGCAAATAGGCCTAGCTGAAAACATGCCAATGAGTGTCACTATGACATCTCATTTGACTCTGCAAACATTCCCAGACCTCTACAGATCTCTGGTTCTGACATTCTTTTGTTAAATTGGGTAAAATACAATGTTTTGTGCAGTAGCGGTGCATGGGTAAAATTACTGAGGAAGCCAAGCCAGGAAAAAAAGCCATATTACAACCTATGTGTTGTGATAATTGCGTTGTTAGTTCATATCCCTTGTCATCGTGATATATAGGCGTACGGCCGAGACAATAAGAAGACACAGTGGCAGAATAAATTCAACCACACCTTTGTTTCATCACAAAACCGGAGAGCAACATCTGCCTGGTGAAGTCCACAAAACAAAAAGTTACATGACCTACTACAGCATGGTCAAGCAAGTTAATGTTTCCAACATTTTCAGACTACTAAAAAATGATTGATTTAGAACCACAGAGAGTTACTGCAAGTTGCAAAGAAAACAGGAGCTGCCTCCACTATTCCAGCAGCATTTCAACATCAATATTTCAACATCATCAAATCACCTATGTTTAGTCTAATACAGTGACAACTAAGATACCAAAAAACGATTTTGTCCAATCAACGTAAGCTAAATATGATATGGCTGTCCATGGTACTGATTTATGTGTGTGTGTGTGTGCGTGCGTAACAGTATAACTTTAGTACGTCCCCTCGCCCCGACACGGGCGCGAACCAGGGACCCTCTGCACACATCAACAACTGACACCCACGAAGCGTCGTTACCCATCGCTCCACGGCCCTTGCAGAGCAAGGGGCAACACTACATCTAGGTTTCAGAGCAAGTGACGTAACTGATTGAAACGCTACTAGCGCGTACCCGCTAAACTAGCTAGCCATTTCACATCCGTTACACTCACCCCCCTTTCAACCTCCTCTTTTCCGCAGCAACCAGTGGATCCGGGTCAACAGCATCAATGTAACAGTATAACTTTAAACCGTCCCCTCGCCCCGACACGGGCGCGAACCAGAGACCTCTGCACACATCAACAACGGTCGCCCACGAAGCATCGTTACCCATCGCTCCACAAAGGCCACGGCCCTTGCAGAGCAAGGGCAACACTACATCTAGGTTTCAGAGCAAGTGACGTAACTGATTGAAACGCTACTAGCGCGTACCCGCTAACTAGCTAGCCATTTCACATCTTACAACGTGCGTGCGTGCAAGTAGAAAAAAACATGTTGACTCACCCTGAAACGCCAATGCCATCGTCCTCTCTTTCATGACTCTGTCATACAGTACACACTTTTAGTTTTTGTTGTCCTAGGTTACCTGGTTAAAATGCTTGCTCGTTAGTCTAACTTTCTTTGATGGGCAACGATGCGCCAGGCCAGCTAGTTTAACATTAGCCTACTACCTCTAGCTACATATTGAACTTCCATCCTCTCAGGCCAGGGAAACAATATATGAATTTATGGATAGATCAGAATCGCCATTATAATAGTTTGCCAGTACGGAGAATTAAGTAAAACCACTAGTCCAAATCCCTATCTCGATCCATGGGTAATTTAGGAAAGGGACGATTTTAGCTAGCTAGTTAGCCACCGGAGGACAACGACACAACGAGATGCAATAATACATTTTTTTCTGTAAATTACGTTTGGCTTGTGATTGGTTTGAAGCCAAATCCAAACTGGCTTCCCTTGACACTTTTTTTTGGTGCGCCAGGATCATTCACAGTTGRGCTCACTCGGTTTAGCTCAACGTTGATTGTCTATTATTATTATTATTTTATCAAGGGAAGCGAAATGCTCGCTGGCTTCCCTTGCATTCAATGCTACGGGCGGCAACAATGTCATACTCTTTTTGACCAGACGGCATCAGATAGAGGGCGTACACATACTGAGACAGAGGGGTGCTGTTTCGCTCAATCGGATGCTTTTCCGGTGAGATACATTCAGCCTCCTGCAAACTGAAGGAAGCCTGGCCATGAACTTCCTTGAATGTGGAATGTTCCTGTAAGGCCGTTGGAGAGTTTGACTTTTAGCCACATTATGTGCATCAGATAACTATTGCCTTAATTTAGAGGTTCCAATGATATTGAAGATGGATGACAGCTTGAAATCTTGGCCAGATTCATAAGCGAAGTATTATGCTAAATTAAGAACTTGCCAACGAACTCCTGTGCTCACGGAACATTGATATATAATTGAAATATTATGGCCCAGGATTAGGGAATTAAAAAACATAGTTTTGATGTTAATCCAAGTGTCATGAAACTTGTGGGAGGAAAAATGGATGTGGCTTTCAGGTAGATTTGACCTGGAGATTATGGAATGATGTCAGACATCGTTAGCTGAATGCTAAGAGAAGCCCAAGACCTAACATGTTGTTTGTGTAGTTTTCTCCACTATTAGTCACACTTGACATTAAATGGGTGGATGAACGATAATCCTTCATTAGATTCTCATTCTGCAAAACTGCAATTCCAGGTGAAGGCAACTGAGGCCACCTCTACCATGTTTTACAGTACTTTTCTGTTCCTGTGTGTTTTCATAATTCAGGGCAGCAGTGGCCTGCCAGCTGGAATTTACAGAAATCTGAAATCCTGGCCCCTCCCTCTCCAACAGTAGCTCATAGCTGATACCAATAACCCTGCTTCTCACAAGAACAACTACACTTCCTTCTAGTGTCATTATCTGTTGTGTAGTAGGCATTATTGAAGTGGATATATTTTCTTATGTGGTCAGATGACTTGAAAATAGAGCTCTTTGGCCACACATACCAGTGGTGGGTTTGGTGTCGAAAAACAGATGCATATGCAGAAAATAACCTCATACCTACTGCAAAATATGGTGTTTTGGGACTATTTTGCTTTCACTGGTCCTGGGGGCCTTGTTAAGGTCAATTGCATCATGAACTTTTCCAAGTACCAGGACATTTTTGTCAAAAACCTAGTTATCTCTGCCAGGAGGCTGAAACTTGGCCACAAGTGGATCTTCCAGTAAGAAAAATAACCCCAAACACACAACAAAATCTACAAAGGAATGGTAAATTGACCAAAAATCAACATTTTGCAAGGGCCATCTCAGTCTCCGGACTTGAACCCCATTGAAAACCTGTAGTTTGAATTGAAGAGGGTAGTCCTTAATCGCACACTAAGGATATCAAGGATCTGGAAAGATGGAGGAATGGTCTCTCTATATGGAGGAAGGTCTAGGATCCCTCCCAATGTGTTCTCCAATCTCATAAAACATTTGAGAAAAATGCTGTGTCACTATCCTCGCAAGCGGAGGTTATTAGTTAAACAAAACCTCTGACCAATTGTAGTAGTATTAAAATGTAAATAATTAAAATAATACAATTTATAAAAATGTTTGCTCATCTTTATCAAGGGTGCCAATAATTTGGGACCCGACTGTATAATTTGAAGTCTGTTTCAGTGTACTATTACTGGCCCATGGCATTGAGTGCTTACTGTTGTCTGGTCTTTGCCACACTGTCTGCCCTCTACCTCCAGCACACACAGATGTTATGAAACCATGGAAATAAACCCACCTTAACCAATCTTTTCCTAGTACAGGGAGAAAACACCTTTTTTTATAAGTTCCCGAGACAGTCAGAAAAAACACTCTGATCATACGACATATTCACTTTTGTGTCAGTAGTACAGATACTGTTTCCCAAACACCACAAGCAGTTCTGTTGAACTAATGAGCATATACTGTTCCTTGGCTATATCCTTCTTCTTCTAGTTTTTGATTCAACTGCCTTTTTGGAGAATTCCTAATTTGCACAACAGCTTGTGTGCATATTCTTGACTGTTGTAACTTGAAATCTGAGACAATGATTGCTTCTTTATCATGTTATTTGTACCTCTTTAGATGGATCGAATAATAGGTTTAATTGTACCACGTCAGAGTGATCACTAGAATATATTAGCACTATGAATCACTGTGGCCTCTGAGGCCAGACACCATTGTGGTTTTCTGGTCCCATGAGGAAGGTGGGCAGAATGAGTCAATAATGATGCACAGACTACAACTGACATAATAATAGCATCAGAACTGTGGAGCAACTCACTGGTCGGCGTGTTCTCAAAGTGTTCCCTTCTAAAGCGTTACAACTTTTTCTTCTTGTTCACTTGCCATCAGAAAAGCTGCTCATCCAGTTCCTTGTTCCTAGAACTTTCATGCCACATMTGTTTACAAAACAACAGCAGTAGGCTGTAGTGCCTCAAGGCCTGTCATGTACCCTTATATACTGCCCTACGTTTACTAAAGCACTTTAGCCAACAGGTTGGAGCTGGAGGGCTTTTGTTACGAAATGTGAACACAATTTGTACATGCATCAAGATAATACTTTTTTTGCTTTCTGTTATTTACACTCTTAGAAAAAAGTATTCCAAAAGTATTCTTTGGTTGTCCCCATAACATAACCCTTTTTGGTTCCAGGTAGAACCCTTTTTGGTTCCAGGTAGAACCCTCTGTAGAAACGGTTCTACCTGGAACCAAAAAGGGTTCTTCAAAAGGTACTTCTAAGGGGACAGCCGAAGAACCATTTAAGGTTCTAGATAACAACTTGTTTTCTAAGAGTGTTATCTAAATATTGTGTATGTACTTTTTTATGTTATTATTTGAAGAGCACAATTAGATTTATATATGCAGTCCTTCATACCCCTAAGTGTCCTCTGTTTGAAGCCCAGAAGGATTCTGATAGATTCATACTACTCATGACTTGGACATGGTTTCCTGACCAGGAWAAACTCTGGGCTGTTGTTATGGGCTATAACTAGGACCCCAAATGTTTGCCTGGTCTGGGCCTGTGGTCAGAAAAAACTCCCGGCCCTACTAAAAACGTACATCGTCTCCCTATCTACTATGGCCTATCTCCCTGTTACTAGAGCATGGAGAACAACGCCACCTGCAGGGACCACCCCAGCATGGTGTCTAAGCCTTATTACAGAGTGGACCTCTTCAACAAGCAGATGAATGATGTCCTGCTCACCTCACTGCTGGTCACCACCATTGAGAACAAGACCGTGGCACACATTGGCACCTCCACTGGACGGCTCCTGCAGGTATGGAGGGGGACAGAGAGCTCACAATAGTCCATTCCATTTGAGCTAATGAATGAAAAATGTGAACACAGTCCGGCCCTTCTTTGATAGATTACTAACTATCTGKTCTGTCTTTTTGTCAGCTTGTTTTGAGAAGATCAAGCCCTACTATCTTTGCTAATTACACCTTGGTAGAGAACCAGAGGGTCTCCTCCATTGCTGCTGTGTACTCGTCAGAATCTCTACTGTTTGTGGTTGGAGACAAGGTATGGAAAAGCCTGTTCAAAATCAGTTACAGTTAGTAAATACACTGTACACAGCAATCAAAGTGACTCTTTGATTTGATCAAAGTTAATCACATCTCTCTCTTTGGCTGGCAGGTGATCCAGGTACCTCAGAGGGGGCCAGGCTGCCAGCACTTCATGACCTGTGCAATGTGCCTGATGGCTCCTGAGTTCATGGGCTGTGGCTGGTGCTCTGGAGTGTGCTCTTGGAAGGAGGAGTGCAGTGGCCGCTGGAGGAATAAGTCTTGCCCCCCTGGTATCACCGGGGTGAGAAGAACTGGGGAGAGGGATGTGTTTGTTTAATGCAGTTTAGATTGGAGCAATTAGCTACCCACCAATACCATTGTTGTTAATGCTGGCTAGAAATGTCATTAGTCATATGCATGTTTGGTTATCATAAAGATATGTTTGAGATTGTCCATATTCACAGATTACCGGAGCATAACGTGACCATAACTTTGTATTTGTATGTTGTGATTATGCTAAGTTGTTATTGTTGGTCATATGCTGAGTCTGTTTGTTCCTGTTTGGTTTAGTTCTTTCCCAAGATGGCTCCCCCTGATGGTCAGTCAGAGCTGACTCTGTGTGGCTGGGAGTTCCAGTCTCCCCTGAGGCCTGCCATCAGCTCCAGAACCCACCTGGTCAGACTGGGACAGACAGCCTGTGCTGTGCTGCCACTGAAGAGCAACAACACACAGTAGGCTTTTTCACACTTCATTGTTCTTCGCCTCAYGCAAAGACTGACCCTGGGTTAACTTAGCCTGTGTTCCCACAATCAGAACTAAAACCAAATGTCACTTTTCTGGAGTAGCATATTCAAATTAGGTAACAATAGAACTCTGTGATTGGCTAGCCCRGAAAAGTCGGMGCTAATCCTGCTCCAAAGCAGGGCCAGCTAGTCCTGGGCCAAGGTTGGTGCTAGCCCACTTTAGAATGTTTAAGTGTGTATACTCTCTTAGCCCTGGACTAAGTTTGAACACTCTCAGTGAGTACCACTCACAATGACAGAGATACACAGTGAATCATATTAGACATATTGACATAAACTGAGTATACCAAACATTAGGAACACTTTCCTAATATTGAGTTGCATCCCCATTTTGCCCTAAGAACAGCCTCAATTCATTGGGGCATGGACTCTACAAGGTGTTGAAAGCGTTCCAGAGGGATGCTGGCCCATGTTGACTCCAATGCTTCCCACTGTTGTGTCAAGTTGGGTGGATGTCCTTTGGGTGGTGGACCATTCTTGATACACACAGGAAACTGTTGAATCTGAAAAACCCAGCAGCATTGCAGGTCTTCACCCTCTGAATGGCACACATACATAATCCATCTCTCAATTGTCTTAAGGCTTAATCTACACTGATTGAAGTGGATTTAACAAGTGACATCAATAAGGGATCATAGTTTTCACCTGGATTCACCTGGTCAGTCTATGTCATGGAAAGAACAGCTGTTTTTAATGTTTTGTTTACTCAGTGTATACAGTAGGTTTATTATATGTAGGTAGGTTTTACTCAACTAGTAATGCAACATAGATGTTAATTCAACTGAAATGTATTCATGTCTCGTGGTGATTTCTGCTGCATCAATGTTAGTTTGACACTGACATGTTGATGAGCCTGTTCTTGTGCCGCTCCTTAGCCTGGTGTGTAAGATTCGCTCTGGGGCCATTGAGCTGTCCAAACCAGTTAACATCACTGTAGAGGTGCAAGAGGGGAAGGTGGAGGGCCGCTACTCCATCGACGGGAAAGCAGAGATGCCAGGATTTACCTTTGTGGTAATTTGAARTTACCATTGATTTAACTGCTTAGTTGTAGTTGGGTGATTCATTTTATTATGCCTCTGTTAATAATAAGATATATTATTGCATGTAACAGAAACATATTGTAAATATCAAGTGAGTTTGGAAGTATCCTTTGTTGTACATACAAAGTCACCATCACTTTTTCAGCAATACTTGATGAATGGCCTTATGATTAAATTGGTGACATTTTGCTCCCTCTGGCAGATTCCCAACATCACAGAGATCCAGCCCAACTACGGGCCTCGTGTTGGGGGAACTTTGATCACTGTGACTGGGCCTCACCTGGATGCTGGGAAGACCAGAAGGGTCACTCTGAATGGAGAGCCCTGCCCAATCACCAGGTGGGCAGATGCAGTTACTGGTTATGTTATTATGTCTCTCTTGTGATGTTTTCACCCAAAGTCTGTTTTCTCTAACCTGGACTTCTAAAATACCTGACTGTACACTCTTAGAAAAAAAGGTTCCAAAATTGTTTTTCCACTGTTCCCATAGGAGAATCCTTTTTGGTTCCAGGTAGAACCTTTTTTGGTTTCAGGTAGAACTCTTTTGCGTTCCATGTAGAACCCTCTGTGGAAAGCGTTCTACATGGAACCCAAAAGGATTCTACCTGGAACCAAAAATGGTTCTTCAAAGGGTTCTCCTATGGGGACAGCTGAAAAACCCTTTTAGGTTCTAGATAGCACCTTTCTTCTAAGAGTTTGACATAATTCACTGTCTACTATTTACGTGTGAGAGCCGCATGCTTGTCCCAGCATTTGTTTTTGTACAGTAAGGTCAGTATTGGAAACTGATTTCGATCTGACTGTGCTCAGACTACTTATTATTCTTAAAAATTTAACCTTTAAACCTTTCAATTACAGGGAGTGAATGAAAAACGAGTTGTTTTGATGACTAACTCACTGTGGTGGAAATATATATAGATATTTTTTTTCAAATATTCTACCAGTATATCTTTTAAGTTGTCTGTTAAACTTTTTAATGTGTCAGATGTGAAAGCCAAATGTAGAGTGAGGTGAACCTACATCCTATAGTATAGCCTGTAGGAGCACTAACCCTGGACTTCCTCTACTCCACCTGTCTCCAGTGTCACAGCGCCCAGAGGGAACATGTCCTCCATCATCTGTCTGTCTCAGCCCATCTCGGAGGTGAGGGACGTCCCCCTCAGTGTGTTCATAGACAAGTCCCCCGTCCTCACCACCAAGGTCTTCTACTACAAAGAGAACCCCGAGGTCACAGCCGTCCTCCCAGACTGCAGTTTCGACAGGTAGGCCAGCCTTTACAATCTGTCACCATCTCAACCAAAATAAAAGGTGGATAGATCTAAGCCCTGCTGGTGGGTTTCTGTAGAATCTGTTATTGTCACTCGCTCCACTCTCCATTGTTTTTCTCTGTCGACTCCAGGGGGTCAAAGATAATCATTGAAGGGAAGAACTTGGACTCTGTTTACAGGACCATCATCCGCTTTAAGCCCAATGAGGGCCACCTGAAGCCTGTCATCAGAGTACGGGCCAATAAAATATTATACAACCACATACTGTATACATGATAGAGATAAAACATATTTTTTTTCTCATGTAATCAGATGCATACAACTCTTTTATAATTCCCTCCAGGTGTGCAAAGGCAAGTCTTTGCCTACACGGATGGAGTGCATAACTCCTGCTCTCCCCCGGGAAGAAACAGAGGAAGGGGAGCTCTCCTTTGATATGGATGGAGCTGTTGGACTGTGGAATGGAGAGTTCTCCTACCACCCCTATGGCGAGCCCATACCCTTTGAAACTGATGGCCATGTACTTAGGCTGTATGCTGGACAAGATGAAGTGTCACTACATGTAAGTGCAACAGTGCCATAACAACAAAATGTTAATGGTGTCATGTCTATTTGACTGCAACTTACTGTCAGAAGGAGTTAAGACTATTGTTTTTATTGCTTACATACTGTTTAAACCTTTTCAAGAAGAAAAACTCAGAACTCTTTTTTTCTTCCCCTCACAGCACCAGAAACTGAACCTTGTGAGTTCCTGCATGACAATCACTATGACAGTGGGAGGAGTGGATTGTGACGCGAAAGTCCTGGACAATGAAATCACCTGCAGGATCCCCAGAAACGTAACCATCAGTGAAGGACTGCCTGTGAAGGTTTGTTGGTTACTGGACACTATGTTGTGCATTCAACATAGAGTATGTTAACAATAAACATCCTACTATTGGGCTGTACTTGGTTGTTTTCCATACATGTGTGGTGAAATTACAGGAAAACAAGACAGCGGTCTCTGGCAGTAGTATCTGACCATGCCGACCATAACTTAGTTAAAAAAATATATGTCTGTATCTATGTGTGAATGTGTTTTTTTAACTAGGAAATAAAATCAATCAATCAAGACCCACCCACTGTCTCTCCTTCCCCAGATCTCCATCAATGGGCAGGTTCACAACGTTGGGACTGTGGTCCTGGTCAGTAACCACTACATGGTGGGCATCGTACTGGGGATACTGGGGGCCCTGGTGGCGGGGGCCGTGCTGGCCTTCGTAGTCATGAAGCACCTGAGGAAGCAGAAGAAAGGTGGGTTTCCCTGTCTGTCTGGACTTTAATCAGGCCATCTTACACAACCCCAATGACTGGTAATGAGGATGTCTTATGCAACTGGTTTCAGTAGGACCTCCACAGCCATGTAAAGTGACAGTGGTAGCTAACATTGTCTTGTTGACTTTTGATGCGGTTCCCTACTCCCTTGGTTTATGATTGAAAACTCATTTCCAGCCTCTCAGGTGGAGACCCGTTTGGCCCATAACCACAACCGCTCCGGCAGCAGTAGTGTGGAACTGTCACCTGTAGGGGACTACAGAAGAGGTGAGACTGTAATTGGCTAATATAATATTTTATGTAGGGAATCTATCAATCCATTTTGTCTCGTTCAATTTCTATTCTTAMGTTTCAACAACAGTGGTTGAAATCTACACATACTGACATAAATTAATTATCTACACATGCTGAAGGAACTCTACTGACCTTGCCCCTCACRACTCTAGTAGTCCTGCCTCAGAGGCCAAGTTCGGCTCTGGGAAGCCCAGTGGTATTCCCCAGCCCGGCCTATGCTGCAGGCAGCATGGACCCCACCCTCAACCCCCTCATGCCCCCTGAGAAGATCTCCATCTCCAGCTTTAGACCAGAGCTCCTGGAGGAGGTGAAGGACGTGCTGATCCCAGCAGACATGCTCATCGTCCAGCACCACCAGATCATCGGCAAGGGTCAGTCTCATTACAGTGTGTACAGCACACAGAGAGTGCTTTTTAATCAAATGCARATAGGCTACTACTCCCATACCACCTTGACTGATGGATAGAGGGTGTTATTATAGCATATAAATCAGCAATTTTATAGTTCATGGATCATAATAGGGACTCACACCGATGACGTGATATACAGTATGTCGTTGAATTTTGTTTCTGATGATAATAATGTTCTCTTATCTCCCCAAGGTCATTTTGGCACAGTTTACCATGGCTACTTCACAGACCATAACAACAGAGAAATCCACTGTGCTGTCAAGTCATTGAACAGTGAGCACCTCCTTCCTGATTCACAATGTTCTAGAGCTGAACCAGGTGGACTGAGTATTAGTCACCTGTACATGTGACCAGCTGGGTAAACATGGAACAACCCTGCTCATACGCAGGAAGAATTAAACATGTACACTAGGTTTAATGTGGTTTGTTTAGGGTTTTTAAGCTTTATCTGTAAATGCTGACTGTTCATAAGCAGTTTTTACGTTCATTTGTGTGTGTGTGTGCCCTGCATATGAGCATGCATTTGTGTGTGCGTGTGTTGTACATGTGTCGTGCATGTGTGTGTGTGTGCCATATCAGGGATAACAGATGTAGAAGAGGTAGAGCAGTTTCTGAAGGAGGGCATCTTGATGAAGGGGTTCCATCACACCAACGTTCTCTCTCTGCTGGGCATCCTGTTGCCTCAGGAGGGGCTCCCCCTGGTGGTACTACCTTATATGAAGCACGGGGACCTCCGCCACTTCATACGCTGTGAGAAAAGGGTGAGGAAGCCGGTGCCAAAACAGTAGCTACAATACTACCACCTGTTCACTTTGATCAGCATACAAGGGATCTCCTTAACACCTGAGTGATATATCTCAAGGCTTATGTGACCGACATCTTTATTGTGTGATATTGATTCTTCCTATAGAACCCCACGGTGAAAGACCTGATTGGCTTTGGGCTTCAGGTTGCCAAGGGGATGGAGTACTTAGCACATATGAAGTTTGTGCACAGAGACCTCGCAGCACGCAACTGCATGTAAGTCAGGGTTGAGCAGTCACTTCAGTTCTCTGTGACTGGGGCTAGTCACCACTTTAAACTACACATTAGTCCTGACATAAGCAAACTGGTTTTATTTTACTTAGCAATCCTACTGTACTATAGTTGCAGGCTTGCTTTCACAGATCACCAATCTGTGACCCTTATGTTTGCCCTTACTATTGTCTGTGCAGGCTGGATGAGTCGTACACAGTGAAGGTGGCAGACTTCGGCATGGCCAGGGATGTGTTCGATAAGGAGTACTACAGTGTTCAGGACCACAGGAAGGCCAAGCTACCAGTCAAGTGGATGGCCATTGAGAGCCTACAGACACAGAAATTCACTGCCAAGTCAGACGTAGTAAGTGAAGGAATTACTTTCTGATAACATAATAAGAATTAGGCAGCATTTGTGGAATTAGGACGGACAATGTTGTTACTTYATTAATTACAGTGTTACTACAAAGCAATAAGAGCAACTTTATATTACACCCAAATCCTTTCTCACCATGCTAACTTTCATCATGACCTCCTATTACAGTGGTCCTTTGGGGTGTTGATATGGGAGATGTTAACCAGAGGAGCAAGCCCCTACCCAGAGGTGGACCCCTATGACATCACACATTACCTGCTGAAAGGCAGGAGACTCCCCCAACCACAGTTCTGTTCTGACCCTTTGTAAGTAGTGGTAATGATAGTCTAGATAACAGTTCATTTTGTTGGAAATACCTCATAGTAGAACTCAAAATAAAAAGAGAAGCCCTTTTCAAAGTAAACWAATTATATGTCTATAGTAAATATGGTTATACAGTAACATAGATGCCTTAACAAATCTGAATGTTCTGCATGAATTTCCCACCTCTACAGTTGCAACAAAGAGGAACAGGAAAGTATAGCCAGTAATTAAAGGATGTTGGAAAGGTCAACCTGCAGTGTTAAACCTGTAAATGTCCAACACACACATATCAAAATATTGTCAAGCAATGTCGTCTGGGAGTTAATGATCATCAATATGCTTCACTTGAAAGATATCCTCATACGCGCCCATATGCACACACATTTACTGGTGTGAGATTACATCTGAACGTCAACATGTTTTTCCATGTGTCCTCATCCCATTATCAATGATACATCCTACAGTCTAATCTAATGTGTCCCTTCTCCCAGTGAAAAATAGGAAGTGTTGAAATACAGATTAACAATTGAGAAAACAACAGTAGAGTAGGATAACAAAACATAATGGCTGACTTTTCTGTGTGGGGAAAAAACACATCAAATATGTAAAAGCCATAAATCGTCTCCATATCGCTTTTGCTAAGTCATTTTGGTCCGTAAATTGAAATAAGTACATAGCCTGCACAATATTGTTTTATTTCAGTTAAGCAATTTGTACACTACCGTTCAAAAGTTTGGGGTCACTTAGAAAGGCCCTTGTTTTTCATGAAAACATACATGAAATGAGTTGCAAAATGAATAGGAAATATAGTCAAGACATTGACAAGGTTATACATAATTATTTTTAATTTAAATAATAATTGTGTCCTTCAAACTGTGTCCTTCAAACCATTTGCTGTAATTACAGCCTTGCAGATCTTTGGCATTCTAGTTGTCAATTTGTTGAGGTAATCTGAAGAGATTTCACCCCATGCTTCCTGAAGCACCGCCCACAAGTTGGATTGGCTTGATGGGCATTTCTTACGGTCAAGCTGCTCCCACAACAATTCAATAGGGTTGAGATCCGGTGACTGTGCTGGCCACTCCATTATAGACAGAATACAAGCTGACTGCTTCACACCTAAATAGTTATTGCATAGTTTGAAGCTGTGCTTTGGGTCATTGTCCTGTTGTAGGAGGAAATTGGCTCCYATTAAGCGCCGTCCACAGGGTATGGCTGGCGTTGCAAAATGGAGTGATTGCCTTCCTTCTTCAAGATCCCTTTTACCCTGTACATATCTCCCACTTTACCACCACCAAAGCACCCCCAGACCATCACATTGCCTCRACCATGCTTGACAGATGGCGTCAAGTACTCCTCCAGCATCTTTTCATTTTTTCTGCATCTCACAAATGTTCTTCTTTGTGATCCAAACACCCCAAACTTAGATTAGTCCCTGTAGATACTTTTTTCCAATCTTCCTCTGCCCAGTGTCTGTGTTCTTTTGCCCATCTTAATATTTTATTTTTATTAGCCAGTCTGAGATATGGCTTTTTCTTTGCAACTCTGCCTAGGCCAGCATCCCGAAGTCGCCTCTTCACTGTTGTCGTTGAGTCTGGTGTTTTGCGGGTATTATTTAATGAAYCTGCCAGTTGAGGACTTGTGAGGCGTCTGTTTCTCAAACTAGACACTCTAATGTACTTATCCTCTTGCTCAGTTGTGCACCGGGGCCTCCCACTCCTCTTTCTATTCTGGTTAGAGCCATTTTGCGCTGTTCTGTGAAGGGAGTAGTACACAGCGTTGTACGAGATCTTCAGTTTCTTGGCAATTTCTCGCATGGAATAGCTTTAATTTCTCAGAACAAGAATAGACTGACAAGTTTCAGAAGAAAGGACTTTGTTTCTGGCCATTTTGAGCCTGTAATCGAACCCACAAATGCTGATGCTCCAGATACTCAACTTGTCTAAAGAAGGCTTTATTGCTTCTTTAATCAGAACAGTTTTCAGCTCTGCTAACATAATTGCAAAAGGGTTTTCTAATGATTAATTAGCCTTTTAAAATGATAAACTTGAATTAGCTAACACAACATGCTATTGGAACACAGGAGTGATTGTTGCTGATAATGGGCCTATGTACGCCTATGTAGATATTCCATTAAAAATCTGCCGTTTCCAACTACCATAGTCATTTACAACATTAACAATGTTTACACTGTATTTCTGATCAATTTGATGTTATTTWTTTTTTAAACAAGGACATTCCAAACTTTTGAACGGTAGTGTATGACTTGTACTTCTATTGTTAGAAGAAAGCCCCATAGTAAGTGCTATATGTAACTCTCTCCAGGTATGCCATCATGCTGCAGTGCTGGGACCCAGACCCAGAGATGAGACCCAGCTTCGCAACGCTGGTGTCTGCTGTCCTGACCATCCTGTCTGGCCTTGAGGGGGAGCACTACATCAGCCTCAAGGTCACCTACGTCAATCTGGACCAGCCACGCCCCTACCCTGCCCTCACAGAGTCCGCAGACGAGTGTGATTCCTCAGACACTGAAGACACACGCTCAATGTCCTCCTGATGTCACATCAGGACAGGTACATGTAGTACAGTATGGCTTGGTGCTATGAGCACAAGGGGCTCAGTTAGAAAGTCAAACTAAAGGTCGTCGGTTATCCTGGAGAAAATGACTTGTCTTTTACTACCTAGTGTTCTAAGTGTAGGGACTTGAATGGTCCTCCCCCATTCACATTATAGTATATTACCTGGCAAAGCTTTTGTAAATAAGAACGGATGTAATGTCTATATGTTTTCTCTTAATTTTCTTGAGATGTAGTAATTATACTGTATATTTTGGATCATACTTTTACCAAACAAAATGTACCCTAATGTTTTAACAGTGATCTGTCATTATTCTGTTACTTTTATTTCATGCACAATGTGTTTTAGATAGTGTAATAAATTAACATATTTATTTGTTTATATACTCTTGTTCCTGTGAGATTTTGGTAAAATGGCTCATTTATGTAAAATTCCAATATGATAAGATATTCATTTARGTAATTTAAGTTTTAACATTTTCTACATTAGCTTCTTCCCATGTGGTTGTTTCACCCATTGTCACTCTACACTTACAGTAGATCAGAGACAACTGACACTTGTGTAAACTGTCACTGGTAAATATGCAGCTGGGATATGCAAAAAAACACATTTCCAATTCACACGTGTGTAAATAAACGTGTACATGTGTACACCCCCCAAATTATCTATATTTTTTAATGAGTCCATCAGGATATTATTACTGTCATTGAGAAAGGCTTCCACTAGAGGCCAGTGTTCTACTATATTTATGGAACGCTGGAGAAATATGGAGAAAATTCAGCACTTCTTTAATATGTGAATCACGTTGTATGAACACCATAAAGTAAAATAGAAATAGCTCACTGAAAAACATGTAGCAATGGTGTACATACCATATGGATAATATCCTTTCCATACTTTTAAATTGCATATCTATCTCTTTGTAAGTGCACACGGTGGTCATTAGACAATTAGATTTGGCTGTTGTAATGAATTAATAGGAAGAACAACCATAAAACACCCATCCAAAGATGAGCTGGATTTCTGTGGAAAGTAGTCACACAACAGTCCCGCTTCTTGCACACAAAAATAATCCAAGACAAATAAAACAAGAGGGAAATAAACATAAAGTCTATGTTTTTTCCAAGATACATAAGAACAAAAGTGAATTCCCAGATGGCGGGACATTTTATTATTTCTAAGAAAAGCGCACATTGTAAAAAATGTGCCTGGGTTCCGGGGAGGGTAACACCCAGTAGGGCAGAACCCTGGGTTTTACAGGAGATGAAGAAACTCTGTCTCTCTCCACCACACTGCCTGCCTGTCTGTGTGCTAATGCTGCAGCCACTGTGAAACCTGGCTTCATCACACCCAACTTAACCTGCATGCCTCTACTTTTCATCTTTATCTGACTGAGAACCTCTATCGGTTCAATGTTGGGTCTCTTATCATACCGTGATTCTTCTCTCCATGTGCAGGCAATACACATCCAATAAATATTTATACAAGTGCATTCTCATCTGAAATTATAGTATCTATAATGTACAGTATCTATAATGATTCAACAAATGCTTTTCTCTAGGATTTTATTCAAACATCAGAGTTGTGGGACATGTTCTGTCAGCTCTTACTAGCTACAGTACATGAAGAGAATGAATGACTGTTAACTTTCAAAAGACATAGTATCACTTACTATAATAGCATAAGCTAAATCAAAGTGTTATACTGTTATAGCATAAGCTAAATCAAAGTGTAAACACTGTCAGGAATGGAGGGTAGTCATGTAAGGAGGTGATTAGGTGCACAGGTAGACAGTACCCTTGCACTTCCACACCTAGGTGGCAGCAGCAACGGGGCCAGGCTTTATAGGTGCAGGGGTGTGGTAGGTGAGAGCAGTGAGGCTGAACAGTAGCCTCTGGAACTTGGCGGGGCCTTTCTGCTTTTGTTTGAATCTTTAGTGTCGGAAGGCCAGCAATTCATAACCTGCTTGGGTTGGCCGACTGTTGGCATCCGGACAAAGSTGTCCCTGGACCCTGGTGAGTAATCTGTTGCCTAGACACATGCATCCAACACTCTGTCTGTCGATTCTTACTTTAATGTTAAATGCACACATTAAGACAGGTTAAGTTAATTAGGACTAGAACCCTAGACATAGCGAGAGTAGACATTTCAGAAAGCTGGCTAGCTGGTTTCGTAACAATACTTCCACAGTACRGCATTTGGCCAGCTCCTGGTAAATCAGGGTTCTGGCACAAATCGTCTGGCACAAAAGCAATGTCAGAATAGAAGTCGGCAACGTAGGAGGCGTGCTGAGCGACTGAGCGTGTTGATTCAGCCATTTATCAGTAGTGTATAGGCCTCTTACAGAGCCTCGGGTTGTTGCCAGAAGATTCCGACCCTACTGTTATGCTTGTTTACACTGAGCTGCACTGGGGTCGGAACGCAATCATGGTTAGCCATATGGAAAAGTAATACACTCCAAAATCATGGGCATTAATATGGAGTGGGTCCCCCTTTGCTGCTATAACAGCCTCCACTCTTATGTGAAGGCTTTCTACTAGATGTCGGAACATTGCTGTGGGGATTTGCTTCCATTCAGCCACAAAGGCATTAGTGAGGTCGGGCACTGATGTTGGGCAATTAGGCCTGGCTTGCAGTCGGCGTTCCAATTCATCCCAAAGGTGTTCGATGGAGTTGAGGTCAGGGCTCTGTGCAGGCCAGTCAAGTTCTTCCACACCGATCTCGACAAACCATTTCTGTATGGACCTCACTTTGTGCATGAGGGCAATGTCATGCTGAAACAGTTAAGAGCCTTCCCAAAACTGTTGCCACAAAGTTGGAAGCACAGAATTGTCTAGAATGTCATTGTAGGGTTAAGATTTCCCTTCACTAGAACTAAGGGTTCTAGCCCAAACCATGAAAAACAGCCCGAGACCATTATTCTTCCTCCACAAAACTTTACAGTTGGCACTATGCCTTCGGCTGGTAGCGTTCTCCTGGCATCCGTCAAAACCAGATTCATCCGTCGGCCTGCCAGATGGTGAAGCGGGATTCATCACTCCAGAGAATGCGATTTTTAAGCGCTTCTACACTCGGCGGTCCCATTTTGTGAGCTTGTGGGGCCTACCACATCGTGGCTGAGCCGTTGTTGCTCCTAGYTGTTTCCACTACACAATAACAGCACTTACAGTTGACTGGGGCAGCAGGGCAGAAACTAGCAAGGCAGAWATTTGATGAACTGACTTGTTGGAAAGGTGGCATCCTATGACAGTGCCACGTTGAAGTCACTGAGCTCTTCATTAAGGCCATTCTACTGCCAATGTTTGTCTATGAAGATTGCATGGCTGTGTGCTCGATTTTATACACCTGAAATAGCCACATCTAATAATTTGAAGCGGTGTCCACATACTTTTGTGCAGACAGTGCATTCGGAAACTATTCAGACCCTTCTACTTTTTCCTAATTTTGTTACGTTACAGCCTTATTCTAAAWAATACTTWAAAAAATTATAATTCCTCATTATTGGGTATGCACACAATACCCCATAATGACAAAGCAAAAACTGTTTTTTATAAATGTGTACAAATGTATTAAAAATTTAAATCAGAAATACCTTATTTACTTAAGTATTCAGACCCTTTGCTATGAGACTCGAAATTGAGCTCAGGTGCATCCTGTTTCCATTGATCATCCTTGAGATGTTTCTACAATTTGATTGGAGTCCACCTGTGGTAAATTCAATTGATTGGACATGATTTGGAAAGGCACACAGCTGTCTATATAAGGTCCCACAGTTGACAGTGCATGTCAGAGCAAAAACCAAGCCATGAGGTCGAAGGAATTGTCTGTAGACACTTTAATAACTCTACCTACATGTACGTATTATCTCCATTACCTCGACTAACCGGTGCCTCCGCACATTGACTCTGTACCAGTACCCCCTGTATATAGCCTCGCTATTTTTATTTTACTGCTGCTCTTTAATTATTTACATTTTTGGAATTTAAACTGCATTATTGGTTAGGGCTTGTAAGTAAGCATTTCACTGTAAGGTCTACCTGTTGTWTTCGGCGCATGTAACAAATCAAATTTGATTTGATTTAGAGCTCCGAGACAGGATTGTGTCAGGGAAGTGTACCAAAACATTTTTGCAGCATTGAAGGTCCCCAAGAACACAGTGACCTCCATTATTTTTAAATGGAAGAAGTTTGGAACCACCAAGACACTTCCTAGAGCTGGCCGCCCGGCCAAACAATCGGGGAGAAGGGCTTTGGTCAGGGAGGTGACCAAGAACCTGATGGTCACTCTGACAGAGCTACAGAGTTCCTCTGTGGAGATGGGAGAACCTTCCAGATGGACAACCATCTCTGCAGAACTCCTCCAATCAGGCCTTTATGATAAAGTGGCCAGACAGAAGCCACTCCTCAGTAAAAGGCACATGACAACCCACTTGGAGATTGCCAAAAGGCACCTAAACGACTCTCAGACCATGAGAAACAAGACTCTGGTCTGATGGAACCAAGATTGAACTCAAGCGTTATCTCTGGAAGAAACCTGGCACCATCCCAACGGTGAAGCATGATGGTGGCAGCATCATGCTGTGGGGATGTTTTTCAGTGGCAGGGAAGATCATTGATCGTTGATGAAAACCTGTTCCAGAGCACTCAGGACCTCAGGACTTCAGACTYGAGCGGAGGTTCACCTTCCAACAGGACATCGACCCAAGCACACATCCAAGACAATGCAGGAGTGGCTTCGGGACAAGTCTTTGCATGTCTTTGAGTGGCCAAGCCAGAGCCCCGAACTTGAACCCGATCGAACATCTCTGGAGAGACCTGGAAATAGCTGTCCAGCGACYCTCCCCATCCAACCTGACGGCGCTTGACAGGTGTGCCAAGCAGCTTGTAGCTTTGTAGCTTCATACCCAAGAAGACTCGAGGCTGTGTTCGCTGCCAAAGGTGCTACAACAAAGTACTGAGTAAAATGTCTGAATACTTATGTAAATGTGACATTTCCGTTTTTTGTATTTAAAAATGTTGCAAAAATGTCTAAACCTGTTTTTGCTTTRTCATTTTGGGGTATTGTGTGTAGATTGACGAAGATAAAAAACAACAACAATTTAATCAGTTTTAAAAAGGCTGTAACGTAACAAAATGTGTAAAAAGTCAAGGGGTCTGAATACTTTCCGAAGTGTATATAGCCTTACATATCAAAGACTGTGACATATTTTAATATATGATCGTATATTTAAAACCCATATAAACCTGACAAACATTTAAAAATCTAGGATCATATCATTTAATAACATWTGAATCTCACATCCAACATACAAAAAAGAATAATATGGATATGTATTTTCATCATGAAAAATGTACTCAGATTTATTTAAAAAATGTTGTTGCTTTGAAATGTGTTCCAGAAACTTTTTTTTTTTACATGCCATATATTTTAAAGCAATACTTACATTTCCAATGTAGGGATGAATTATTTTCTAATTTCATTTAGTGTTAGGCAACCTTATGATTACTTTGTCAGATCTTCGTATCTACTGTAGATCTTGTCATCTCATTTTGAAATTAGATTGAGATGTCATAGACCATTGTAGGATTAGAATTTGTGATGTACACCTTTTGAAAATGCACAGAAACCTAAGTATGAATGTTTATTTTCGTACACTATAGTTGTGGCTGCCCATGAGGTTATGGAATCACATTGTATTTCTAAAACATTGTTTAGATATTGTTGTAATCTATGACGTCTGAATATGATTTTAATCCACTATTATTTTGGGATGAGTCCTCCAAGGATTTCAATTGGGAATTGTTTATGCCTGTTGCCACCAGCAGGGGGCGAGGGAGCACAGCGGTTTGCATCTCCCCTCCACTTAACACTCGAAGACTCCTGTGACAACTACCATTTCTCTTTTTTTGCTTTGTTCTCTTAATTAAACAGGTATATAGTGTACAAAAGCACATTATTTATAGAAAATGTTAGTCAAAATGATTATCTGAGTGATACTTACCTTTTTATGTTGAAATTGTAATATTTAAATGTGTAAATTGATCGAGTGAACTGTTAGAGATCTTGACATAGAGATGACTGGGTGTGCGGTTATGCAAGGTATGTACTGGTTTATGGTTCATTTAGCTATTTAAAGGCATTTTTATTGAAACTTAGTACTTGAGGTTAACATAAATACTGAGAATGTATTTTTTTATTCATATTCTATTACTGTACTTTAGTCTTTTACAGCATCTGACTTAATTATTCATATTTTGAAGATGGAAATTTCCCTGGCTCCAACGTTACAGTCCCAACGAACGTCTGGAGGGCGGCCATGCAACCAGGCTAACAGTTCCACTGAAATGGCAAGAGCGCATTTGGGTGCTTTAGATCAGGGTTACCCAAACTCTGTCCTGGGGCCCCCTATGGGTGCATATTTTGGTTTTTGTCCTAGCACTACGCAGCTGATTCAAATAATCAAAGCTTGATGATTAGTTGGTTATTTGAATCACTTGTTTAGTGCCAAGGCAAAAACTACGCCCTTAGATCATTGCTGGGAGGGGCTCTGCCTTTGGGGTGAGGAAGGAGCTTTCTCATGCTCAGTAGTTCTAAGAATGTTTTGGGGGTCCATCTCAGAAAGCACATATCTAGGATAAGAGGCGTTGTGTCGGAGATACATCACCTGTGAAAAGAGGCTACTTGTTGTTCACCCAATCACTGTTTCAGATGGGAATATCTGTTCTAATTCATTCTAATTCTATGTAACAATGGCTGTGGTACAGTATGTATTTGTCGTGTTGTACAGATAAGCCATTATTTTCAGACCTAACTAACATTTTAATATCTGGCTGTGTTATTAGGATTTTGGATAATTATTTATGACACATTGAACTTATTTCATTTTAACAATTCAAGGTGGAAAAGCTAAAAGGGGAGAAGATGGGGAGAAAGACTGATTGGATCCTAAAAAAGTGCTGCGATAACTGGTGAGTAGGTTTTTGTTCATCGATTGGAAATGAGCATTTGACAGTTTGTGGTTATTGCTAACTTCAATAATCTCCAAATTACACACAGAGATATACAAATTGTGTTCGTGAGTTAATCTGACTCTGGGTAAGTAGAAAAATGTCCAATCTCCAAATCTCTCAGTATCACATTAAAAATGAACACCCCATAACAGGGTTGGGTTCAATTTTAATACCTTGAAGATGTTAAAGGGATAGTTCACTTTTTTACACCTTATAGTCAGATGTCTAACAAAAAAAATATGTAGGTGATAGGGGCAATTAGACAAAGTTCAATATTTGTGGCCAAATCCCCTCGAGTTAATAGTGGCTGTTTAAACCATGCCATGGAATAATCTGAGTACAGCGCTCAGAGGCTACTTTCAGGGTAAGGAACTGGCTGTAAAAAAAAGTGAACTATCCCTTAATTGAATTTACAAATCATTGCACATAGGGCATTAATGGTCAAGGATTTCTTATTAAACTGAATCTGATAAGTTTTTCTATTAAAATGTTTTTTTTTTACATTTATGACCATAAACCCAACTCCTAACTGTTCAATGAGCTCTTTATATTCTATTTGTTGCTTTCCCACCACAGATGCTGTCATGYAGCGCTTCCCGGGTGCAACAAAAGGACAAGTGGGAACGGCTTAAAACAGTAAAATGAATTGAGAAGTGAATAGGATTAAATTACGTTTTTTGTGTTCAAATCCAAATCTAATTTATTTATATAGCCCTTCGTACATCAGCTGATATCTCAAAGTGCTCTACAGAAACCCAGCCTAAAACCCCAAACAGCAAGCAATGCAGGTGTAGAAGCACGGTGGTTAGGGAAAACTCCCTAGAAAGGCCAAAACCTAGGAAGAAACCTAGATAGGAACCAGGCTATGAGGGGTGGCCAGTCCTCTTCTGGCTGTGCTGGGTGGAGATTATAACAGAACATGGCCAAGATGTTCAAATGTTCATAGATGACCGGCAGGGTCAAATAATGATAATCACAGTAGTTGTCGAGGGTGCAACAGGTCAGCACCTCAGGAGTAAATGTCAGTTGGCTTTCATAGCCGATCATTCAGAGTATCTCTACCGAGGTAAAATATATAGTGAAAACAATAGTGGTCCTAAAACGGAACCTTGAGGAACACCGAAATGTACAGTTGATTTGTCAGAGGACAAACCATCCACGGAGGAGAAAAACTGATATCCTCCCGACAGATAAGATCTATACCAGGCCATAGCTTGTCCGTGTAGACCAATTTGGGTTTCCAATCTCTCCAAAAGAATGTGGTGATCGATGGTATCAAAAGCAGCACTAAGGTCTAGGAGCACGAGGACAGATGCAGAGCCTCGCCATTAAAAGGTAATTTACCACCTTCACAAGTGCAGTCTCAGTGCTATGATGGGGTCTAAAACCAGACTGAAGTGTTTCGTATACATTGTTTGTCTTCAGMAAGGCAGTGAGTTGCTGCGCAACCGCTTTTTCAAACATTTTTGAGAGGAATGGAAGATTCGATATAGGCCAATAGTTTTTTATATTTTCTGGGTCAAMGTTTGGCTTTTTCAAGAGAGGCTTTATTACTGCCACTTTTAGTGAGTTTGGTACACATCCGGTGGATAGAGAGCCATTTATTATGTTAAACATAGGAGGGCCAAGCACAGGAAGCAGCTCTTTCAGTAGTTTAGTTGGAATAGGGTCCAGTATGCAGCTTGAAGGTTTAGAGGCCATGATTATTTTCATTATTGTGTCAAGAGATATAGTACTAAAACACTTGAGTCTCTCCCTTGATCCTAGGTCCTGGCAGAGTTGTACAGACTCAGGACAACTGAGCTTTGGATGAATAAGCAGATTTKACTTCTTATGGCTGGGGGTACTATTTTCACATTCGGATGAAAAGCGTGCCCAGAGTAAACTGCCTGCTACTCAGGCCCAGAAGCTAAGATATGCATATTGTTAGTAGATTCGGATAGAAAACACTCTGAAGTTTCTAAAACGGTTGAAATGATGTCTGTGAGTATAACAGAACTCATATGGGAGGCAAAAACATGAGACAAAATCCAACCAGGAAGTSGGAAATCTGAGGTTTGTAGGTTTTCAAGCCTTTGCCTATCCAAGATACAGTGTAAATTTGGTCCGATTGCACTTCCTAAGGATTCCACTAGATGTCAACAGTCTTTAGAATGTTGTTTCAGGCTTCTACTGTGAAGGGGGAGTGAATAAGAGCTGTTTGACTAAGGGGTCTGGCAGAATGCCATGAGCTAAGTCAGGCGCGCGGCCGTGAGAGCGAGCTGCGTTCCCTTTCATTTCCGAAGACAAAGGAATTGTCCGGTTGGAACATTATTGAAGATTTATGATAAAAACATCCTAAAGATGAATRCTATACATCGATTGACATGTTTCTACGAACTGTAATGGAACTGTTTTGACTTTTCGTCTGTACCTAGTGCTCGCGCCTTGTGAATTTGGATTTTGTGAACTAAACGCGCGAACAAAAAGGAGGTATTTGGACATAAATGATGGACTTTATCGAACAACACAAACATTTATTGTGGAACTGGGATTCCTGGGAGTGCATTCCGATGAAGATCATCAAAGGTAAGTGAATATTTATAATGCTATTTCTGACTTCTGTTGACTCCACAACATGGCGGGTATCTGTATGGCTTGTTTTGGRSMCTGAGCGCTGTACTCAGATTATTCCATGGTGTGCTTTCGCTGTAAAGCTTTTTTGAAATCTGACKCAGCGGTTGCATTAAGGAGAAGTATATCTTTAAAGAGGAGTCCGTAATTTGCTTTCTAATGATCATGATCTTTTCCTCAAAGAAGTTAATGAATTTATCACTGCTGAAGGGAAAGCCATCTTCTCTGACAAATGTTTTTGGTTTTTAGGGGTATGACTGCATCTAGGGTATTGCGCAAGGTTAAATTGAGTTCCTCAGTTAGGTGGTTAACTTATTTTGGTACTCTGACGTCCTTGGGTAGGCGGAGGGAGTCTGGAAGGGCATCTAGGAATCTTTGGGTTGTCCGAGAATATATAGCACAATTTTTGATGATCCTTGGTTGGGGTCTGAGCAGATTATTTGTTGTGATTGCAAATGTAATAAAATGGTGGTCCGATAGTCCAGGATTATGAGGAAAAACATTAAGATCCACAACATTTATTCCACYGGACAAAGAGTATGACTGTGGTAGTGAGTAGATCCGGAGACATGTTGGACAAAACTCACTGAGTCGATGATGGCTCCGAAAACCTTTTGGAGTGGGTCTGTGGACTTTTCCATGTGAATATTAAAGTCACCAAAAATTTGAATATTATCTGCTATGACTGCAAGGTCCGATAGGAATTCAGGGAACTCAGTGAGGAACGCTGTATATGGCCCAGGAGGCCTGTAAACAGTAGCTAMAAAAAGTGATTGAGTAGGCTACATAGATTTCATGACTAGAAGCTCAAAAGACGAAAACATTGTTTAAAAAAWAAAAAATTGCTATCATAAATGTTAGCAACACCTCCGCCTTTGCGGGATGCGTGGTGGATATGGTCACTAGTGTAACCAGGAGGTGAGGCCTCATTTAACACAGTAAATTCATCAGGCTTAAGCCATGTTTCAATCACATCAAGATTATGATCAGTGATTAGTTCATTGACTATAACTGCCTTMGAAGTGAGGGATCTAACATTAAGTAGCCCTATTTTGAGATGTAAGGTATCACAATCTCTTTCAATAATGGCAGGAATGGAGGAGGTCTTTATTTCAGTGAGATTGCTAAGGCGAACACCGCCATGTTTAGTTTTGCCCAACCTAGGTCGAGGCACAGACACAGTCTCAATGGGGATAGCTGAGCTGACTARACTGACTGTGTTAGTGGCAGACTCCACTAAGCTGGCAGGCTGGCTAACAGACTGCTGCCTGGCCTGCACCCTATCTCATTGTGGAGCTAGGGGAGTTAGAGCCCTGTCTATGTTCGTAGATAAGATGAGAGTGCCCCTCCAGCTAGGATGGAGTCCGTCACTCCTCAACAGGCCAGGCTTGGTCCTGTTTGTGGGTGAGTCCCGGAAAGAGGGCCAATTATCTACAAATTCMATCTTTTYGGAGGGGCAGAAAACAGTTTTCAACCAGCGATTGAGTTGTGAGGCTGTAGAGCTCATCACTCCCCCTATCTGGGAGGGGTKCAGAGACAATTACTCGATGCCGACACATCTTTCTAGCTGATTTACACGCTGAAGCTATGTTGCGCTTGGTGACCTCTGACTGTTTCATCCCAACATTGTTGGTGCCGACGTGGATAACAATATCCCTATATCTCTACACTCGCCAGTTTTAGCTTTAGCCAGCACCATCTTCAGATTAGCCTTAACGTCGGTAGCCCTGCCCCCTGGTAAACAGTGTATGATCGCTGGATGATTCGTTTAAAGTCTAATACTGCGGGTAATGGAGTCGCCAATGACTAGGGTTTTCAATTAATGGTGGGAGGCTTCGGCGTCTCAGACCATTGTAACGGGAGGAGTAGAGACCAGAGAAGGCTCGGCCTCTGACTCCGCCTCGCCGCTTAATGAGGAGAACTGGTTTGAAAGTTTCTGTCGGCTGGATGAGCGACGCCGGTTGAGCGACACCGGTTGAGCATTCCTACATAATTTCCCTCCAGAAGCCATGAGAAAGTTGTCCAGCTGCGGGGACTGTGCGAGGGGATTTATTCTACTATCTGTACTTACTGGTGGCACAGACGCTGTTTCATCCTTTCCTACACTGAAATTACCCTTGCCTAATGATTGCGTCTGAAGCTGGGCTTGCAGCACAGCTATCCTCGCCGTAAGGCGATCGTTCTCCTGTATATTATGAGTACAGCGATTGCAATTAGAAGGCATCATGTTAATGTTACAACTTAGTGGAGGTCCTGACGAACCACGTCCAGATAAAGCGTCTGGAGTGAAAAAGTTGAATGAAAAAAAGTCGAGCGAGGGAAAAACTAAAAATATAAACGGTTATTTAAAAGTAAAAAACGTAAAGTTGTCAGGTAGCAAAGTAAGGTTAGCAACAAAACACACAGCAGCATGTAAACAAGTCTGCAAGTTGTGACCTGAAATGACGTGAAAGAGAGCGACTAGTGGAATTGGCTGCAACATGATTGAGCCATAGTAGCATCCACTACCTTGTTGAGTTTGCTTATTGATGATGTGCATAGTCTTGACCATTGCGCTAGGGGGGAGATAATAAGGAAAATTAAAAAACAAGGATACTGGTCACCATATGTACAGGCAACAGTAGATGAGGTATTGACGAGATGTGAAGTATGTGCGCAAAATAACACACGGAAAGGAATAACTACACCTATAGGTCACATACCGGTCCCAGAAGGACCATTTCGACACATTTTAATGGACTATGTGGATATTTAAATATGACATTTAAATGACTTAAATGTAAATGATAGTCCATTAAAAAAAAGCCAGTACGTGGCAAAAGATACATGTTAGTTATCATAGACAGATTTAGCAGATGGATAGAAGCAATACCATCAGCAGATCAGGGAACAGGAACAGTGATAACATTTTTGACCAGAGAAGTAATACCTAGGTTTGGAATACCTACAGAAATCAGCTCAGATAATGGATCAGAATTTGTGCAAAAAATAGTCAAACTGGTGATACAAGGGTTAACCTCTTTGGGCAACATCCGGTGAAATTGCAGAGCGCGAAATTCAAAATACAAAAATCGTAATATTAAACATGAATGAAAATACAAGTGTCTTACATCGTTTAAAAGCTAACTTCTTGTTAATCCAACCGCGTTGTCAGATTTCAAAAAGGCATTACGGCAAAAGCATATGTGATTATCTGAGGACAGCGCCCCGCATGCACCAGCATTAAAAACATTTTTCAAACCAGCAGAGGCATCAAACAAATCAGAAATAGCGATAAAATAAATCACTTACCTTTGAAGATCTTCCTCTGTTTGCAATCCCAAGGGTCCCAGCTACACAACAAATGGTCGTTTTGTTTGATAAAGTACTTCTTTATATTCCAAAAAAAGTCAGTTTAGTTGGCGCACTTGATTCAGTAATCCACCCGTTCCACTCGTTCAACATGCAGACAAAGGAATCCCAAAGGTTACCGGTAAACTTTGTCCAAACAAGTCAAACAACGTTTCTAATCAATCCTCAGGTACCCTAATATGTAAATAAACTATCAAATTTAAGACGGAATGTAGTGTGTTCAATCCCGGAGATAAATAACAAAGTGCGCGCCCTCATTCACGCGCGACACAATACTACAGTCAAAATGGGAGCCACCTAGAAAAACTACAAATTTTTCAAAAAACGAGCGAGAAACTCTTTATAAAGACTGTTGACATCTAGTGGAAACTGCAATCTGGGAGGTATTTGGATGGGCAGACACCTCAATTTTTGTTTATTCTGGATGGATTCTCCTTGGGTTTTTGCCTGCCATATCAGTTGTGTCATACTCACAGACATTATTTTAACAGTTCTAGAAACTTCAGAGTGTTTTCTATCCAATACTACCAATTCTATGCATATCCTAGCGTCTATGCCTGAGTAACAGGCAGTTTACTTTGGGCACACTTTTCATCTGGACGTGAAAATACTGCCCCCTACCCAAGAGAGGTTAACCATTAGACATGTAAAAACAGAAAGTAAGCAGAATCTATGTGGATGAGGCAAGGTGGACCAACACAGACTGGTCTGGGCCATATTTGATCTTGTGAAGGCTACTGGACATGCACATGGATGAATCATACATAGACAACATTGGCCTGAACTTGAGAAGACCTTTAGACAGGAACATTAGTTAAAACCTTCTTATGGCTGTAATCCCGTTAACGGAATCGATATGACAACAGCCAGTGAAAGTGCAGGGCGCCAAATTCAAACAACAGAAATCTCAAAATTAAAATTCCTCAAGCATGCAAGTATTTCACACCATTTTAAAGATACACTTCTTGTTAATCCCACCACAGTGTCCGATTTCAAAAAGGCTTTACAGCGAAAGCACCACAGACGATTATGTTAGGTCACCGCAAAATCACAGAAAAACACCGCCATTTTTCCAGCCAAAGACAGGAGTCACAAAAAGCAGAAATAGAGATAAAATGAATCACTAACCTTTGATGATCTTCATCAGATGACACTCATAGGACTTCATGTTTACACAATACATATTGTTTTGTTCGATAAAGTTCATATTTATATCCAAAAACCTCCATTTATATTGGCGCATGTTCAGAAATGCCTCCAATATCCGGAGAAATTGCAGAGAGCCACGTCAAATAACATAAATACTCATCATAAACTTTGATGAAAGATACATGTTTACATAGAATTAAAGATACACTTGTTCTTAATGCAACCGCTGTGTCACATTTCAAAAGCTTTACAGCAAAATCACAATATTCAATAATTTGAGAACAGCGTTCAGCCACAAAAGGAAGCCATACAGTTACCCGCCAAATTGTGCAGTCAACACAACTCATAATAGCATTATAAATCTTCACTTACCTTTGCTGATTTTCGTCGGAATGCACTCCCAGGACTCCCACTACCACAAGAAATGTTTGTTTTGTTCGGTAATGTCCATCATTTATGTCCAAATAGTATTTTTGTTAGCGTGTTTGGTAAACAAATCCAAAGTCAGGAAGCACGTTCTCTAAAAGGCAGACGAAATGTCAAAAGTTCCGTAACAGTCCGTAGAAACATGTCAAACGATGTATTGAATCAATCTTTAGGATGCTTTTAACATAAATCTTCAATAACGTTCCAACCGGAGAATTCCATTGACTTCAGATGTGCGATGGAACAGAGCTCCCTCTCATGTGAACGCGCATGGTCAGAGCATGGTCAGCTCATGATAGACCTGACTCATTCCTGTCTCCTTTGGCCCCACTTCAAGTAGAGGCATCAGACAAGGTTCTACAGACTGTTGACATCTAGTGGAAGCAGTAGGAAGTGCAAACTGATCCATATCCCACTGTGTATTCGAAAGGCGATGAGTTGAAAATCGACCAACCTCGATTTCCCATTCCTGTTTGGATTTTTTCTCAGGGTTTTTGCCTGCCATATGAGTTCTGTTATACTCACAGACATCATTCAAACAGTTTTAGACACTTCAGAGTGTGTTCTATCCAATACTAATAATAATATGCATATATTAGCAACTGGGACTGAGGAGCAGGCAGTTTACTCTGGGCACCTCTGCGCACCTTTCATCCAAGCTACTCAATACTGCCCCTGCAGCCATAAGAAGTTAATCAGTTATAGGCACCATTAGATCTGCAGTAGGAGTGTGTATGTCTGTGTGTCATGCCACCAGTAGAATCTATGCCCTAATGTCTGAGCCAATAAGAGCATGGAAACTAAACAAGAAAATAAGATTAGGATGGACAAGGCTAAAAGGTATTAATCAGTTAGATAAAGTGGTGACTATGTTATGGGTAAAACTGTATAAAAGCAGAGTACTGAGACTGGAGAGATGTTCTTCCATGGAATTGCTCAGCTTCTGTTACATTTGTATTAAAGTAAAATTGAATCTAAAAGTTCTGGTATCTGAGACATATTTGATTCAATATTTCCACAACAGGTACAGGGCCAGATATGATGGGTATTTTATTAGTGTCTAGCAAAGAGTCAATCAACTCTTTAAAATCCCGTTTTAGTTCAGCGCTGCCCTTCATAATGTCATTAAAACCCACATGGACTACGAAATAATCGATTTCCATGTCCTGATGTTGTACATTCGGCAGCAGCTTAGTAATATAATTTACTCGAGCTCCGGGATAGGACAATGTTTTTGCACCAGGAACGGTCACATTTGTTGGAGCTGCCCAAAATCACAGCTGARGAGAAGGATGAGGAAATCCGCCCACCACCATGCTTCACAGGATTCTGAGAACCCTTTATGGGCGGGCGAGAGGCAGGATATACAGTACCAGCCATTAGTTTGGACACACCTACTCATTCAAGGGCTTTATTTTATTTTTACTATTTTCAACAGTGTAGAATAATAGTGAATACATCAAAACTATGAAATAATACATATGGAATCATGTAGTAACCAAATAAGTGTTATTTTTTATATATATTTGAGATTCTTCAAAGTAGCTGATGACAGCTTTGCACACTCTTGACATTCTCTCAACCAGCTTAATGCGGTAGTCACTTGGAATGCCTTTCAATTAACAGGTGTGCCTTCTTAAAAGTTAATTTGTGGAATTTCTTTCCTTCTTAATGTGTTTGAGCAAATCAGTTGTGTTGTGATAAGGTAGGGGTGGTATACAGACGATAGCCCTATTTCCCACTTCCTGTTTGGATTTCTTCTCAGGTTTTTGCCTGCCATATGAGTTCTGTTATACTCACAAACATCATTCAAACAGTTTTAGAAACTTCAGGGTGTTTTCTATCCAATACTAATAATATGCATATATTAGCATCTGGGACTGAGTAGGAGGCAGTTCACTCTGGGCACACTATTCATCCAAAAGTGAAAATGCTGCCCCCTATCCCAAACAAGTTTTAAATGGTAATCTCTGATTGAGCCGACATATGGTGCGTTTACCATGAATGCAGTCTCTGCTAATGCGGCAACGTTGCCATTAAATTTCAATCATACTGTGAAGCAAAATTTCTGTTATACGGATTGAAGTGCCCTTAGTCTGGCTCATGGTGGAAAAGTGACCAGGTTCTTAAGATCTGGGTTGAGCAGGCAGTGTGAAGTAGAGAAACAAATTACCAGTTTCAACATTTCTTTTTAAGGCATGGTTCTCGCAAATGCAATCAAGTTTCCCCATGTTTTTATTCTCTTGATTTACATATACAATATGTTGTTAAAAACTTGTTACTCTAAAAACCATGCAAATGAATACACACAAAACATACCATAAAATATGTGCCAGGTGGCATATTCAATCATCAATTGTCCAATCAAATTCCTCGTTCACTAATCAGGCAATTAGTCACACCTGTGAGGCTGACAATTCCCGTTTGTCAACTAACTTATAATTAATATGTTGCATTCGCATATCCATCTCAACCTAAAATCAAAATGAAAGAATAGGAGTAAATAAAATCCAACTTTATTTAAAATGCATTTAATGTTTGTTTTGATATAATCCTATTCTTTAAGTTTAAGATTTTTGGTTGCGATGAGGATGTGAATGTCACGTTCCTGACCTCTTTTCTTTGTGGTATGTGTTTGATGGTCAGGGCGTGAGTTTTGGGTGGGCAGTCTATGTTTTCTGTTTCTATGTTGGTTTTGGGTTGCCTGGTATGGCTCTCAATTAGAGGCAGGTGTTTGACGTTTCCTCTGATTGAGAGTCATATTAAGGTAGGTTGTTCTCACTGTTTGTTTGTGGGTGATTGTCTCCTGTGTCAGTGTCTGTATGTTACGCCACACGGGACTGTTCCGTTTTTTGTTGTTTTTTTTTTTTTTTTTATTGTTTTTTGTTTGTTGTTTTGTTTGTTTTATGTAGTCTGTTTCCTGGTTCATGCGTTCTTCACGTTGTATGTAAGTTCGGGTCCAGGTCTGTCTACATTCGTTTATTTGTTTTGTAATTATTCAAGTGTTTCGTCGTGTTCTTCAGTTTTGTTTATTAAATCATTATGTATTCACAACCCGCTGCAGTTTGGTCGAATCACTTCGTATGAAGAGGAGGAGGAAGCCCGTTACAGAATCACCCACCAAACCCAGATCAAGCAGCGGGTTAACGGACAGCGCACAAAGCAGGTTTATGGTCTTGGGAGGAAATCATGGAAGGAAAAGGACCATGGGCTAAAGTTGAGGTGAATCGCAGCCCATGGAACAGCTGGAGGCAGCTCGGAGAGCGGAGGAAACCGGAGAGAGGAACCGGCGTTACGAGGGGACGCGTCTAGCACGGAAGCCCGAAAAGCCCGCAAGTACAACCCAAACATTTTTGGGGGGGGGGCTAAGAGGTAGTGGGCCAAGGGCAGGTAGGAGACCTGCGCCCACTTCCCAGGCTAACCGTGGAGAGCGGGAGTACGGGCAGACACCGTGTTACGCAGTAGAGCGCACGGTGTCTCCTGTACGTGTGCATAGCCCGGTGCGGGTTATTCCACCTCCCCGCACTGGTAGGGCTAGATTGAGCATTGAGCCAAGTGCCATGAAGCCGGCTCTACATATCTGGCCACCAGTACGTCTCCTTGGGCCGCTTACATGGGTACCAGCCTTACGCATGGTGTCCCCGGTTCGCCTACATAGCCCAGTGCGGGTTATTCCACCTCCCAGCACTGGTCAGGCGACGGGGAGCATACAACCAGGTAAGGTTGGGCAGGTTCAGTGCTCAAGGGAGCCAGTCGCCTACACGGTCCGGTTATTCCGGCGCTACCTCCCGCTCCAGCCCAGTACCACCAGTGCCTACACCACGCACCAGGCATCCGGTGCGTTTCCAGAGCCCTGTTCCTCCTTCACGCACTCTCCCTATGGTGCGTGTCTCCAGCCCAGTGCCTCCAGTTCCGGCACCACGCACTAAGCCACCTGTGTGTCTCCAGAGCCCTGTACGCACTGTTCCTTCTCCCCGCACTCGCCCTGAGGTGCGTGCCTCAGCCCGGTACCTCCAGTTCCGGTACCACGCACCAGGCCTATAGTGCGCTTCGAGAGGTCAGTGTGCCCTGTCCCTGCTCCCCGCACTAGCCTTGAAGTGCGTGCCGTCATCCCGGTACCTCCAGTTCCGGCACCACGCACCAGGCCACTGTGCGCCTCAGCAGGGCAGAGTCGGCCGTCTGCCCAACGCCTTCTGCACTGCTGTCTGCCAGCTCCTCTGAGCATCTGTCTGCCCAGCTCGTCTGAGCCATCTGTCTGCCCAGCTCCGTCTGAGCCATCTGTTGCCAGCGCGTCTGAGCATCGTCTGCCAGCGCCGTCGAGCCATCTGTCTGCCCAGCGCCGTCTGAGCCATCTGTCTGCCCAGCGCCGTCTGAGCCATCTGTCTGCCAGCGCCGTCTGAGCCATCTGTCTGCCAGCGCCGCTGAGCCATCTGTCTGCCAGCGCCGTCTGAGCCATCCGTCTGCCCAGCGCCTTCTGAGCCATCCGTCTGCCCAGCGCCTTCTGAGCCATCCGTCTGCCCAGCGCCTTCTGAGCCATCCGTCTGCCCAGCGCCTTCTGAGCCATCCGTCTGCCCAGCGCCTTCTGAGCCATCCGTCTGCCAGCGCTTGAGCCATCCGTCTGCACGACCATTAGAGCCGCCCGTCTGTCCCGAGCCATTAGAGCCGTCCGTCAGTCAGGAGCCGCTAGAGCCGTCCGTCAGTCAGGAGCCGCCAGAGCCGCCAGCAGTCAGGGCCGCCAGAGCCGCCAGCCAGTCAGGAGCGCCAGAGCGCCAGCCGTCAGGAGCCGCCAGAGCCGAGCCAGTCAGGAGCCGCAGAGCCGCCAGCCAGTCAGGGCGCCAGAGCCGCCAGCCAGTCAGGAGCCGCCAGAGCCGCCAGCCAGTCAGGAGCCGCCAGAGCCGCCAGCCAGTCAGGAGCCGCCAGAGCCGCCAGCCAGTCAGGAGCGCCAGAGCCGCCAGCCAGTCAGGAGCCGCCAGAGCCGCAGCAGTCAGGAGCGCCGAGCGCCAGCCAGTCAGGAGCCGCCAGAGCGCCAGCCAGTCAGGAGCCGCCTTCAGTCAGGAGCTGCCTTCCGTAGAGTGCCCTACAGTCATGAGCTGCCCTACAGTCATGAGCTGCCCTACAGTCATGAGCTGCCCTACAGTCATGAGGCTTGCCCTCAGTCATGAGCTGCCCTACAGTCCGGAGCTGCCCTACAGTCGGAGCTGGCACTCAGTCCGGAGTGCCACTCAGTCCGGAGCTGCCACCCAGTCGCGGGAGCTTGCCATTAGTACAGAGTTGTCCCTCTGTCCTGAGCTACCTCTCTGTCCTGAGCTACCTCTCTGTCCTGAGCTACCTCTCTGTCCTGAGCTGTCTCCTCTATGTAGGAGGGGCCTTAGTGAAGGTTCCTGGACCATGGTCGGGGGCGAGGGTCGCCACTCAAAGGACGCTAAGGAGGGGGACAAAGACAATGGTGGAGTGGTGTCCTCGTCCACCGCCGGAGCCGCCACCACGGACAGATGCCCACCCAGACCCTCCCCTTGAGTTTTAGGGGTGCGCCTGGAGTTCGCACCTTGAGGGGGGGGTTCTGTCACGTTCCTGACCTGTTTTCTGTTGTTTTGTATGTGTTTGATGGTCAGGGCGTGAGTTTTGGGTGGGCAGTCTATGTTTTCTGTTTCTATGTTGGTTTTGGGTTGCCTGGTATGGCTCTCAATTAGAGGCAGGTGTTTGACGTTTCCTCTGATTGAGAGTCATATTAAGGTAGGTTGTTCTCACTGTTTGTTTGTGGGTTATTGTCTCCTGTGTCAGTGTCTGTATGTTACGCCACACGGGACTGTTCCGGGTTTTGTTTGTTTGTTTGTTTGTTCGTTTTATGTAGTCTGTTTCCTGGTTCATGCGTTCTTCACGTTGTATGTAAATTCGGGTCCAGGTCTGTCTACATTCGTTTATTTGTTTTGTAATTATTCAAGTGTTCGTCGTGTTCTTCAGTTTTGTTTATTAAATCATTATGTATTCACAACCCGCTGCAGTTTGGTCGAATCACTAACGGGCTTCCTCCTCCTCTTCATACGAAGAGGAGGAGGAAGCCCGTTACAGTGAATCCAACAAATTATTAATTTGTAGACTAACTGGAATTAAAGCCAGACTAAGTCAGTGGCACAGGTGTAACGATCCAAGCAGAAGATACGTCTCCTTCAAATGTTGATATAGATAAACACAATTCAATATCTCTTTTTAAATACAATAAATAACCTATTAACTTGTCGACAAGTTAACAAATAATTTGTTGCATTCACATCTCAAACTCAACCACAAAAAAAGTTAAAATGGGATTGAGCCAGTGGCTCAGATGGAACTATCCAAGCAGTAGATAGATATGTCTATAAATGTTGATATTTGATTGCGTTGTCAACCAAACACAATTCAAAGTTACTTTTGTAATACAGTAAATAGCCTAAAGTTAAGGGCCTAGCTATCTTACAAACTAATATAACATTCAACCTTTAAATGAGTAACACCTCCATGGCACATTTTGAGGTTACTGGGGAGTAGGGGCAGGGTAAGCAGGTTCGGAGCGGGATCCAAGGAAGCAGTAGAGCAGGGGTCCAGGGCAGGGGAGCAGGACTGATGAGACGAGGTACTGGCAACAGGGACCAGAGTCAGAACGAACGGCAGCGTCAGGCTAGGGTACAGGGTAACATGCAGGAACAACCAGCTTGAAATGCAGACTGACTGAGCATAGGCTACGATCTGGCAGCATGGAAGTGGCATTGCTGAGTATTTGTAGAGGTCTTGATTATGGAACAGGTTGCAGCTGGTGGGGATCTGCTCTGACTCCAGCACACCTGTCTCCACTCACACAATCAGATACACCCACACAGAGAGAGAGAGGGAGAGAGCACTGGGGGAGTGGCGGCAGGTTAGGGAGACACAGGATTAGAAGAAGTAGAGTGTGTGGCAGGGGCAAATGTAACACTTTCACCATTTACTTTTAATGTAATCTCAACTGCAATCCAAGCCATTTGGTTTTGCTATTAGATGAAGCACAGTGATAACGTATTCATCTGTTGTATAAATAAACAAAATATCTGACATTGTATTCCCATTTGAACTTTGCAGTGCTTTTGAATGGTTGAACGCATAGTGATAACACATTGGAAATTCAATTCACTTTTGTGTGTCTTTTTGAAGGTGAATTACCCAATTATACAAGTTATCCCAGTAGGATGGCAATTCTTCATCTGGAAGAAAACTTTACTCCCGAGCATCTTTAATACAAGCCATTAATAATTTACACATCTTTTTTGAAAGGGAGCAGAAACATCTAACCTTTTCTCTCCAGACCATGTTGACGGCAGAGAGGAGATTCACTCTGACAAGCTGATATTGGTCCAGGGTCCTGGAAGATGGGTTTGAAATATGGTGATGTTAAAAGCTATTGATTTCACAGCAACATGCCTGAATTATTTCACCTATGCGGCAAGAGGTCAAGAAATCTTGTTCATTTCTTTGGAAACACTTTGCATGGCTTGAGAGAGAAGGGCTCTAAAAAATATAAAAAGTGTAAAGAATCCATTTAGGAATATTGTTTGGCACGTAGCGCTTTAGGAATACAATAAAATCAAGTTTTATTCGTCACATGCTTCATAAAAACAGGTGTAGACTAACAGTGAATTTGCTTACTTATGGGCCCTTCCCAACAGTGCAGAGAGGGAGAGAGAGAGTTAGAGAGAAAATAGAGAAATAGTAGAAAAGTAATAACGTATAATAATAAATGCACAACAAGTAACGATAACTTGGCTGTATACACGGTGTACCAGTACAGAGTCCATGCTCAGGGGTACAAGGTAATTGATGTACATTTACTGTAATTAGGAATAATGTGGCTAGGCAACAGGATAGATAATAAACAGTAGCAGCAGCATATGTGATGAGTCCAAAAAGTGAGTGCAAAAAGTGTTAATGCAGATAGTCCGGGTAGCTATTTGGTTAACTACTTTGTTTAACTAAAGCTACTTAGCAGTCTTATGGCTTGGCGGTAGAAGCTGTTTAAGGTCCTGTTGGTTCCAGACTTGGTGAATCGGTACGACTTGCCATGCAATAGCAGAGAGAACAATATACACATTTTCTCTGAAATGTTGCACTTTAGGTCATTGAAAAACCCATCGATGGTTTTGGTGAATGGATAGACACTCTTTGCTTAGTGTTTGCATAGTTCCAAATTATATTTAGTCTCAGTTTTGGCTTTTGAAAGTTGTTTTTGTCTCCAAATTGATTAGCTCTGTAAATGTGTTCAGTAAATTGGAATCCTAAAAGCAGACACAGACAAAGCAATGATCAATGCTGCCTCTTATCCCAAGTAAATTATTGCTTGTGGTAATTGAACTTGTCTGACGCATGCTGAAGAAGCACCACATCTTTTCCTTAAACAGAAGGTCTCTGTGGTTCTAAACCATCTCTCCCAATACTAGTCAGAGTTTAGCAATTCCCCCCTCTTTCCTATCCTCTAATGGACTTAACCTGAGACTTCAAGGTATGGCCCAATTGAAGATGGAGGAGGGCTAATGATTTCTTGTCGACTTCAGTCTTTATCAAGCTTTATCCCTGGACACCAGTAAATCCTCAACAAGAGTGTGTGGAGTTGTTCAGGTCCATTCTCACCTCTGCTAGTAGTGCTTAAGAGCATGGCTTGTGTTAAAACACTGAGGTTTCTGACTCACTGTTAGAGAGGGGTCTAGCTCCCAGGGGTCCTAGGGTTATATCTGCACTGTAAGACGTGCACTTACTGACCCCTGCACTCAAGCAGAGGTAAATTCCAACCACACAAATTAGACTATAGAATTAAAAAGCGAAATACTTTCCCCCTAACACCATCACAGTATGGCTTAACTTTAACTCCTGAAAGTCAGTACAGTCTGGACCTGAAAGGATTATGGGAATGTCCATCCAAACCCACTGACCAATACCTTTAGGTAATACCTCTGTCTCACACTGAGCGGGCAAGGGAACAAAGTGTGTAGGCTAAGTAAAAAGGTGAATGAAATGGTCCCTGGACTTTGCGAAAAATGTATGACCTTTTCCAAAATATATTAAGCTCCTAACTAAGTACTAATTGAGATTGATCTGGGTGATTAGCATCTCCTCCATTAAAGAATTCATGTGTAATATTCAGTGATGCATTAGAGCTATACTTCATTTGAGCT